>NW_009953386.1:1941345-2012047 GCF_000747805.2 Chaetura pelagica | reverse complement strand
AAAAATGATCTGTGTTGTGGGCATTTGCTGGAAAGCTTTAACGTAACCATTATTTTTTAGGTTGCTGGAATTGAGGTGGGCGTCAAGGACTCCAATGAATACAAATAAGCTCAGATCCAAGCAAACTCCATCTTGTCTCATCTTCACCAAACAGTAATCTGGGAGGCACCTTGCTTCCTCTCATTTTGTATGGAAAGACAGCAAGTGCACCACGGTGCCAGTAAAACTGAAGTCTGGATTGATCTCACCTGTTCACATCCCGAGGTGTCCTGATCCTTCTCTACCTCAATAGCTATAATCTGTCCCAGGAAGTATTATTCACAATGAGACAACTCCACCTACCCATTACTGGAGCAGCAGAGGAAAATTTATTTCCACCTTATCAAGTCCAGAAACACGTGCTCAAAATAGACACAAATCTGAACTGAATTGTTGAGAATTTTGCTGGAAGCTTCTCCAAGTTTCAGACGCAGAAGCTGCATTTGAACCCACTATTTAAGCTTACTTATTTAACTACAGAAGCCAATGGTCTCTTTTTAAAACAGATGAGCTGGAGCAAATGAAAAGTTGATGGAAAGTTGTGGGGCTTCTAAGTACACTTGGATATTGACTGTGCAAATCTTGCATGTTCTGTCTTGCCGGGCAATGACACCCTCAAATGATAGCACACAAATCTCTTGCTGTTTCTGTATCCCAAGTAAGGAAAATAAATCCATGTAAAAAGGATGTTTGTGCAATGGGAGAACTTATCAGGAAGAGAACAGAGACCTGAGCAGGGAGAAATGTATCCTCTCTGTGGCCCAGAAGTGTACAAATAAAATGATACTTGTAAAAAGTAAAGACATCCCAAACCTTGCAAAGGATACCTACTAACAAAAGTAGAAGAAAGACTCTTTGGTCATATTAATAAAAGGACAGCAAAGAACAAATAAGTAAGAATGCTATGCAGTGGGCACGGAGTAGAGACTGAAGATAATCCGTGTGCATGCCAAAAAGTAAATGAAGATTTGGCTTAATTTTTTTAATAGTGGTGGCAATATTGAGTGTAGGACAAAGGAAGTATTGCTAACGGGAATAAGAAAATGGAAATGGTAATTCCTGGTGTGGAGTAAACTCCAAGATCACACTGCTCTCAAGGAGGTGAAACAAGAGAACTTTCACCCAAGAATGTTTAAAAATTGGTAAGGGACATTGCAGGATAAGCTGTAAGGACCTCAATACACTTTTCAATATAGAAGCCATTAGATGACTGCAGAATATCCATTTTAAACCATACAAATAAGAAAAAAAAAGAGAATGTGATCTGGGCAGCTACAGATTTAGTTACATGATCCTGGCAGTATGCAAAGCTTTGGAATACATGCAGAATTAATTAAAGACATCAAGGTAAGCGGAAAATAGGATAAAATAGAGTATTGCTTCTCCAAAAGCTCCAAACAAACTGACTGCCTTTTCTGATAACTGATTTTTTAAAGAAAAGAAATGTAGTAAAGACTAATCTATCACCATTTAAGTAATACATTGGATACAGTGTCTTATAGTAGGGAATTATTAGTTAACATGTAGATGATAGCATTAATAAAGAATTTTAAGGCAAATAAAGAATTGATGAAAGAACTGACAACTGGTCAGGCTGAAGGGGAATTTATTAACATATCTCCTCAAGGGCTGAGACCAAGTTTATTTAATATTTTCATGATTGATCTTAGCATAAAAGAAAGAGCATGCTATTGAAGTGAACTGATGACACATAGTTGGAAAACACTGTCAATGCAGAGGGAGATGGAGATGTATAAACAAAGAACTGCCTGACCTTGAGGACTGGACAAACAGAAATGAGAAAAGTACAAAGTGCAAGGTCAGGCACTACAGAAAAGTTTCTCATGCAAGTGGGGAGCTCGTTAGTGAGAAAGAACAGTGGAGCAGACAGACTTGGGAGCACTAACACCTCATAGGGTGAACTATGTGTACTGACAAAGAAACAGATGTCATTATAAAAAGCACTGGTGAGATCTCAGCTGAAAGAGGCTACCATTCTGGTTACCCGCTTTAAAGAGAGCTGCTCTAGTTTTGTTCTGGTTTGAACTGTTCTACTTGGAAGAGCCAAGGCACAGAAAGTTCATGTCAAAAGGTGGCAAAAAAGTTCACTGTATTTTTCATTTTCTAAACTGCTCCCTGGTTGTAGATGGGATGTTGCTGGGTCTGCACAAATGCTTAATTGTACCAAGATTAACTGTTTTGCTCTTTTTTTCCTTTTTTAAATGGAAATTTCACATGGCAAGAAGAAATACAGTACCACAGCCTCCACTGGATCTGCACCAATTCATCCTGACCAGGAATCTGATCCTTCTACCTCTTCTCCTAATGAGGAAATCAGATATTTTTGCCTTTTCACCCACTCCAGTAACTCAGGCCCTTCATTCAGCCTACCACCCCAACACGTGATGTACAAAAGCAGCACTGGATGAGAAATCCTTGATAAACAAATCTTCTTGCATGAATAGGAGAACATGTCGTTCTCATAAAAATGGTAATTAGAGCACAGCATGAAGAGGCTGATTTTTTCATAATAATAATAACAATGATAATAATAATAAAATATCCAAGAGCATTCATTCAGGAGGAAGTTACATTTGCCAGTATTATTACTATTATTATTGTATTACCACTAATAACAATGATAAGGCTCTTGCTAAGGGACAGGACCTTCTATGTAAATAAGTAAATATGTCTAAAAAGGGTTCCCTGTAAGGCATGTCTTCAATTAATAAAGACGACTGACAGATCTCCCTATAAACCAGTACAAGGTACCAACAGATTGTTTCTCTCTAAGAATGGTTTAATTTGCTTTTACCTCACCAGTTACACTGTGCAAAATCATTGGCCTTTGCCATGCAGTGACAAAGCAGTTGGCATTTGCATAGGCAGACCTTTGCTGGCACAGCCCAATCTTCTCACATACTCTGTCTTCTTACCCTCATCTCTTCCATCAACGTATTTGTCGCCTCCCTCCCCCGCAACACGATGCCTGCACAAGGCACCACTGTTAATTTAGCCAGGAAACGGTTTGATGGTGATAGGGAAATAAATTTATCAGACTTTCTGAACAGCAGCCACAGGAAGAAAGAAACACCCCTAGCCATTTCTCAGTGATCTCTCCCTGTGCTTAAAGAAAACTCATAAGCTCTCAGCAAGAATTAGCATGGCCTCATTATAAAAACAGAATTGGGGTCAGAAGAAACTAAGATGGGTAAGGAAAAAAAAAAAAATCCCATCAAAAGCAACATCTGAGATAGAAATGTCCTAACTGGGGAGGGCAAAAAGAAGCAAAGCTTCAGAGGAAAGGGGGAGGCTAGAGGCAGAAAAAAAGCAAACACAGCTTTCTTAAAAAAGAAATAAAGGCAAGCCTCGCCCCTAGCTGGAACAGTCTTGATGTCAAGCTGGACAGTCCTGCATAAAAGAGTTTAGATACTCCGCATCCTCCATGAATCACCATTTTCAACCCATTTGCAGTCATTGCTGCCAAGTAGTCAGGTCAGTTGCTGTTTGATAACCTCTGGAAAAGAGGGGGGCAGGGGCCTTAAAACCCTTAAACCACAGTTGCACAGCCTGGTTTCTAAGGGAAGAAACTGTGAAGGACAAATGCAGTGCTGGTGTTCAGCGCAGGAAAGACAAGTCTCTCCTACCTGAACCATGTTTATTTCACAAGTATGACATTGTCTGCAGTGTAACAGTGCTGATCCTCAACTACACTGGAACTTCTCTGCCGGGAAACAAAGCATCCCAGTGCTGGCACTGATGACCAGCAACAAAACAAGCAAATCAAAACAAAACAAGCCGCTCACTCTACAAAAACGTGTCTCATAATGCTGCCCTGTCTGCACACTCAGCTACAAAAAGGAAGCACCACAGGGTCCTCCCGTCACCTCACTCTTCAACTTGTCACAGAGAGGGGATGACTCAGCTGAGGTCCTAATGAAGCTGCTGGCCTGACAGCTCTCCCTGTCCAGGGAGCTGAAGGGCTGTGGTGCTGGAGCGTCTCTTGACAGTCCCTCCACTCACACACTGTGCTGCTGCTCCTGCCTCTGCCATTTTAGAGGAAGCTATATGCTCTGGAAAGGAGCCCTTTTCAACTGGCCACACTCTCTAGGGCTTTACAACCCATCCTCAAAGAGGCAGTGCCCAGTTTGGCAGCTGCTCATGGATTCTCCCTCCTACCTCTTGCCATGGCTAGCACATCCAAGCTTTGTTGCTCTTCCCAGGGAACATTTGAGAGCAGATCACGGTGACTGTGTAGGCAGGAGAACAAGGTACAACATGCCTTGCTGAGCATCACAGGCAACAGGCAATGACAATATCACTGCCTTTTCAGTCACAGCTGGAAACTTAAAAGACTAAAACATATTTACAGAAAGAAGTAAAAATAGTAGTCATGAAAACTTCCACCACAAGAATGAAGTCCAGAATCACCCCTGATCATTCGGTTCTCTGAGAATGAAACATATGAGACAGGATTTGGCATTTTTTTACCATCTCTACTACAGGCTGGTGCAGACCCTTCTCCTAAACCTCTCCACTATCCAGCCTCTTCTCTTCCACAAAGAGATAGGCTGTGGATTGCTGCCATCTAGATAGGACAGATCTATCCACAATGGGCTTTCCTGCTCAGCCTTTGTCCTGACAAGTGGCGTGAAGGAAAGAAGCCAGCAAGGAAAGAAATGTTACAAACTAATCGAGTCAGCAGCTTGGAGAATCTGTTGATTCACTTCTTTCCCCTTTTAAAAATATTTTATTCATCCTGCCTTGCAGGGAAAAAAAAAGAAAAAAAAAGTGCTAGATGAAAGGAAAAAATAAATTGGAATTTGAATTTATTTACTTCGATACTATCCCTGATCATTCTGACCCTTAAATCACCCTGCTGCTGTGCAGCAGGGCCTTCCAACATCAATATTAATGCTTCTTGCTCCTGGCAGTGGCTAGTGGAGGTGGCATTTCATAATTCAGATGCAAAAATTAAAAGAGAAGGAGTAGAGCAACTATATTTGCCCAGCCTGCTGCCTAAAAACCCCTCAGCGAATTCTGTAACTGTCTCCCATTAGCAAAGGGTTGGGACTCAGGTGGGATTTGAGAATTGCCTCCTTCACAGAGGAAGAGTATGGGTTTCAAAACTAAACGTCATGCCAATCAAATATTTGAACCAGAGCAATCTAGTCTCAGCAAGGACTAAATACAACAGTGTCCATGGTTTTGGTGGTGGTTGCTACAGGATATGGCCAGCACAAACAAATTTACTATTCTTGTGTGTGATGGAAGTGGCAAATCTACAAAATATAAGTGGCCTTAAAGTCTGAGGGAGTTGGGTCTCCTTAGCTTGGAGGAGACTGAGGGGTGACCTCATCAATGTTTACAAATATGTTAAGAGTGAGTGTCTGGAGGATGAAGCCAGGCTTTTTTCAGTGATGTCTAGTGATAGGACAAGGGGCAATGGATGCAAACTGGAACACAGGAGGTTTCACGTAAACATAAAAAAAACCCCACTTCTTTACTATGAGAGTGACAGAGCCCTGGGACAGGCTGCCCAGAGAGGTTGTGGAGTCTCCTTCACTGGAGACATTCAAAACCTGCCTGGACACGTTCCTGTGTGATGTGCTCTGGGTGACCCTGCTCTGGCAGGGGGGTTGGACTAGATGATCCTTCGAGGTCCCTTCCAACTCCTAAGATTCTGTGATTCTGTGAAAATTGGCAACATTACTAGGTCTGAGTCACAGGAGCAGACACATCAAGAACCAACCCAAGCAGGTTTTTCCACACCCTGTCCCACAAAGCCCCCCTCACCCGTTCTTTGGAAGGGAACGCCAATCCAGTTAGCTGTGTTAGCATGGCACTGCCACACGTGGTGATCCAGTACCTGTTTCAGAGTCTAGTGCTGCCTGAGAGACCAGCATGGCAGACCTGTGTGGCTGGAGCAGAGCTGGGTGTGGAGAACCCTGGGTGGGGAAGGCAGAGGAGTCTGGGAATTGCAGCAGAGGACAATCAGCTAGGTCGCCTGTGCAAGCCAAGGCAGGGCAGCAGAGTGCTCTGCAGCTCACAATCAAGGGGTGCTGCCAAAGAGATACAGAGGGGGCAAGGATGCTGTAGGGAGGCACAAAAATGTCTTGCAGAGGAAGTTCTGTAAAACCTCAGTTCACATGGAGTAATGTTTGGATACCCGAGTCTAATCATGGTTTTAACAGCCCTTATTTGCACAACCTCGCATTCGCACACAGTGGTGCATAGGATACAAATCAAACCTCTGTCTACTTAGAACCAGGATACAGGCTATTAGGACACAGCAAGCAGCAGACCAGCCAGGATCATACAAAGGAAAACGTTTCATCTTCCAGCTCTCTGTATAGTACCAAGAGACATGTTTTGCACCAAAAGACTTCCTCCCCTTTCAACATTTTCTGTTTCTGCCCTTGCTGTCAGTGTAGTCTGGCCCAAGAGAAGTGACTTTTAGCACTTGCTCATGCTTTGTTGTTTAATCAGATGGCCGCTGGAAACCAGGTTTGCTGCTTGAAGAGGCAGCTGAGCAAGGACTTTCAGAGAGTGGAAATGTCAGCTGACCTCTTGGGAAACATCTCTAATCCATCTGGAGCTTCTTCAGACACTCTTGGGTTTTCTTGTATTTTAAATGGCTGAAGGAAAATGGGGCGCCTTGTAAAAAATAAATAAATAAATAAATTTTAAAACACTGGAATGAGATAAATGTATCTATTAGGCTGCTGACAATCCACCACCCAGCACTTAGCAAACAGGCTTTGTTTTCCCAGAAAAGCTTTCAGAATACAGACAAAGAAACATCTCTGGATTGTACGTTCTGCTAATGGTTTCTTGCCTTTTGAAGGAAAAGGAAAGCAGGGGTAAACACATTTAAAACATGGCACAGATGTGAGTGAGTAGATGCAGATACTGAGTGAGAACTAGCAGAGATCACTTCTCTTCTTCACCAGCCTATTTCCAGAAAGTACACAGTGCTCTTGACTTAACGGCAAACACTTTTCTTCCAACCTTCAGACATCCCCAGATGTTTCAGTGCACCTCTGCCTGGCTTCAAAGCATTCGTGTTATGACAATCCCTACTGAGCCTCTTCTCTGCTGCCACTTATGGCACAGTGGTTGTGCAGAATGTGAAAAATGCTTCACTAAAAGCCAAACACATACCAGAAAGACCTTCCAAGTCTGGCTTAGAACAGTATCAAAGTACAGTGAAAAAATAGCCAATATAAGCCAAAGGATCTCTCACTGAAACTTCTGAGTTGAAATTCCAGTTTAATTCAAAGTGAAGAATGTAGCAACTGACTTCCCTGATGCTAGTAACTCACCACTTTGGTTTCTAGAGTAGCATAAACCTATGCTGGAATCTCATTTGACCAGTAAATAAGAAGTGGCACTGGTCATGCCATCTGTGGTACTTCCCTTGCCAAAATAATTCTGAGCTTAGGTCTCCACTTACTTATCATCTACATTAAAGAAACCCTACTGCTCTACTAATTAAGCTAATTATACTATCTTCTACACAAAACTGACATTCCTCTTGAATGCTGGTTTCTAGCCACATTTCCCCTGCTAATTTTAAAGGTGCAAGAAGTTTGCTTTTATGAAAGCGAGTGAAAAGAATGCTGGAAAAATTCTTCAGAGTGGCTCTGAGAGACACACAGGCATTATGACTCCTGTGCTACAAATGGAAATAGAGACTCTCCAATTTGCCAAGAGGTGGACAAAAAATCTGTGTGTGCACTGGCCTCATCTTATGTTCCCCCCTTTTGACTCTGTGTTGGTATCGTGTCACTAGATATGTTGTTGTTGTAATGAAAGAGACAGAAGCCCCTGCTTCCTCACTTCTCGGAGAGCTTCTTGAAGACTGGAGTTGCAAGATGGGTCTTGTGACCTAGTTCTAACTTACTGCATCATACATTTACCCCTTTGTTTTTTTTTACCTCATTCCCCTTCCCTGTTCATGGAAAGGTGTAGTTTCAAAAAGACCTTTCTTTCTGCTGCTTACTAGTGAGAAAGAGCAGTGAAGAATATAACTTCAGATAGAAGACAGGCCCAAGCGAAACGCCCTCCAAAATGGTATCCACTAGAAAGCACAGCCAGGAGAACTTAATTAACAAAATGTGAATTCAGCCTTTTAGCTCTAACTAACGGGTATCAGGGACATATATTTCAATGCAACAAAACTCCATGCCTAATTTTACATAGTGCTGCCCTCTGCAAAATCGCAATCACAGGCAGAACTGGGCTCAATTGTGGTCCATGCAAAGAATCTTCCATGAACAGTCAGACTCTTGAAAAGCTTTGAGAGAGGAGAGCCAGCAAGCTCATCTTTTTACAACCCAGTGGCTCAAAGAGACATCTTTGCCTTCAGTTCACACTCAGATGTACCGCAACGTTTCCCTTTGTGAAACAGAATAGACGCCTCCAAAGACAGCCAGCATTGTCCATGCAGGCATAAAGCAATATCTGGACATGCTGAATGGCTCCCTAAGATGAGAAAAAGTGCTGAAGAAACACGAAATTATGACAGATGGGAGCCCTAGAAATGCAACTACCCCCAAACTGGAAAATGAAAAGCCGGCACAAAGGGCAGGCATAACAATAGAATTTAGGCATAACGAAATACACACCATTTAATGCAGAGTGCACTGAAGCTTTGATCCACAAGTCAAAATCCTAGCCATTAAATAGCCTCATTTAAAAAGTTTTAAAGCAATTAAAATAAATTAGAAACTTCGCAGGAGGACAAAATCACTGAAAAGGATAAGAAGCTCTTTATGCCAGGCACCGCTTCTGACAGTGTCATGCCCATGAGGCCAGATTTTTATTTGAGAAGAGCTCAGGACCAGATTTTCAAAGGCTCTGCACCAATAATTAGGGACAGATTTTTCCAAACTGCTTAGCTCCTATTATCCAAATAAAGGCCAGATATAACAAAGTGCTCAGGGCCTGGCAATTCCTACTGTGAAAGTTGCAGCCACAACATGGTCAGGTTTTTCAGAAATGTGACCATTTACTTCCCTGTCTGCCTAAAGAGGAAGTCGACTGCTCAAAGGCCCTGTTCCAGATTTTTTTCACTGGTACGTTGGAAGTGGTTGATTGCTAAGTCCTGCAAACAGTGCGAGGGCCCCCAATTTTGCCAAGTCTGAGACAGCACGGTCTTAAAACACAAGTGGAACAAGCCTTTCTGATTCTCTGTTCTCCCTAATTCCTGCTCAAGAGACTTCTATCATTAACCTCCATACAAAGCACTTCAAAGCTGACTGCAGAAGTAAACTTGTGACATTATAATGCTGCCTCCAGCCATCTTGCAAAGCTATAGTCATCAATTGTGACACACCAGAATAAGAGCCTTTCTCAGCAGCAGAAAAATCCCTTTACCGGCGCTGTTAACAAAGAAGACGACAGTGTATGTCAGGATTTCTTCAGCTCTTAAGCTTGTAACAGCTCAGCTTGGAAGCAAAACAAACTGACGTGACCCCACAGCCAGACCGCAGCTCCCAGGCTTGAAAACTGCAAGGAGTTTTATTTCCTCTCGGCTCATCCTGCAATGGATGTTGCGATACTCGCCCAGCGCTCCAGCCTTGTGGCTCAGGGCCGCTGCTCATACAGGAGGTGGCAGCCAGGAGCAACGCCTCGCAAAACCACAACCTCCTCTGCAGCGATGCTTGTGAGACTCACAGTCAGGCACACGGAGCTTTCAGGGAGAAACTTTCAGCGGAAACGGGGGATTCTTTCCCTTTAAAGTAGCTATTGTTCTTTCTGGAAGCAGACATTGGGATACTTCTCCAAGGGCTTACACATCTCCTTGTGCACTCTCACGCAGCTGAGAGACGGAATAAATCGATACTGTCAGAACAGTGCACACCTGCTTATATTGTAACACTGTACCTGCTCCGAACCAGCTAGTGACCAGTGCCTCAATACAGACTACTCCACTGTAATGATGCTGTGCTAAAAGACTAAAAGAGAGGTTCTAGTTCTAAGGAAGCGCAGGGCACCTTTCAAGCAGTGAAAGTACCCAGCAGCTTGTTGCCAGGTGCTTGAACCCTCGATGGGTTAATGGTTGGACACGATCTTACAAGTCTTTTCCAACAAAAACGATTCTGTGGAGATTCAATGCCAGCAGTGAGGTTCCTCAAGCTAGTTCCAACCAGGAGAGAGAAGCAGCTGGAATAAACCAGAGAGCACAAGGAGCAGGAGATTTTATTGAGGAAACAAAAGTTATAAGCAGGATTATGGAAAAACTTTGGGCTGAGGACCAGGCATGGTTGTTGAAATGCATACAAAAGCCAACACAACTTTTCAGATAAATGTTGGAAAATACGCAGTATTCACAACTATTGCTTTCTTAGACAAATATGTGAGCCATGGGAAGTATTCTCCCTCGCAACCAAATAGCTTAAGAGCCTTCATCACACTGAGTTTCAATTAGACTTGAGGTCCTAGGTACCTAAAAAACAGAGCAGTGAGACAGAAACACCCAAATTACTTAAACACTCTCTGATATTTCAGATTTTCTTTTGTGTCTGTCTTCTAACACTCTTTTAAAACAACCAGAAAGAATGGGTAGTAAAAAGTGCTCCTTCTTTACTGATATATACTCCTACATGTCGATTTTTAACAATGGGAAATTAAAATCTACTGCCAGTAAAGCACCTTTGAAAGATCTCACAATAACAGTCAGACAAGGCAAACTGGGTAATGCAAGACACCTATACCAGCTGAATTCGATAGTCCCCCATTGAGTGCCTTACCGAGAGAAATACAGGACACCAAAGAAATTGCTGCAAAAAATCTCAGAGAAGACAAGCTGGAGCTGTAAGTATGTTTTTACTTGTAGAACTGATTCCAGCAATTTTGTCTTGAGTAACACCAGGTGGGACAGTAAAGAGGAATATACACATGATCCTCCTGATACAAACTCAGAGAAGACATATCCCCCTACAATTAAATGTTTGCAACTGTATACTATAGCATAGCAGTACACACTAGCAAGAAACACTATGGCACCCTTCTGTTGAACCCAGGTTTAAAAAACAAAAACAAAACAACAAAAACCCCACAGCAAAACAACCACAGTCAATTTGTGTTTTCCCAGTTTGAAAGGAATTATTTTCTTCTGCACTCCCACCTTCACTTATTGTTACTACACCAGGAATAATTTCCTTTGCTGAAGAGCAGCAAGCAGGTGCATAGCAGGATCTGTATTAGACCACACCCTCGCTCCTTTATGTGCCTGTTCCCTGTGGGGGGAAGATAATTACATCCACCCTAAGAAAACATCAATATTTTATTTTTAATGAGCTGGGCAGACCCAATTATCTCAGTAGGCTGTTAATAAGTGAAATTGTGAAGTACGGCTGCAGCTTTGATGGAAAGAGAGTCATCTCTGAAATGGGAATTTCTGACACACAGAGTATTAAATTGATGCCAAACTGCTGGAATGGGAAGTTAGACAGAGAAAAAGTGTTTAGAAAAGAAAATCCGCCTTAGTAGCATCTTTCCGTATTCAAAGATAAAAAGTGAGACCCTGAAGATTCATCACATTGGCTTAAAAATCTTAACTCCTGAAATAATTATAAGCATTGGGTTTTTCAGTGCCATTCTGATTGTCAGTGTTTTGTGTTTTGCACCACCGAGTATTTATCCCCCCAAACAGAGATAAGAAACATTTATTTTACTTTATTTTATATATATATTTTTAATAGAAGTAAACATACTTATGAAAATACAACTGAAAGTAAGCTTTAAGACCAAAAAAAAAAACAAAAAACAAGTATTTCAAGACTTCCCATCATTTCATGGTGGATTGAACCATATCTTGGCAGGCAAAGGACACTTTTCCCCTTAGTTAGACAGAGAAAAAGTGTTTAGAAAAGAAAATCCGCCTTAGTAGCATCTTTCCGTATTCAAAGATAAAAAGTGAGACCCTGAAGATTCATCACATTGGCTTAAAAATCTTAACTCCTGAAATAATTATAAGCATTGGGTTTTTCAGTGCCATTCTGATTGTCAGTGTTTTGTGTTTTGCACCACCGAGTATTTATCCCCCCAAACAGAGATAAGAAACATTTATTTTACTTTATTTTATATATATATTTTTAATAGAAGTAAACATACTTATGAAAATACAACTGAAAGTAAGCTTTAAGACCAAAAAAAAAACAAAAAACAAGTATTTCAAGACTTCCCATCATTTCATGGTGGATTGAACCATATCTTGGCAGGCAAAGGACACTTTTCCCCTTACTCTCACAAAGAGGTTGGCTCAGGAAGGACATTAATCTCTTGCTCTTCCCTCCCATTTCTTCCTCTCTCCTCAGAGTATGTCCTTTATAGTCAAAGGCTAAAAAGCAGAAGGAATAGGAACAAATCTCCAAAGATCAATGGATGAATTTTCAAAAACACTCAGTACATACTAACCACATTGATAACTATGGCCACTGCAGAGATAATTCAAAATCCAATGACAAAACTACAAACATGCCTCCTCCTCTCTCAATTTTTTGCATGCAACTCAACTCCCCCAGTACAGAAAGCTTATCAACAGACTCATAATTCAAATTTTATTTTTCTATGTAAGCTGAATTCCAGTTCCAAAATGGAAGAGAGTTTATCCTCTAAACTGTGTATTATATATTAATAATCAAATGAAATCTATAACAATTTTGTTTCCTCCCGAATCTCAACAACTACGTTCTTTTCACAAAATAGAGAATCAGGTTTACAAATCCAGCTTCTGCCTCAGATTACCATTGGATTATGTAGTTGTTCAGATCTCAAATGATTCAGGACTTTTTTTGAGTGAACAGGATAATCACACATACAAACAGTGTTGAGCCCTACTCTCTAGTAAAGCCAATGTCCACCACAGAAAAACATCAAATACAAGTGTACTTGGACAGGTGCACCAGTGAGCTCAACCGTATTTGTTCGCTTGCTGATAATGTAAATACAAATATGGATACAAGTACCAGTGGAGGCACACACAACCCTCAAGCTCTCATCCATTAAAAGCAGTTAGTCTGCCTCTTCCAGTCATTCCACTAGGGTCTGTGGCACTGTTAGTGGACCAAAGCTAGTCTTTGGGAATCAGGGTATTCCAGCTGCATCTAAGAGAAAGCCAGCCCCTGGTTCTATATCTAACACACCAGCTCTTCATTTTATTATTCCTTTTTTTTTTTTTTTTTTTTTTTTCTCCTTTAATAGTTCTGACAAACGTGGAGCAATTCTAAATCTGGTTTTGCAGCTATGGCCCTCATCAAATGAAATGCATGTATTAGCGTAATCGTTTTTACTGACATCCCAAATACTCAGTTGTATGACCTTGCAGTTCATTTTAAAGGGCAAGAGTAGAATTAGCATCCTCAGCCAGCTCACTGAAATAAATATAAACCATATCATAAAAAAGAAAAGGGAAAAAAAAAAAGTTTTCAAACTTTGAACTCCCATAATCAGTTGTGTTCCACTAAAAGCTGTCCTTCTTAAGAGTTCTTTTTGCCTTGACTATCCACACTAATCATAGCAAATCAGACATTTAATTCCAGAAAGATGCAAAGGCACAATACAGACTTTGATCCAAAGCTGTTTCTTCTTGTTGGACTCCAAAAAGAGTTTGCAGGCTCCCAAAGACTCTTTGCCAGCTCTGATTAGAAGCCACACTGGCTGACACAGTAATTGCTCTATAATCATATCTTCAGTACCCTGATCTGGTTTATGCATACAATCTATATTCTAATAGCAGTCAACAGGTCACCAGTTAATAAAAATACCATTAACATCCCCCTGTGAGTAAGAAATGGAGATATTCATCTCACTAGGCCAGTGGTGGGCCAATATAATTTCTGTGGCTGTTAGTGTAATTAACTCTGCTGGCATGTGGATCTCCCTGGAGGACAATGCAAGCACAGAATGACCTTGCTATGAGTTCTCACCGGTGGCATTGTGGTAGACACAAAGATTTGCAGGGGCTCAGGTCAGACAAGAGCGGGTACTTCCCACAGCCTGATCTCTCAAAAAAGAGAAGCTCATCATTTCTAGGATGCTGTGGAGCATATCTGGCTTCATCTGTAAAACAGAAGGATGGATGGCCACAACTCAGGCAGACAGGACTGGCATCTTGTGCTACACTGCTTAGCAGAGCCCAAAGGGCAGGCAATGAGAGAGAAGGAGAGCAGTGAGGGGAGTTAGGCAGACAGGAAAGCAGTGAGAAAAGTGAGAGCATTAATATATGAATGGAGAGGTAGTATTTCCATTAAGCTTAAATGTCATCCATGCACAACAGTTTGCGTGGCACATTTTTCACTCGTTATACGTAAGTCAGAGGAGTCACAGGAAAATTTCATGGGTTTACCAGAAATAGTCTTAGAGTTCTGTGTCACCCTCTAAACACCTAATGGAGGCACATACTGTATCTGTGAGCAGAAAGGTCTGTGTATACCAGGAAGCATGAGATGACTAAAGTAGATACAGATTAGACAACAGGAAGAAATTATTCACCATGAAGGCAGTGAGGTGCTGGAATAGGTCGCCTTGAGAGGTTGTGGAGGCCCCCTCCCTGAAGTTGTTCAAGGCCAGACTGGATGAGGCCTTGTGCAGCCTGGTCTTGCATGAGGTGCCCCTGCTTGTAGCAAGGAGGTTGGAACCTGATGATCTTTAAGGTCCCTTCCAACCTTAACCAGAAATAAAGAAAAAGAAGGTTTGTTGTTTTTTGTTGTTTGTTGTTTGTTTTTTTTTTAAATAGGTCTGTGGAAGAGATACCACCTCATCCTATCTCAGAAACCAAGATAAGGGTAACATGTAAAAAAAACCAAAGGATGCAAGACTACAAAAAAATAAATTCCTGAGAGGAACTTGCGCTTGCAAAGGAAAGAAGCAGATACTGTCCCCACACAGCAAGCTATGAACAGTCTCAGTTTCTAAGTTTGTTCCAAATTTCTTTACACTGTTTCAAAGTTTTACCATCTGGCACAGCCTGAGTCCCAGGATAATCCATTCTGAAGAGAGAATCCCAGCTGACACCCACCTGCAAAGCAGGCTGAACTCCAGCCTCCTTCATATGTGCAGGCAGGCATCACTCAACTAGAAACAGACCAAGACATAGCAGAACTCAGTTCCCAGAAGAGTCCTGTTCCAAGCTCAAAGTCAGCTCCCAGCAAATAAATGTCCTGTGTTTAACTACCATAACACACCTTCTCCAAATCATCTCAGATCCAGATCATTGCTCTGCCTGCACAGACATATTTACATTCTGCACCACCTACTCATGTTCATCTGGACTCATGCCCAGGAGACATGAATGACACCTCCCCCCTCAAAGTATCATCTATCAAAGGTCCTCTTGTCCTCTGGTTCCTTTTCCCTTTTACTTGAACAGCACCAAGGCTGGGCATTTGGAGATTTCATTTGGTTTTATTGCCAGATGAAAGGGCAGCACCAAGAGAGCTGCTGACAGGATTTGTTCCACCAGCTGACACAGATAGCCACAGACAGGCACTCTAAAGACAGCATCTCATTGTCAGATGAGACTTGCCAGTGTTTCAAACATCTTGATCTCCAGGGGCCCGTAGAAGCTCTGATGCTGTGCCACAGTCTAGAGTCCTTTTGACCTATGTTGAGCCCTTTATACTGGTAATGTTGACAGTGCTGGACAAAATTGACTGCTACTTAGCAAGAAGCTCAGAATTTTTCGCTTTTCCTCCTGGGTTCTCTGTATCATCTCAGAGCTTAGAGAGGTAGTATATTAGCCCCTCAGCAAAATCACTCTCAGTATCACATGACAATTTGCAAATATTAAGGATCCAGTTTGACTGTAACTGCCAAGTAAAATTCAGTTCAGAGGTATTAAAAGAGGGCCATGCCGCTACAATTTGGGGTAAAATGGAGAGCATATTGAACTCAGTCATGACCGTTTGGATGCTACCTGCCAGTGCAAGCAGTCCTTCATTCTCAGGAAAACAGCACACAGCTTAGCAACTTGATGAGGATCCATCCAATCAAATCCACACAGCAATAGATTTAACTACACTGATCTTTGGAAGGAGAGCACTAGAAAGCAGAAAGTGACAGAGGGAGAAGAGGGCCTGGTACTCTCAAGAGAAAACAGCAACAGCAAAACCACGGGATCAGGATTAATTTTTTCACATCAGTTCCCAGAACTGCAGACAAGAAATGGAAATTCTATGCAGTATAGTTTATAACTGCATTATCCACTGACTGCATGCAGTATGTCTTTATATACCAAATGGCTAACTGGATTAAGGAAATGCAATCTACATAGTTGATAAATAACCCAGCTAGAATCCACTTTCAAAGACAATCAGGCACTGGCTTTATTATAAATTAAGAAAAATTGCAAACACACAGAAGTATGTAGCACATAGAGGAATCACTTAGCATTCAAGACAGAAGATCAGAAAAAGAATAGAATGTGAAAGCAAAGAAGAATGACATAGAAGAAGGAGAAGAGGTAAATGAATTGGTGGAGTATATGGAAAGCAAGGGAACGAAGAGGAAAGGCTCAACAGCCTATATGCTCTCATTCTTTTTGTAACCCAGTTTGGAATAATTTTCAAGCTTTGCTGCAGCCTTTGGGTCTTAGTATGGTATATATATGTTCACATTTTTCTGAGCCATTTCATGGCTTTCCTATCTGACCTCTCAGCATGGCAATTAAATCTGCCCACACTACTTGGTTTTTCAAAGCCCTGCCCTCTGTTTGCTTTGCTTGCAGGGCCCAGCATCGTTAGATCTAAGAATCACCATCCACTAGGTTACTTAACAATGTTAGTTTCAGTGTATTTGGGAGAATGTGGCAGGTCTATAGCCTCAGCAAGATAAAGCCCAGAGGATGTGCAATCTGAAATGGTACAGTGCAGAATATGAAAGGGAAAAAAATCAAAACAAAACAGGAAACAGGATGCATGAACATCAGCTCAGTTCACTAACAAAGGTCACTATCAGAGATAATGTCAGTTGACTATACCATGTATGGATACAAACTACTATGCCAATCACCTTCCTGCTGGCTACAGATCAGAATAATGGGCTTCCTGCAGGCCCTAGGATTCCCCTGACAACCTGGTAATGAGAGTCTTTGGGGAACAGAGTTCAGAAATAGCAAATCAAACCACAGTTAAGAAAGACCACAACAGAAGGAGAAAATGTCTAGATGGAAAGGATAAAAAACAAACAAAAACAACAACAACAACAAAAAAGGTGTTTGAGATATCCTAACCATTTCCCAGTAACAGGAACTTTTTATTCTGATGTGGGGTTTTTTTTACTTTTTTTTTTTTTTTAAATTTAAAACTATGGTTAATGTAACTAAAAAGGAGATTAAAGATGAGCATAATACAGTATTTCTAATTTCTACAGGATTCCATTAAGAAGGGTGATTTAGCTCTATGAGAAAAAATAATGCACACAAAAAGCATTTCTTCCTTATGAATTTCTGCTTTGTGGTATGTTGGTATTCATGGTCCAAGTGTGAGACACCACAGCTACATTTTATCTGGCTAAACCAGATAGGCTCAGCTGAAACCTGTGCTAAGTCCTGCTAAGCCTGTAAGGCTAGGAGAACTACACAACCATAAAGATCCTACAGAAGTGATGGACACTAGTGAAGGTTAAAAAGCCAGAGGCAAGAATATTCTCCTGAAGTAAGTCAGGACAAGAAGCAGCAGGCTTGCCAAGAAAGGAAGTATTCAACCTCAAGAGAAAATCTCTTACATTATTTGACATTGTTATCTAATATAAGTATCATTTTCCTTTCACGAGGCACTTCAGAGACACAGTGTCCTAAAACACAAAGGAGTGCTTGGCATTTACCCCAGTCCTGCAGCTCTCAGGTGACATACAGAGAGAAAGGTGCAGCTGCAGTCTTTCTGGGGCACAGAAATGGAACAGTAACTTCCTTTCCCTCCAAAAGGGATTTTCTCTGTCCTCTGAACATGCTCATCTTCCCTCCACTCTTTTTACTAGAGGAGGGGCTTTTCATATACAAAAATATGCTTAATGATAGCCACATGCTTGAACACTGAACTGCTTTGCTGACCTTAAGACATTAAACATTTAACAGAGTAGATCCAACGTGTGTCTCAGCTCAGGGGAGCTGTTCCAGCTCAGGACAATGAAGAACGGACATGGCCCATGTTTTCAGCTTACTGTGCCATCTCTGCTCTAGCTCTTAAAAAAAGAGATATATCTCCTGCAGCAAGCAGAGATGAGCCAAGATCTATTATGCTGACTGTATAAAAGAAAAAGTGGTGAACTCTTTTCCTCCCTTACAGCTTTGTAGCTGTCTTTTTTTTTTTTTTTAAACAGAGAGTAAGGCTGCAAATATACTTTGGGGTTTGCTGTCTGCCTTTAGAACGATGTTTGTTTTCCAGCAGAAGCTGCTCTACTTCAAAGCCACTCTAAATAAAAGTAATAGATGATAAATTTGTCATAAATATATTTAATGCATGTGCTTATATCACCTCGCTCCACTGGGAAACAAATAAGCACCACATCAGCACAAAAGCATATCATTTAGTACCACACTTATTATGGACTGTATAGTATATGCAGCAAAACTAAACCACAGGTGAAGTGAACGATCTGAAGCTAATAAAACAATAAATAATAATAATAAATAAAAGCTGTCAGAGAGGAAAAAGACCCATCATCTCCACTGTATGTCCATTTGCTAGCACAGGACTGCTCCCTGCAGTTTCTAACTTAAAGCAGTTTAAACATCTCAAACAATGGCATTCCCAGCACTTCCCTTGAGAAGCTCAATTCATCAACTGCCAAGGAGTTTTCCCCAAATGTCATTCTGAATTTTCTTTTGCTCAGTTGTCAATATGTTCTTGAAACAACCTCCCTCTGGGTGAATCAGAAGTCAGCCAGAGGAAGAGGAATTTGGAAAACCTTGCCCAGAGAGCTCCCTGTACTTGATATGGCAAGCTATGATATGTGAGTGTACAAATGTCTTCAGTGTCCAAAAATCCAAAAATGTCTGAAGTCAAAAAGAACAACAAAAGTCATAATACTTCTGAGCTCATATTTAAGCTGTTCTTCTAGAATGTATCTACAAGCCATCTGGGGACACCTGTAGAAGGACTGGAAACAACAAGAGCGAGAAGAGGCAACCAGCAGGATGCAGGACATGGCATACAAGCTGCACTAAGTCATCAAGGGGACTCTTGTCACCTGGGACTAGAGGTGGTAGCCCCAAGCTGAGGCAGACAGTGGGTGTACAGAAGTAGACGTGGGTCACTGCTGAATGCAAATAACAGATTCACAGATGGAAGTACAGGAGGACTCCTGAGTAATCTGTGGCACATCTGTTTCACAGGTTGTGACTTCAGAGAGTGCAGTGTTTTCCTTCTCATTGGAAGGAGCCAGAGAGATCCCAGTACAGCATCTGCCAGAGTGCCTTAGAACCATTCATAAGGACTATATGCACTTACATAGAAGAGCAGAAAATAACATAGAGACAGTAGCATGTCAGAAGAGACAGAGCTTCAACCAGCAGCTATGCTACCTTCACTCAGCTCCGTATCTTCCTGTCACACTGTAGGTTGGGAAATACACTTTCTGCTTTGGCTGGAAGGGTGGCAGCCTAGACAGGGGCAACCTTTCTGGGCTCTGCAGAAGGTTACACTGAATATTCAATTACCTATCTTTTCCCCAGTGGGTTTTGCTCTCCATGGTTCACTACTGATGCAAGTAGCAGTCAAAGAAGAAATGGCAGGTGCGTGACATTCAACCTCTTCCTTCTGCAGCTCCCTCTTCCTTCCAGTCCTTTCTATTTTGACTTGCAACCATTCATAATTTTCTCTCACTTAATCTTCAGGGAGTACACAGTGAGATTTCATCCCTAGCCAATACTACTCCTTAGACCAAATGTGATTTGGACATAATTTCTAACTCATTTGCCTTGTATGCTTTCCTAGAGCTTGGCATTCCTCTCTCAGCTGCCAGCATCCAATGACCTGTCCGTAATGGCAACTGGCAGTACCTGTGCAATAAGGCACTGTTCCTCTCTTCTACTCTTTTCAGGCTATTTAAGCAAAAAAAACCCACAACATTCTCCAAAGCCAGCTCCTCAGCTGACTTAAGCTCTTGCAGCCACCAAACAGCTGACTAGAAAGGAGTCCCTGGCAACACTTTCCATTTTTCCAAACCTAATTGCCAGATATTCAGATCTCTTCCCCAATCTCTCTCTCTATAGCTAGATTTCCAGTACAGACAGAATGCAGATGGTGGGAAATTAATCCAAGACTTAAAGGTTTTCTTCTAGGTAATATTATTTGCCATGCTGCCAGCCACACAAGTGTTACAGCAACAGTTCCTCATGCCAGGAAAAAACATGGCCTAGCTCTCATTTCTCCTCCCTGCCATCATACATACATACACACATGCCGCAGGGCTGGAAATGAGTTAATAAGATGATGCTCCACAAAATATGCCACTTTCTGTATAAACAATATTAAATATGATGATTTCTTCTCTTCTTTCTTTTTTAAGCTGTTGCATTCGTATTCCCTCTCAGTCACATCAACTTTGGAAAGGAAAACAACTGCAAGAAATCTTGGATAATGTAGTTATTCTAATTTACTGAAATTCTATAAAAGTTGAAGAATACTCCTGGATGTAGGAGCCCTGCAAATAATACGGTTCATTTTCCCTTCCCACATGCCCTATTCTTTGTTGATCAGAAAAAAGTGACCTGCCACCAAACTCTTTCTGAAAACTAGAGCCAATCACATCTCATATATATAAAAAAAGAGTTGGGAATAAGATCAGTAAGTTCACTCTCCTGTTATTTGTGAAGCTCTTATTATTCATGAAAATGTTCACAAATCCCCAAAGTCTCATGCATTTTAGCACAGATCAAGTGTCTGAAGATTAGTTCTGGAAAGTGTATTATTCATTTTCTACTTGTTGAAAAGTTTCTGCCATCCACTCATACCGCAGAGATCATGGCACACTACTTAGGCAGCGAGTGCCACAGCAACAAAGGTAAGGAGCTGCAAAACGCTCTGAGAAAGCAAAG
Source organism: Chaetura pelagica (assembly GCF_000747805.2). Lineage (NCBI taxonomy): Eukaryota > Metazoa > Chordata > Aves > Apodiformes > Apodidae > Chaetura > Chaetura pelagica. The sequence continues at coordinate 1,990,962 of NW_009953386.1, read as the reverse complement.
ACAGTCAAAGCTAAAAAGCCTCAAAACAGTCAATGGCCTGAGAGTCAAAGTTAACATAACTTGGAAAACAAAATCTAGTGACAAAACGTTTGCTGAATAGGAAGCATATCAATTTTGTATTAAATTTTAGACCACCAAGTCTGCCAGTGTAAGTCAGTGTACCTGTGTCAACAGTATTTTGAATTATGCCAGATAAGGAGCTGAGCCTTTCATTGCATTTTCAGCTTCACCGACAATCTCCACCTGCAGTGATATTCAGTGTAGATGGGCTGTTGCTCAATATTTCTCTCAATGCCAAGGCAAAGCAAAAAGCTGGACTGAAGGTCCTTTGGTTCTGGAAACCATGGAGGGCTTTGGGTTCACACCCTCTTCAACACTGAAGCTACCCATAGAACTCAGGTTTTGCTTTTAAATGAGGTGTGGGGAAGAACACAAAGCCTGCTTTTGTTCCCACATCAGTCCACCTGCAGCATAAATATGGTGTTACCAGGCTGCTGAGATGAACCTCAGTGGGCTATGATTACTAGTGATGAACCTCATGAGCCTTGACTTTGATGATAAAATAGAATTTCAGTTAGATTAATAGCCATCTTTACTGAGTTAGCAAAACCAAGCCAGCAACCCAATCTTCTTCCCAGACTTCCAGAGATGCTCCTTGAGCTAGAAACGGGATGAGAAGGAAAACCTTGACTCACAAATGCATGAATAGGCCGCTAGATCTTCCTAAATACTTTTGTCTGATAGGGCCAGTATCTCCAGAAGTTGAAAAGAAACACCACACTGAAGTAATGATGGTTTGCAATTTAACCCCTTGATCATTTCCAGTAGAGCAGTCTGCTTTTGTTTAGTGGCAGATGGGAAAAGACTTGAGATGTCTGCGTTCCCTCCATTGTTTATCTGCACTTTTTTACAGGCCCAGAGAGCTGAGGAAACCTGACTGCTTGAGACTGACACCCCCAGGTCCCACATGACCTTGATGCAGAGCTATCATAAGTCACGAAAACACACAGAACTGACCCTCCAAGCCATGTCTTATCCACTTGTATAACTCACATCTCCTTCTGTTTGTCATAGCAAAACAGATTTCTTTGTGGGTTTTATTAGAGTTGTGCTATAGGATACTGTTCTGCCTAATACCTACTGATGAAAGCAGTGTTGATGGAGAATTGCTCTTCAGGAAGCTTCAGACAGACACACAATGTCAATCACATGGGAATCATTCAGACACTATGGAGCCATTGTGACTGCATTATTGCAAGTCAGCTCTCCATTATCTTGGATAATAAGGAGGGAAGATAACAGGGATGCCCTACAGGACAAGGAAAAAATGGATAATTTGAGTAAGTGGATCATCCTAGGGACTGCAAAGCAGATACACTCCAGTGCCTCCATAAAGAACTGCGTCCAAGTGAGTTTATTAGCTAGGTTGTAGAGCCAAATGTACTACTGCATCTAGTGTCTAGTGATTGCATACGATTGCCTGGTTGTCAGAGGTGCCCACACAGCAAGGTGATTATACAAGCTGCTGTCTTTCACTGTCCTTAGCTCACCATTCTTGCACTGCGCTGTGACAAGTGAAATGGGGGAAATAACTTCTAGGTTATCACACCTGGGAGTAACAAAATGAAAATACACAAGCTAGCAGTTTAAGGCAACTGTAGGTAGCAGACTACCCACCATTGCTGCTATCACCCTGAAAAAGCTTTCTGCGTCTCCTCATTGTCCTGCTCAGGCAGTGACCACACGTGCTTTTCTCTGGTCTTGCTACAGCCAAGCCAGGATACACCAGGCAAAAACTCCTTACCAGCTTTTAGGGGAAGGAAAGGTGGGAACTGAAATGCCATTCTCCTGGCAAAGTTGATAGCTATTGCAAAATCCATAGGGGTTCAGAACAGTCAGTCTCTACTTCATCGAGAAAGAAGAGTTTAAAGAAAAAAAAAGGTAAACTGCACTGTGAATTCAGTGAACACAGCATCCCTGTCCCTTGTAAAAGCTCCCATACTCTGCCCTGAAATGACAGCAGTTGTTTAGTTTTTAGTCTCCTGTTTGGCAGAAAATACTCTCCCAGCCTAGTTAATGCAGGTTCAGCAAAGAATCCAGCTGCTTCCCCTCAGCCTCCTATAGCTGAAGAAGGAACTCCATCCCACAGGGATATGCTGGGATCTGAGGACTGAGAATGTAGTCCTTATTCTAACAGCTGGCTTGACTGTTGTAATTAGTTTTTAGATCCTTCTTGAGGCTTACAGCAACAGCTGCAATAGTTTCCCAGATCAGTGGGTCTTGCCAACGTATGGGGAGACTGAGCAGCAAATGATCAAAGTAAAGGGAATGCTTTCAGAAGCCTTGAAATGTGGGCTTTCTCTGTTGTCTTCTCTCTCCACTGATACACAGCAGCACAGTAGCTGCTGCACGTGGTATCCAGCGGGCTGCCTGCTCACAGCAGTTCTCACACTCTGCATCTATGTGAATTATCACACACACAATCTCCTCGCTAGCTCTGAGGACAGGCTCCAATGTACCAGGCTGGTTATCAGCACCTCACCACTCCACACAATGCATGCAAGATCACATAGCCTCTCTCTGCTATCGTCCTCTTGCTTTCCCATGCAATCTGTGCAGAGTGCTACAAACACTCCCTTTGCTATCACAGGTCTTACCAGCTCACACATTTCTGTATGTAGCAACTCAGATACTCCCCATTAACACACCCCAGTCAAAACCAACAAAAACACACAAAAACCAGCACCAAAACAAAACAAACAAAAACCAACAACCCCACAATCAAATGTGTACAATGCCATCCTTCATCTGCCTCTCCATGGCATCCTATAATAGTATTTAATTATTCTACTCACAGGCATCTCTGTATAGCATACTACAGAACCTGCAAAGAAGGAAGGGAACATGCTGCAGTGCTAGCACACAATTCACGCACAGTGTCTTTCTGCAAGTCCTCCCTCCCTCATATACAATATAAAAATGCATATCCCTCCATCATGTAGTCCTCATATGGGTGCAATTACCTCCATGCGCTGTGAGGTGTCTACCTCAGTAAGAACGAAAGAATCAGGGCCAATTTTTGTGAGATGATCCATTACCTGCTTGCCTTACTCTCGCTTTTCTTGTGAGCTGCCATGAAAGACAGACTGGCTGAAAAGACTGAAGTGACAAGAGCTACAAAACAGGAGCCAACAGAGTTTAAAAAAATGCAGAGAATAACATCTACTTTTGCAGGGGAACCTATGAACTCACTGGCTAAAGGAATTCACAGAAAGGCAAGGATCCCAGGATAGCAGTCCATCTGAAATTAAATTGACAGGTCGGCTATAAACTGATCCCCAAATGCCCAGAGAGCACATCATCTACAACCACAGTCAGACTTCACTCACCTCCCAGGGTTGACTGTCTTAGGAGAGACCAGGAAGTAAAAAAGCCATAGATACAGGTTTCATCTCCTGGTGGTGAGTCTGCCCACATGGCACTGGCAAGAACTACTGTAATCAATGTTGTCTATGTCAAACATACTTTACTTGGAGGAGGATTCTTTTAACTGTCAGATAGCAGGCATCTTCCCTGAATTCATCTGCCCAGCCCTCCTCTAAGGAGACTGAAGTGCTGAAATGGGGAGGTCTCTGGGCCTATGGAAGAAGATGGGGGGTTATTCATGGGCTGCAATATTCACTGTAGTTGCTGGAAAAGGATACTCACTGTTTCCCACTCCTTGGTATCCCTTACCCCTCCCCTCCACTGACTACAGTAATGAGCTCCAGGGGGACCTCAATGCTTGCCTTTGAAGTAGCATGTTTCTCTGAACACATTTTGAATTTAGTTTTGTGTGTTGTTTGTTTTTCTGGTTGCTCTGCCTGTCTCTCTGTTGAGGAGGTTGACAGCTGTTACTAGGGCCACTACCACAACTCAGGAACACAGAATATGGAAAAACAAACAAAGTTAACATAAAACCTCAAACCAAGAGCACTTTTGAAGGAAGAATGCATATTCCCTGTGGAGAAAGCTCTCCCCTTCCAAAAAGTCTGTACCAAAGCCACCATGTGCAGCTGGAAGAGCTCAGAAAATCTGAGATAGACAGGCAGTACAATTTATCTATGGAAGATACAGGTTATGCTTGACAACTTGGAAAGAAAAAGGGTATAAAAGACAGGCTGGGACCTGAGTCATCCTTTAGTAAAGGCTGTTCCTTACACAAGAGAAGCTAAGACACTTGACCTTTCCTAAAGAACAAGTCAATTCTTTAACTGCTAATTGTGTGAGGACCAGTGTACTCAAAATCTCCTTCCTCAATAGATTTTTATCCCTCACTTAAAATTACTAGAACCTTCTTGCCATTCTTCAGAAGCCTGGAGGCTGTGTTCCTTCTTCCTTCACCTTAAAGAGGCTACACATTTTTTTTACATTTTGGGTTTATTTTTGGGTTGTTTCTTTTCTTGGTTGATTGTGGGTGTTTTTGTTTTGTTTTCTTGTTTCAGCTACAGATACTAACAACAATGGATGCTTTACCTTGTTCCCATTCCTTTCGGAGGGCACTGTTTTTTCACCCTTCTCTGCCTTCACCAACTCTGCCCTGTTCTCTAATTCTTTCTCTCCTCCCTTAGTTTGACACTGAATCCCCATCTTTCCTATCTGGGCTTATCATGGCTTCTTTTCACCTTCTTTCCCTTCATTATTGCAACCCAAGAAGCTGGAGAGGGGGGCCCAGATCCTTCTGGGACCACTGGAGTAAGGCGCTAGAAGCTGTGGGGACTGACATAACACTGAGCAAGGTGCAGGGATGGTTCAGGAGCTGCCGTCTCTTGGAAGGCTTTAGAAGGGAAGTGTCTGTGACAGCACCAGAGTTATCTCGCTCATTGATGAAAGAGAGGAAATGACTACTTAAGAGAAGAAACAGGGTGCCCCAGTCTCCTTGCATGCTGTCTCCTCCTTTCTGACCCTGCTGTCCTTGTGGGAGAAGTAGGAGCAGCAGCCATAGCAAAAAGAATCCCCAGGGTGTGCAGAGCTCCATGGAGCTAGGACCTAACTCCACAACCCAGTGGAAGGGAGAGGGGACACCTGCTCCAGGTCTCCATGCTACTGTTTTCTCCTCCAGAAAAGTAGGGGCAGAGGAAGGGAATCCATAAAATTGCTGCTCCCAATCCCACACTTCATCACCAAGGTAAACCTTACTGGTAAAGAACTGCTTTACAAAGTATCTTTTACTATAACTGAGCAGTGATGTCCACCAAAGCATTTTAAATCAGGGGAGTGGCTGGATAATCATTCTCTTGAAAATGAGAAAACAAAGGTCCTTCTGATTTCCAACAGTGTTTGCAAGCACAAAAGCAAGGTATTACTCAGATCTCCAGCCACAAAAGCCACAAACATTCAGAGACTTACTTCCACTGGATCACATTAAGCACTAGACCTCCTGAATGACATGAAGGCAGAAGAATACTATAAAAATACACATATGTGTATAAAAGCAGATTCCTGAAGTAAGGTGGCAGAACTATAAAATCAAAGGTTTTCTAACATGCTGAGCACCTATCGCCTTTCACTGAAATCCCTGGATAAAATAGTCAGGATCTGGCCTGTTATAAATAATAGTAAAATCATTTGAGTTGGGATTTGATAGCAAAGGAGGTCATTGAGGTGACAATTCATGTCCTTTTACTGCAAAACCCATGAGCTGTGACACTTTTGGTTTCCATCCCAGAAATAGGTGTGAATGTTCAACTTTCTACAGAATGCCACTGAATCGCCTTTTAACTGTTCTGAAATCAGGGTACCTGAGAAGCTGGAGGAATTTTGATAAAAGGTCAGATGCATGGGTCAGGCATGCCTGCTGGCCTGTCACTAAGCAAGAAAGCTCAACCATCCCTGTCCATTATATGGAGAGAAAACCCTGTGCTCTTCTTCTTGGGGTCATACAATCAAAACTCCCTGGTGTTCCTTGAAAACCTCTAGTCCTCTTGCAGAATGACATGAGTTATCATTTGATATTTATCGTGTAGTAGTTCCTAGAGATCTCAAATCAAGATAGGGACCCTGCTGTGCTAGCTGCTCTGCAAAAATAAGGCTAGACTCGGTGCTTGTCCATTGGAGCATAATTTTGTCTTGACAGACTATATATCTCTAGCCAGACACAGGACTATTTCTTACTGTCCTCAAACATAATCAAGGGACTGAATTGGAAGCACATTTAGGAGCACATTAGGTACACAGTTTAAATGGTGAGCTTTAGGAACTTACAGCTATTTCTCAGGCTAAATAAATACTAACCTTTTCACAAAAAGAATCATCCCCTAACAAAAAATAGCTCAGAATACTTGGGGCAATTTACACCTCTGGCAATGTAAGAAGCATGGCTATGGACATCTCTTTCTAAAAAAAAGCTCTCTCAGCACTTTGTTCTTTGCCATTTTAAGTTTCTGACCCTTGATGCCATGGAGGTGGTAGGTACTGTACTTAAGTAAAGGCAGAAAGAACAGTGATGGGGGAACATTTCTTGCCTATGCTGAAAAAAACGTTATCACCACCTGTACCTGAATGACACTGAATCTAAAATACACACCTAATTCAGAAAGGTGGTACATTTTAAAGGTTTTACTGGTTAGGTAGGCTCATCAGAAAGCTAGGCATGCAACACTGGAAATCCCACAAGCTAACCTGTTCTCTTGAGACCTCCCAGCCCAATTTTGCAGACTCAAGAGGTTTGGATTAGATTTGAATAATTAATCCAAATTTGTCGGTGCTTCATAGATGAATCAAACCTCCAACCCTTTTAAGGTTCGCCCTTAGTGCTAATAACCCTCTTTACTAAGCATTAGCATAGAGTAGAACAGTTTAATGATATAAAAAAATGCAAAAATTAGATTTATTCTGTCAAAACTTTTGTAACTGAAAATATTGCGGATTTTAATCAGCTCGATTCTTTCCAAAATTAAATATGAGGATTTAAATAAATCTCAAGTAGGTTAAAAAATCCTTTGTGACTCCCACTAATATATTACCAAGGGTCTCTCTAAAGAAGAAAAATTACAATATCACATGAGCGGGGACACATTTGACTTCCTAAAATAAACAGTCACCTTCCGCACATGCTGGAAAACTAGTGACTTTGACTTAAGCTAAAATGTAAAGTTTTCCTGATGCTGCAAGCAAGAAGGAGCTGTCAGGTAGCAAAATCACCAAGAAGAGCACAGTGCGGCACCCACCGGGGGGTGCCTGGCTGTGAACGGACGGGCTGCTTTATGGTGCTGGTAATCTAACACTGGCGACGAAGAAGAGGAACCAACTGAGTCACTCCAACAGAGAGCAAAAGGGCTCCAAATACAAAAGACACGAACAAGCATCTCGAGGCGACTGAAGGTGATGATAGAAATGGGGCTCTGCTGGCCAGCTTGGATTGCAGAATTGCCAACTGAAGAAGGGAACAGGCACAGAAGCGTGACAGGTCTAGGCTGAAGCAGCTTTGTGAGAGAGTAGAAGTGGCATGGAAACACGTTAATGAAAGAGACATGCTGCAATCAGCAAGGAAGACTTGGAATAGAGGATCACTTTGCACAAGGGTAGACCGGTCACAAGGCAAGAGGTGAGTCAGATACAGACTGCTCAGTTCCCATGAACATCAAAGTGACTGATAGGTGTCATATAATTCTCAATAATTTGGTGGATATTGAATGTTAGTGCTGTAAGATATCTCAGGAGGTTCATAAGGTTCAAAGATATGTTAATATTTGCCCCTTGGCTGTGATTCCCAATCCCAGAATGATCTAAAAGACAGTATGAATATTCTGTGGGTACAGACACCCTTAACATTTCATTTCAATCTTTTTTAAAAAAGATACGACACCCCAGTGAAGTGACAGAAATATCAGACATTCAATAATAACATGATCACCACCACTGCAACCCTTTCTTCAGCTACTGCAGCATGCATACACAAAGCTGAACAGGCACAATGGAACCAGGCAAGCCTACAACATTTGCCTGCAGAACCATCATACCTAAGCAGTCAAAAAAAACATGCTAAGATGCACAAAAAAACCCCACAAGCCCAAGATTGGCTTTAAGACTGTGAGATTTAAAAACATACATGTTGGCTTTCTAATTTGAAATTTAGGTTTTCAGCTTTTCTGAGTCATGCTTTCAAGCTACTTTTCACAACTGCAAAAAGAATATTTTCCATTCAAAAATAAGAAACCTGCGATTATTTCACAATCACAGGATTTCTAAGGCGGGACTTTGAAAAATATCTGTTATTGTGAAAATTGCAAATTTATGAAATGCAGTAAAAGTATATTCAATATGTTGTATAAATAACACTTCCAAAGGTGCTACTTTCTGGTATGGGATAAAATGCAATGCAAAACATTCTTATCAGTTGCATCTGTTTGTAAACTGCATGGAGAAAGACCAGGACTTCTGTTTCTCTCTGGACTTGGGGCGGAGCATCATATGACCTTTTGATGAAAGAATCAAGGTCACCTCCTCAGCTCCTTAAACCACACTAATTTTATTTTTGTTCCTTGTATATGACCTCTTCAAACAACTCAGAAGTAGTGTTTTCTCCAGTGTAGCTGAAACACAGCTCCTGTGTCTTCCTTGAGCTAGTGGCAGTAAACACCCCACTAACTATTCGATACTTGGAGTGACTTACAGTGTTCACCTAAGTCACACAGCACAGCTTCTGTCTCCTAACTGGCTGATCTAAAATAAATACCAGTTCTTTTGAACTCTATTTCCATGTGCCAGTGAATATTTTTACATTAATCAAAACCTGACAGTAGCATGCAAATACTTAGCTTTAATCACCTGAATGCTCAGCAACAGTTAAGAACATTCAGGCTGATGTGAAACCTTGACTTCTACTCAGGAGAATTTTAGTTGCTTGCTTACAACTCTGTCATCTCAGGATGTGAACTCCGCACAACACTGCAAGCATTTATCCTCACAAACCTATCATCCCATTTTACGGATGGAGAACTGAGGTAGGAAAAAAAATAGCATGCATGTGAATTGCTGTTAAAAAAAAACCAGCCGTGTGCATCGGGGATTTGAATGTAGACCTCACAAAGTTAAGCTGCTGCCCCGGATACCGGACTAGCTTTCCATGCTATCAGCTGTGAGCAGGTTTTTTATCTCTGCTTGAAAGGGTCTTGTATTTCCTTCAGATTACTAAATACCAGAGGACTGGTTTTAAAAAGCAAGACTACTGTAGTGGAATATAGAGCATGGTCCCCAGGAGAATTCAGATCTTTGAAGACATCTTTTGGTATTTGTACTTAAAGGGCTTGACAGCATCCTCCTAAACAAAAGTTATAACTGCAACTTCTGTTTTATGATGTTTTTTCTCCTGTGAGAAATTGACATGAATGAAGGTGACTTGAGAATTTGCCTTGTAAGGCTTCTAAAACAAAGCCATGAGGGGGCTTGCTCACCCTTCCTGAAACAATCCTGGAAAGGTTTCAGCAAAGAACCATGCAGTACTAACGAACACAGTACTTCCAGTACCCCAGGACCTAGGTGTTACCACAGGGAAGCTGCGAAAACCTTGTTTTGCACCTAAGAGGGAGAGCTTTTCTTCTTCGTCAAGCTCATTTCTATTTAACTTGGCAACTATATCCAGTTTGTTGTCTACAAGGACACAGACACATCTGCAGAGTTGGGATTAGGATATTGAGCCATCAGCTGTGAAACCACAGGCCCTTGCCAAGTAAGCAAGCATTTGATGAGCATGTATTCAGTTTTTCATTTCATATTTAATAGCTGGAGTAGATTCTCACCTGCTCCGTGGGGTCAGCCACTAGTAGGTACCATCATTTATTCATGTATGTTTACAACTCTGATGATTGGCATGTCCAAGGGAATACAGAGACTTTTCTCTAGCTTGATGAACACATACAGCTCTTTTAATAAAATGTAGAATACCTACACAAGCAGGCTTGAACAAATTGAGGAGACCTTTTCTGCGTCTCTGGACCTCCTAGGTGAATAGAATCCAACCAACTACACTGTGCCATGCAGCAAAGAAAATAAGCATAATCTGCAGCATAATGATAAAAGATTTAGATTACAACCTCAATATAGGAAGCACACAAAAGGAGTTCCATCCTGACAGCAAGAAAGTACTTCTGTTACCACCTTGCCTTCCCTCAATAAACATTCAATCTGGCAATGGCTTGCGACTATTTTTATGGCTGATACTTTAGTGCTTTAGGATCTGCAACTTGAGGGACTGAAAAACAACAGAGCACTGGAGCCATACTGGAATTGCACCATGTGAGGACACAGGCTACTGTTTTGGATCCTATGCAAGTTCAAATGTTGTCATTAGCCAAGATGTGGACAGTGTTCATCCATCTCCTTCAACACCCAACACTGGTGTAATTTGAACGAGCCAAAATACTGTGCATGAGAAATTTATGGAGATAACCATATATTAGACCAATAACATAATTTAATCTCATCTGTCTAGTCTGCATAAAAAGAAAACAAATTAATTCCAGTAGACTGACCTTTAACACTGAAATGACAAAAAATATAAAAGACTAAATTAATGCACCCCAAAGAAAAGTGTGAACAGAGAGAACATCTTTGAAATACTGCACTGAACTCAAAGCAAAAGGTGTTTCTGAAACACCTCACAGTCCAACAAACTTCAAAATTTAGAAGACAAGATTGTCGGGAGACAAAGAGGGAAAAATGGGCAAGTGAAACAGTTTGATGTCTGTGTATCTCAGAGTCAATCTGGGATACAGGAAAGAAAGCAAATGACAGAGGGCACAATGCAGTTATATTACAGTTACAGTGCTGCCCTACGTATATTCTGGCACTGTAGCAACTCACCACCTTTTAAGCTCTGTTAATGTTGGTGTTGCAGAAGCAGTCAGCAGAGGGAGCGGAACTGCCGAAACACCTTCCTCAGTAATTACACTGACTACAGCAATGGGTGTCACAGTAAATACTGAAACATTACAGAAGTGTTGCCACAGTCTAGCAAGAGTGGGGAACAAACTTTTTTGCAAGAAAAATGGAAACCATCAAAACTCTACCATTACATTGGAATTAAAAGCAAGCTAAGAAATGCATGTCTCTTTGTGGGGAACAAACTTTTTTGCAAGAAAAATGGAAACCATCAAAACTCTACCATTACATTGGAATTAAAAGCAAGCTAAGAAATGCGTGTCTCTTTAAAAAGCAAACGGCTTTCTTTTTTTTTTTTATAAAAACTAATTCAATTCACATCTAATTCCCATTTGTGTAATGATGTGTTTTGCTCCTTGTTCCTTCAGCCCACTATTCATAAGTTTGCACACTGAGTCTCTGTAGGCTTGATTCTCTTCTGGGCTGAGCCAACCACATGAGGCCCTGGGCACACAGACTTCAGTCCCAGAGGCCTGAGCACCCAGTAGCACAGTGATCTTCCCAAGGGCAAAGAGTAAACTTAATGGGGAAGACCGGATAAGTTATTCGTGCTTCTCCCAACAAACTTTCAAAAAGTAATTTCCTCCTTAAGTCCAGGTGCTATGTCCACACACATGAGATTAGACGGGCGGCCAGTACACTGGCTGCAGATACTTACAGCACGTTAACATTTAATTAGGAATGTTTGCTTTAATCATTTAAGGGATATTAAATGTAAACAGAGAGTGTGAGCAAATGGAGTTGGCTTTGTGTCTCAAAGTGGTCACAGAGCTCTACAATACAGGGACACGAGGCAGCAGTAGGAAAGATGACAGCTGTTCCCAAGGACAGACCAAACCCCAGAGGCATGTTCTGGCTTGAGTCCTGCAGGCTGGTGGGGTGGAATTAGATGAAATTTAGGAAAGAGAGATACCAGATGACTCTTAGACAATTAACAAAGCAATAGAATCTTCACTTCAATAGTAAGGACAGTAGGATCCCAGCAGCCCACAGTCCTGCTGTGGTGTAAAGTGATGGGCTTCAACAAGGTCTAGCCTAAAGAAGGTCTGCTCTGCAGGAGCCACCTCAGCAAGTGTGTCTTTGCTCGCTGCTCATGTGTAAATCTGGCAGTGCAGCACATGCGTAGGATACTGCCTGTCAAACGTGAGATCAGTCATTTGAGAAAACAGCTTATTCTGGGGAGTGGGAACACAGCCTTCACAGACATGTTGCAAACATTCTTCTATTATAATTTCACAGCGTATTGCCAGTCCACAATCTGGCCATACACCACAGCTTTTGATGGCTCTCTAGGCACACCATCAGACACCACAGTGATAATGGTAGGAGAAGATACATACAATAAAATCCAGTGTGAATTCACTGCAATGTGGAACATTTGCTCTTTCAACTGGTCACACACCACTTACTTTTAAAATTGCAGGGTTTAGAACATCATCCATATTCTTTGTGTGACAATTGTCTGATGTACCTCAGTTGAAGTATCAAGTATTTGGGTGAAATGATGAGCATACTCAATCACTCCCAGAAGTCTCAAAGACTTCTATAGACTCTGGCAACATCTCTGATCCTACCTGTGTATGTGAGAACCATCAAAGGAGTGACCCACACCACTGAGGCATGCAAGGCTGGCATGTGGTTTCCTCTGGTCTGTACTTCCTTCAAACGTTTTATTCACAGTTGGCTCAAGGCTTTACATGTTGGGATCAACCAACTGAAACACTGCTGTCTCAGGGATGAGGACTAGACCAGGAAGAAATAACTTTACCTTTTTTTCTTTTTTTTTTTTCTTTTTTTTTTTTTTTAATTCCACCAACACGAGAGGGGTAGGGGCAGGGCTGGGCACTCAAGTGGTCACCCAGCCTCTGTTAGAGTAGTTTCTTGCTCATCACCACCAGCTGTCCTACATTCCAACCCTCCCTCAGCCATGATGGGGTGGTAGCAGGACATGCAGCCAGCCTGGCTGTGTCAGAGGCGAGTCACAACAGCTCTCTCTGTCCCTGTAGCCTACTGCCCTCAGGAACTGCTTGCTTTGCCCAGGCCTGGAACCAGCTCTTACCTCCCTGCTGATTTTTCACATGCCTCCTCCCTGGTCCGCATTATAAATCACACAAGTACAGGCTGATGGTGGAAATGCACAGAATCCCATAATGAAAGTGACCCATGCTACACCATAAGAAAGACAGATTAAATAAGGAAGAAATAGAAGAGCAAAGATATGTAACAAGGTGGCTGTCAGAAAGAGGTGAGCGCTGTACGGATAGCAGCATAGAGAGAGAACAGGGCACCCTCTCACTTAATGAATATTTATTGCAAACTGCCGCCTATTATCTTTCAAAGAATTTTTATACAGTTCCCGTGTCTTTCATCTGTTTCATGTTATGGTTTATCTAACTGTGGAAATTGCACGCGTCAGGTAAACGTTGATTTACATGCAAATTGCCTTCGCTAAACTCGCCTTTAAGTAAAATAAGATTCGGAAATAATTTTTTCTCATTAATTTGCAGTTTCAAAGAAACCCAAAAACATAACAAATGCAAATAATCTAATTCATTTGTAAATATAAAACAATTTGTTGGGATTTAACTTGGCCATATTTTTTCTCCCTTCCATGTGCTTTAAATAAATGGCAGTGTTTACTGAAGACAAACACAAGAGAGATACTGGGTTGTTCCAATTCAATACCTCCCTGTTCCTTTTCTTTTAAAGGGCTACTGTCTAGATAAAAATCTCTGCAAGATTCACTCCTGGGGTAACAGCTGAATGGTAGAGATTTATGTCACACATTGAATTGGCCCCATAAATCCAAACCCAAATGTTAAATCTCTGGGTGACACTTTAAATTATTTGAAGTGAATTTTAAAATCCATAAGGCTACATTTGCAAACATGGCTGGTGATTTAGGGACTCTGTTTTTCAGGCCTCTTGCTAAAGGTGTTTTGAGCTGCTACTCAAAAAATGCAAGTCCCAGAAGCTAACATTCACTTTGGAGCATCTCAGCTGTAGTTCATGCAAAACCATGACTGTTTGCACTTTATCGGCTTGAACAATGATGCTATTTTTGATAACACATAATTCTTAAAAGTGTGTCTCAGTGTGGGATACTAGTTAAATAATAGCCCTATTATGTCCTTATTTTCCCATATATTAACAGGAGATAATACAAAAGGATATCCCTATTTGCTCTGGTTCTGTGGGCCAGTGGTTCAATATCTGCGAAGTTGTAGAATTTCTTTCTCATTAGGTACTCACTTTGGTTTTCAACATCAATACACTGCTCTTTTATTTGGGTTTTTGGACTGATAGCTTAAGAGCATTTTCTTGAGCACTAGAGCTATGAGGGCAACTAATTTGCCAGATTCAGGTCTTCCCTGAAGATGTACATAGAAGGTAACCAAAAGAAAACATGGTTTTAGAGCTTAATATTGGGCTAAGATTCCCAAAATATGGGCCAAGTTTCCAGTTTTCCCAACAGGTCTTTGAGCAACTGTGGGCAAGACAGTCTTCCCACAAACAGGGATGCAAACAATTGTTTCTTGCCATCCTATGTCTTGCCTAGGCATTTACATTATAAGTGCTCTGGGTTGCTTCAGTCCTTCTCTAGTCTCTTATCTGTAGGATGACATCCCATTAACTCTGCCACACTGATGCTAGTAGCAAACAATTAGAAAAAACCTGCTTCTACTTTAAACCACAAAATATTCCTTTCCAGATTTAAGCTGATCAGGCTCTTTACCAGACATAATATGACTTGGAAGCTGCTCAACCGTTTCACCTTTATAATACACACGTTTAAATATGTTTCATTACTTGAAGAAATTTCTCCCAATTTTAATGGGTAATTTGTTGCATTTATTGTTCAGTTCTCTAATGCAATCCCTGCTGGCATCACCAAAAGTAATTCCTAACTTACAAGTGAACTGCATAAAATGTCTTGATGTAATCTTATTTTACTGCAGACAGGTGCCCTCATTATTAAAACTATTACTACCACACTTGACACTATATTCACTGACAGTTTCTCAGCACAGAGGCCAAGAGCTAAATAGACCATAAAGAGCAGAATCTCCTCTCAACCCAAAAGGTGATCCATTTGTGCCAGTCTTCAGGGGTACAGAGGAGCATCTTTCCTGTAAACAAGCAGAAAACTTTCATCACCGATACTGTCAATCTGGAAGCAGCACTAAAATCCCCTGCTCAAAGGAATCAGAAATGAAGCAACAAATCCATAGCCGTTGAAAGGAGAAGCAAAAGTGGAGGAAGCCAGGACGACCTGGGCCTCTGAGCCCTTCTTATCTTTCAGGGCTGCTGCAAGGAGCCAGGAGAGGGAGCCCGCTAATTAGCAAAGCCCACGGTGAAGCTCCCAGCGAGCTGGCGGTGGGTGGCAGTTTGCAATAAACAGCAAGGAAGTAAACAAGGCAAAGATATCTCTGCCTGCCTGGCAAGAAGTGTTTGCCACTGTGATATTTGCATGTAACAGGAAAAAACGTTTACAATTAATAGAGAGAGAACCCCTCGGATGGTCTTTTGGATCTCCAGTTAATGCATCTGGAATCGTCTGACCCTGCTATGTGACCTGTCCCCAGGTCCTGGCTCCTTGACCCCCCTGCCATCTGACAGCATGGATAAAACAAGGAAGAAAAAAATGCCCTTGTCAGATTGCAAAGTGAACATTACCAGGCACTGAGTAGAGCAGAGATGAAGAATGATTTCAAAAAAGATAATTGAACATGTTGTAATTTGTTCTCTTCTGTGTTTCAATTTTTATCTGCTTGTAGCTCATTTTCCCAGTCATGCAAGCAAGTGTGAAAGGGAGGGAGAATTCACATGGATGTGTGCGTGCAGGGTTAGCACGCATGCGTGCAAATATATGAATAACAATAATAATAATAAACCTACAAGCCTGGGCTTCCCTGTGAGAGATCTTCAGCCAGTAGCTGAGCTCCGTGGAGCTCGAGTTAAGGAAGATGCATTCTAAGATAGCAGCTCAAGCTGCTGAAGAGAGCATGCACTGCCATGAAGCTGTACTGATAAGGCCCTCTGCTCTACTGACATCTTCTGAGTGCAGTCCACTGGAGATGGTGACTACAGCTCAGTTCTGAGGAAATCCCAGGCCAAGCAAAAGGAGTTTTGCAACTCTGATGAAACCAAAGGCCTTGGTCTCACAGCCAAGGCTCTGTGAAAGAAGAGCCTTTTTGAAGTGTTAACACTACTCCTATGCTAATGAATATTTATGACACTTTAAAGAGAAGGAAAAGAACAAACCCATGCTCACAGTCCTTTAACCAACAGGACTGTGTTATGCAAATCAATCAAGGTGAAGTCAGCAATCACTCACTCATTTGCCTCTGCTGTCTACACCTGCTGCCAGCCTAATACTGAGTTATTCACAGCTGTTTTACACAGTGGGATTAAGATAGAGAATGGCATATTGGGGCCCCAAGTCACATAGGATCATGCCCTACTCTGAGTCATGTCCTTTTGACAAATTTGGCTCCCTGGCTCCCAGGAAACAGTCACTGCAGATCTCTGCTTTGAAAGATGCAGATGGTTCTTTTAACTTACAAGAGATTTCACCCATGTAGCTAGCCCTTCCCTCTTACATGCCCATAGCCTTGACCTTCTCACGTCCACTGGCACACATGCGAATACCACACGGGTTAAGAGAAAGAATTCATGGGCCCTATAGTCTGCTTTCCATCTCCTATTTCCCAGTGTTTAGGGTAATAGCATTACAACCCATGACAACTAATCAATTCACATTACAGTCTCCAGGAGATCATTGTACCTGGAGAGAATCAGGAAGATCAGTAAAGGCACGTTCTTTCAAATACCCACTGGACTTACTGAGCCTGGCTGCACTTGGGATCAAATCAGGTTTCACTTAACCACAGGCCAGAGCACTTGTGATTTGCATGAGTAATTAGAACTGATTAATAGAATGACTTGCTTAATTAAGCTTATCTCAAAAGGTGCCCCGTGAAGACTCATGAAACTGAAAATCCAGTTCTCTTCAAAATCCTTTTTAGGCTGGAATACTTTCAGCTGGGATCACTGGATGCATGCATTTGTGCAGGTGTGTCTCTGCTGCCCAGATTAATCAAAGAGCTGGAATGGATGCACAAAGGTCTCTGGCCTTATGTGTGAGTCCCGGATTCCTCAGTGAACTCTAAAGTGACTCTCATAATCCTGAACAAAAAAGTGCTGGCAACAGAGGTAATGGCTTTTCTGCCAAAAACAAATTAGCATCTATGTCTGGCAATTCATGGTTCTGTTGAGCTTTGCCTTGTTTTGTATTGTTCACCTTTGCCTAATTTTGGTTGAACCCTGCTCCAGTAGTCTGACATGCTGACAGAACAATTCCCAATATTTTGCACTACAGATTTAGACAAACTTACATGCTACATATTTAGACAATATTTTATGATGGGGAACCCTGGTACTCCAAGTTGCTGGTAAACATACCATCTCCATGAGCAGCAGAGGTATGTGTACCATGGAGTTTGGGGAAAATCCCAGTAGAGCAAGAATACTGGTTGTCCTGGAGTAGGTTAGAGACCTGGAGGACTTTGAGAGCTGAGAGCTTTTGTTTTTGCTTTTGTTTTCCCCATACTAGAAGGAACATTAAAATTTGATTTCGTTCAAAGTCAGAAAAAAAGCCAAACAACTTTGACATTTCCTGTGAAATAAAATTTTAACACATGTGCAAACATTTGGTTTAGAGCCTCGGAAACATTGCATTTAGATGAAATCAAGGCATTTTTACAGTTTTTTGATTCAGAAATGATAAAACAACGGTGCGAATGAACATTGCAACAACAAAAGGCACTTTCCAATGAAATAATGTACTGTCAGAAAAGTCAATGGCCTTTGCAAGCACCAGCCTTGCTGAAAGGGGAGACAACCAATTTCTGGGGCTTGTGAAGTGCTTTATTGGATGGTGGGTGGAGGATCCAGTGACAGCGTGCAGTCTCATAAACAAAGAAACCCTGTAATGTGAGGGACTTTCTGTTCTTACAAGTGCACAAGAGCTTTATGGTCACTCCCTGCTGTGATTTGAAAACGGTAGAGATGGTTATGCAACATGATTTATCAAGGGTAATGATGGGGTGGGGAACCTGCATGTTTTACTCTTCTGTCAGCAGCACCCAAAGAAGGTGCCTTCTGCAGATACAGGAGGTGAGTCTGGGAGAAGAGTTGAAAGTGCTGGCAGCAGAGCAGGGAGGCACTTATCGCTTATGTAGTGGGTCTGCATGACCAAGTGAGGCACTGACCTGCCATCCTCCTCAGATGTGGCTGGCAAGAAAGGTTGGGACCAAGCAATCCACTGAATTGCCCAAAAAGGCTGGAGTTTGTGGCTTTTTCTTACACAAGAGTGCTGGGGCTAGGGATGTGCCAAGTCCACAGAACAGTCAGGCAGCAGTTAAATATGGAGAGGCATCTGGAGAGGGGGAGGGTCATTTGCAGATGAATTAAAATGAAGTGCCAAGAGAAAAAAAGGATGATGAAAAGGGAAAAAGTCAACCAGATCAATGAAGGAAACAGGCATCTGGAAGAAGCAGTTATTGATCCAGCTGTTAAAAGAAACCTTCTGAACCAGATTACCCAGCAGCCACAGACTCCTCTCTCCCTGAGATGCTTGCTGTGGTTAATCAGGAAAAGAGGTTTCATGAGACAAAGGAATAAAGCCCAGTTTTTCCAGGCTGAAGTTTTGTTCCCTTAGAAAACCCCAAGAGGATGAAAAAGTTGGACCTCAAATGACAGTCAGAGTAGAACAGAAGATAAAAGATTAAAGGATTAATTATGTATTTGTGGAATTACTACAAAAAGAAGGGAAGAAAACCTCCTCTGCTTTTGCACCCTTGCTCATCTCAAAATTTGGAGGGAGTGGGGAATTAGCAAGGAAAGACTTTCATGCTCTCCTGGTACCATACTGTGAATAGCATTAGAAAGTTGTCAGGAGATGTTAAATTGGATTTTTTTTTTTTTCTCTATTCAGCATAATATAGTTGCTTCTGCTCATCCCCTTTTCTATTCCAGATTTATTCCACTTGGGTACAGTGAGAAGATGCATCTGGTGTCAAGAAGGTGTCAGAAAGAAGTAGGTAGTAATTTGGATTTCTCATTGTTCTTTAAACGTCAAGCCTCGTACTTCTGAAGTTCTTTGAAAAACGTAGTTTGTGCATTCTGACTCACTATTAGATCTTTCTATGATAAAGCATGGTCAAACCAAAGTTCCTGAATTCTATTATATGTACAGCTTTGTCACCAGGGCCATCTTTATAGGAAAGGGTAATAAGAGGAATTAATCAAGAAATGCTGTCACTCCCGTACATGTAGAGCATATAAGAGCAACAGGATTGTGATACTGCAAAAGCTACTCACATGTTTGGAAAGACTTATAATGGCCTGCAACTGAGCACCCATCAGAACCTTAGATTAAAAAAAACACATTCTTTCCTGCTTAGGGGCAGAATAAGGCCAAAAGCAAGGGATGGTGACTATGGTTAATCAAAGACCTCCAGAAATGCCACCACAAAAACCAAACTGAACTCAAAAGCTGATCTTGCTTCCAAGTTCAAAGACATCCTGTTTATATGCCTTTGTGTGTCTGTCACTGTCATTCTGTCACAGGATTTGTAGATCCTGATCAAGCTCCTAAGAAGCAGCACCAGCATACTTTCTAAATGATGGACAGAGGAAGCACATAGCAGTAACCTCCTAAGAAAGTCAGCTTTGAAAAAACCTAAATGCACACTTTCAAGTGGTCAGAGTTCAGATTCAACGTATACCCATTTTGGTGTTCTTAATGGAAACTCTGAAGAATAGAAAATTCTGGGAGTAAAAGTTTCAGGCCCTATGTAACTTTTGCAAAGTTTGGAACACAGGTTTGCTAGGGCCAAGAATCATAATATGTATTTTCCCTGTTGCTTCCCATTTAAGCACCATGGATCTTTTCTGTCCCTTAGCTTTTCTATTTTAGGTCAGGAGTTGCTCTTTCTTCAGATCACTGTTGGATGTTACAAGAAGGAAAAGGGTAAATAACATATGAATTTTGCCTGACTGAAGGGAACAAGAAAGACAAAGCACAGCAGAAGCAAGATTGAAAAGGTTACCAAAGTTAATTGGCACACTAGCCCACAAGACTCTTACAGCCTCTTCTGATGATAAATTATTCTCCATGCACAGAACTTAGCACAATCCTCAAAATCACAAACCTCCCTCCCCCATCAATGCCATCCCTTCTGTGTGCAGTGCACAAGCACAGACGGAGCATTAGGCAGAACTCGTATGAAAATATTCAGAATTACCTCAGATCTATCCACACCTCCTTTTTGTCTTCCATCCCCACACCCAAGCCCACCTGTTCCTGCAGTACTTTCAGTTTTATACACCAATCAAGCAGTTTTTGGAGCCTCGACATCTGTACCTTTTTAGTCCCTCCTAAGCCCATTACCCACAATCTGTGGGTACTAACACAAGCCACGTGCCTAGCTCGAAACTGCACGTGAAGATGATGAAAGGTAAAGTGCATTTGAACTACGGCTTTAAAGAGACAATGGTAATTCTACAACTGCATCGTACACTTGCATTTATCATGTGCATGGTCACTTGTATCTGCTAAGGTCTAGACACAATCCAAGAACCAAACATCAAAACACAGAGATGCCAGCAATCTTATTGATTCTCCAGTTGCACATAATGTATCTTGCAGCTATCCCAAAATACCATGTGTGCTACAGTGAACAGCACAGAGGAATGCTTTGTGGTGCTTTCTAATGTGGACTGATACATTCCTCCAGTCTTTTTTAAAAAACAAGATTTTGATAAGAAGTGTTTTGGGGTACACTTATTTAATTTTTCATCCTCTATTGGCACGTATTCCCTCACTAGAAATGACAGGCAGTGCTGTCAGCCAGGTATGGTACAAATTGGCAGAATTAGGCACGTGATGGAGGACTATAACAGAATCAGGAGATGGATCTGAAGATCCAGGCAAGGCTCATCTTGGCTTTTAAACAGTGATGTGCTCAAGTGAGTAACAGGAGGCATGTAGAAGACTTCTTCCAGATGCATGTGTACAAAGGAACCGTAGTGGACAAACCTGGAACTGCAGGAAGCGATAGAGGACAAAGTCAGCAAAGCTGGGTATGCAGAGTCCAGGACTGGAAGAATGAGGAGTGCAGCAAGGCACAAGAAGTTTTTTCAAAACTACAAAACATTTTGCTATGGAAAGCTTGTCTTTTCCGTATTGATGCAAACACTGAGTGAACTATTTACTGCAACTAAAATAAACATACAGGAAAAGAGAAAGCAAATAAAATAAATTTTTCAACAAGCCCATGCTATAATGTCTTTTTAGACTAAGTAAGTGCTCTGAATGCTACCCCTTAAGGCTAAGCCCATGCTATAATGTCTTTTTAGACTAAGTGCTCTGAATGCTACCCCTTAAGGCTCTTTAAACAGCAGTTTAGGGAAAACACAATTAATGTGCTTATGAAAATAAACATGTCCTGTTGGTGTAAATCTTTCACTAACACCGTCAGGGTCAATAGACTTACTTTATTTATACCGATGAAACACTGAGGAATATGGCCTGTGATCTCTGCCAGAAAGGGTTGCTCTTAGGTTCTTTAGAAAACTGAAAATGGAAAACAATAGCTAGAAAACAGCAAGAGTAGGAATAAAAGGAAAAACTGGAGCTAGAGAAGAGAGCTGGGAGTAAAAGCTGTATTCCAGGAAAGATGATCAACAGAAGCTGAAGAGAAGAAAACAGAAACTATAAAGTATGGGAAAACAGGTCAGCAAGGAATGGAGGAGACATCAAGTACCAGGTAGGTCAGACAGTAGAGCAGTAATGGTCATTACGGGCTGAGACAGTCTGCAAAAAAAGGGCTACCATTACAGCAGATCACACAGATTTGGACTGAGACTTCAGGGAGAGGGCACAGCCCTTGAGGGAAGATAAGGTGAAGGAAATTATATCGCAGCAAATGAAGGATTCAGTTGAAAACTGCACGTCAAATGAGGACAACAGGGAAAGAAGCTGAGTGACAGAGGGGAATGATGAAGCTGGCAAGGATGAGATGAAGCCTTGAAAGCACTGAGATCCCAATAATGGCAAGGCAGCATGGTGCTGTCTTGGACATTCAAAAGAGGGGACACAAGCTACACAATAAGAGAGAAATACAGAGCAGAAAAATAAAACAAATAATCTCTGCCTCCTCCGGGGTTTCCTGTTGCATCATTTCCATTTTAAATGACATAGAAATACTTCAAAAAATGAGAGAAACACTTAAACATTAAGAAGCACTTGTTCCAGTTAATGTGTCTGAAGAGTGTGAGTGTGCACACACACGAAAATCACCCAAAAAACGGTTTCCCCTGGAGGTCGTTATTATGCAAAAATTACTCTAATTAGGTCATGAATATATTAGGCCATATTCAGTGCCAACAGCAGCGGGGGGGCAAAAAGAGAGAGAGAATCGGAAATGTGACATGCATACACTCCCAGTGTGGTTAGGGCAACTGGATTCCAAAACGCCATTAAGAGATTAAAAGGTCACCCTGTAGGGAGGTAATGGGTTCACCACGCTAGCAGCTGATTAAAGGGACCTTTTTTTCATGGATGGGAGGAGGAGAGAGGGGCTCCACAGGGGCTCCCCTGATAAAGTATATGATCACAAACCAATATATGCTTTTAGGGCAATCACAAAGAAAGAGCCTGACACCTTTGACATCCTATTGAAGCAGATGCATTTGTTTAGTAACACCTTGACTTACATGTTTTAAGACAACATTAAAGGCAGAGGGCATTCTTCCTCCTGCAGGTTACTCTCTGTTCAAACATGTGAGCCTTTGTTTTCCTTGCTCCAACCACAGCTACTGCTCCAACACTATTCACATTGCATTAACAAGAAGTAAATACTTTTAATGAGTCAATAACAGCTGGGGGAACAGTACAGGCAAAAAACGCTTCTTCACCCTCTTCTCCTCACCAAATACCAAATTCTGACAGGCTCCCACAGACTGAAGTAACACGGCTCCTGGCTTGGCAGGCAAGAGAGAACAGCAGAAGGACTTGGAAACACCAATCGCACACACTCCCCACAGAGAAATATAATGAAGCTGGTCTTGGATGGATTGTAAACAACTCTTAAAAGCTGTGTCAAGTCAGATGCTATTTAAGGTCTCAAAATTATTGGTGGCACATTTAAAGGCTCACCTCTGATGTTCAGAAAGACAGATAGTCTGGCCTGACCTTTGAGGCCAGGACCACAGATGACACACCATGAGTGGGCAGGGAAAAAAGGAGGACAAACAGGCAGGAACACAGGCAATGCTGTTCCTGGGAGAGAGGACAGCAACAATAGGGGGCAGGGTGCACTGATTTTAAAGCTGGCTGGGGAACCAGGTCAATATTAGAGCCTCTTGTGCCTTCCCAGACTGAAGCATTCCTTGCACTGTCCAACTGAATTTTGCTTTGGCATGTGAGCTCTAATTTTGATGCTGATGGCCACTGGCTTTTTCATTTGCTTAGAATGATGAGCAGTTACATGTTACGCTGAGTGTACAAGCATCCCAAATACCACCATTTATGCAGGTGAGCCACTGGTAGGAGAGACAGAAAAATGCCTGGCATAGATAGTGACTCAGAACAGCTTAGCATGAACCACCTTTCCCTGCCAGCAATGCCTGGGCAAAATTTACAAACAATGATTCTGCTATAGTTTTGTCTGTGAATAAGAGATTTTAAATCACACAGTATGGGCTTGAGCTTTAAGGTGCTGCTTAAAGGTGCTATGCTTAAAATGTCACAAGTTTAAATCCCCTTTTGATTTACAGCTGACTTAAGAAGATAACTCTTAGATTGACTTGCTTCCTTAACTACCTAGCAAAAGCAGCATATACTGAAAATAGCCTCAGAATTATCAGTCTAAGTCTATGATACCCAAAGAAGAATTTTTCAACTACAGTTTGAGTACAGCTGGGTAATATTCCCATCCAGTGAAAAATATTGACATTTCAGCATTTACTCTGGTCCCCCAGCAAATTGAAAGGTTGAAATTAAACATGTATTGAACTGAGTAAAAATAAAACATTTGGCTCACTTATAGAAAATTAAGTTTTATGATTTAGGTTGAACTGACAATAAAATTAAGTTTTCCATTTTGATTTCCCAAAAGAAAGTTTCAATTTTGTAAAAAAATCTTTTCACAGAAAATCATTCCCATGGAACATTCCCAACCACCTGTAATTTTAATGATAGAGAAAACAGCCACCACAACTCCTTACAATACAGTATTGATCACTGTGGTTCACATACCCTTAAAAATGCTTGCCTTATGGTTAAAATACTACTAAAAAATACAAATAAATAAACCCCCTGTCATTTACTAGACTCTCCTGATATCTAGGACCAGAACTCAGTAGTTTAAACTAAAACTAACTCTAAGACACTGCAAACTTCTGCAAACAGAATGGCCTATCAAATGCAACAGAATTAATATACGATGTCCAGTCATTGCTGAAGCTTTCTCTCTTTCTTTTTTTTTTTTTTTTTTTTCCCCTACTCCTTTTCCCTTGTAGTGTTCACAGAGTAAACAAATTCAAAGAGTGGTTTTTCAATGAAGGATGAAAGGCCTTTTAATTTCCCTCAAAATCAATACAGGTAAGCTGTCTGTAAATTCAGGCTTCTTGAAAAGAAAAAAAAAAGGAAAAAATACGGTATGCATCAATACATCACTGTTAGACTATTTTTTTCATATGCTTTAATTACCATACATAAACTTATATGCTTTTATAACTTATATTTATATACCTATATATACCTATATTTAGCTTTCCAAAATCTTACTTATATGTTGCCTTAGAAAATCTTTAGGAGGGAAAGAACATTGCTATCACCCTATAGAAGTAGGAAACAAAGAGAAATAAAGTGACTTGCATTATAGCCACACTGAAAATCTGTGGCAAAAGGAAGCAATTGAGACCTTGTGTTTGTTTGGTTGTTTGGTTCCCCCCACCTGGGAACAGAAATTAGAAGTATCCAGCACCTTGCAGTATGTGCTCTGTATAATGCCAACCAACATCCTGGGCACATGCAAGCACTGATACAAGCATCTGTAAACCCAGTTGGAACAAAGGACAAGTAGGCATGGAAACTGCTCTTACATCCATGCTGTGCAGTTCATGCCTTCCACGTCCCAATGCAGTAGGTGTTCAGACTTACTTCACGGAGCACCAATTTCTCCAAGTCTTTACAAAAGGACAAATTGTGATTCCCCTCCCTCCAAGATGACCAAGTTGGTATGAAGAATCCCTATAATGTTCAGCATCCCTGTATCACTTTCCTAATCAATAGTAATTCCATAACTAAGTACAAAAGGAAACAAACTGGGCAGGTCTGTGGGCCACTACAGTCTACTGGGACCACCACCTGGCGCTACCTTGTCTGTTTAGCTGTCTGTCTTCACTATCATCTGTTATTTCCCAACTTAGGCAAGATAGACTCTCAGAGACAGTAAATACTTTTTGTACTCTCCTGTCCACTTAAGTTTCTGTGACCACTAATATTGACAGCTTCTGAAAGCACACATAAAAAAGAGCATTTGCTCTTTATTAACAATGTTATTACAAGACTACCCATGCTGTGCCATTCCTCACCACCTGGGATTTCAGATTACTGACGTGTAATTTACATAATTAAACTATACAAAGAACATAGACACAGGAGCTATATTGAATACCCCAGGAGTGGACATTTTGGACTGAAATAATGAAAATTGGCAGGCTTTCTATAAAGATGTAATAGGTATATTCTATGCTAATAACTGACAGAGCTGGCCCCAGAAAAAGCAAGACTGAATTGATGTGACCCCTATTCTGTTCCATCAGTAAACTACAGAGTATAAATGTATTAGCATGTTTCTACTGTTCACCTGCAGCTACAGAAGCTTTTGCAACTTGCCTGCATGGGTGCTACACTCGATACTTTGCCTCCATTCGCTGATGCAGAGGCGACTGGTAACTTGTGTGACATAGTCCACCTGTGATAAAACCCGTAACCTGGGTCAAACACCCACAGCACAGTGTGCTTGTACAGCTCCTTTTATGCACACCATTCTGAACAGCTTTCTTGAGTTTAAGAACAAAACACTACCCCAGAAGAGTATTAAATAATAAATTACTATAGAAGTGGAAAGACGAAGTGGCACAGGCAAGAAAGAATCAGAGGGATAATCTGAGATAAGACCTGAAATGAGACTGTAAGTCAACAAGTGGGAAAAGTATAAAATAGCTAATCTAGATAAGATCAGGAGTGGATTTACAGTGGGCAGAGAGCTAAAGGGCTGAAGCTTCCTGGTCCTACACTGGCTAGTGCTGGAGAGGTGTAGTACAGAGCCCCCCCAATGGCTGCCACCGCCCTGAGTGTTTCCTGAAAAGGGCAAGGCTCTAGATTAAAAAGTCAGTGTCATTTCATTGGCACTGGTCTCAAAATTCTGTCTTTTGTACACTCATGGAGACTAAAAAAAAGCTACAGCGTGGAAAGTGTATTTTAAAATCCCCAACAAACCACACACAAAGATTCTCTTCAACATTTTCCAGCTCTTTGCCTGTGTCTGATACTTGTTAGTATTCCTTTACACATTTAATGAAATTATATTTCACCACAAAAGTAGAAATAGATGTTGATCATTACTGTAATTCTGCAAGAACTAGGCCCCAACATCATAAGAAATCCTCAGGGTTTGAAAATGAAATGTAATTTCAAATCTATTAATCTAATTCAGAAAACCAACAAACAAAAACTTCCCACCAGTCTCATGAGTTGTGTCTCTACTGCTGACTTAATTCAGCTTATAAATCCAGAAGTTAAGGGAAACTTCAAAATCTGGTTAAGTTATGCCCTCAGGACACCCTACCTCCAAAGTCTTCATTCTACTAGATAGATGCACATGTAGCCCATTTTCTCCATTAAAAAGTCTTAACAGCATTTCCACCCTAGGCCTAAAGATAACAGAAATGTCCCTGCCAGTAATGCCGGGAGATCACATCCAACTTGCATAAATAATGGGGGTTAGAATACTTTTGAGCATCAGGGTCACAAAGAATATTCCTGTTGCTACGCTGGATGAACGCATCATGTATTTTCCTCTGTTTTGCAAGTGGGGAGCAGTACATTTCACAACCATAATCAAGTCATCATTTTCAGAATCTTTTACATATGCTATTTCCAGGAAAAATTGATCTGACATGTGCAAACACCTGGTTTGGTTGTAGCATCCTCATGTAAGTTTTCAAAGGGAACCAGTACATATTTCTGCAAATGTATGCCTCTTTACCTCAAGGACAAATTCTTCCTGGGCTGCTAACCTGGTCTCTTTTAGTGCACTGACCTCCATTTCTGACACTTTGGTAGTTTCCTCAGTATCACTGTTCATTTGAGGAATGGTGGAAAATATCTCTGACCTCTCTCAGAGTTTTCAATCCCTAAATGACCTTCATGTATCATTTTAATCATGTTTCCCTGTAACACATTTCAGACCATCATCCTGGTGCCCTTAAACAAAATCCTTTGCAGTATTGAGAACTTGTCCTTAATCCTAAAACAGACTTGGCACATAAACTTCTGGCCAATAGTTTCATTGATTTTCCAAAAGGTCTATTCCTTAATTATATTATCAGGTCAACTCTTCACATTTTCTTAAGATGAGGAAAGTTGTTGTTTTGGTGTGTTTTTCTGATTGTTGTTCTTTTTTTTCTTTAATCAGATTGACATATCCCTGGCTCTTTGTGCACTTTCCTATAAATCTTTCTTACAAATGCTCAAGTCTAACTGCAGCCAGCAGGTGTCTGCCCAGTGCTTCTTGGAAACTGAAATGAATGGCATGCAGTCAATTTCAGCTAATACCAGCCTCTAACAAATACATCATGGAAATTTTTCATAACCATGAGCTAAGCTAGAACATCCTTCTCCACTCATATACACAGAAATTCAGATTTTCCTGCAGCTGTGATAACTCATTGGCCTCCAGTTTTGACACATTATATAAATAAATGCTCTAGTGCCTGCTCTGGTAGCTTCGTATTTAACATTTCATATTATCCCTCTATTAAGACCTTGGGCATTAGCTGCCATTTATTCCTCAAACTCTTAAAGAGACTGTGTATTCTATCTCTGCTGAGCATCTTTGCATGATTATCATCTCAGATTGCTGATCTGGACAGCTATACAAAGTCATATATTGACAAATCTGCATGCTTCCTTGGTCTGTCAGGGTAGGCATATTATTGACAGCCTGAATCTTCTTCAGATCTGTCTTTACCTGTTCCCAGTTACTGCCTATCCCAAGGAATTTACATACTCCCTCCGTGTTGCAAAGATCTGTATTAGCTTCTCCGGCATCACCCCAAAATGCAAATGTTGCACAGATGGCAAACAACACAAATTGGTGCTATTTATTCATACTGCCAAAGAGATGGTTGATGACATATACACATGTTCTTTCCTCAAGAGGACAAGCCAGAGTTTTGCTGATGCTTTAATCATAGGCAGATACTTGGAATTAGCCAATAACTCTTGTAAGGTAATGGAAATGCTCTTTGCATATTGCTTTAATTATGTGGGCCTCAGACACAGGTGTAGGGAGCCATCTCCCTCTCTTTTGATTATTCCAGTTCCTGCATGACTCTCAGCTCACTCTTTATATCTGTTCCTTAGGGAAAATAAGCTTTTATAAAGGACGGGTAAGAGCTACACACCTTTGCCACCCCCATGCATAGGTGCTTTCTTTCATTCCAAAAGGACATCCTCAAGTTATCATAATTATTTGGTTTCCCTCCAACAGATCCATCATCTTGAAGCAACTAATAGCCATGTTACTCAGAAGTAACTCACTGTTGAGTTTTACTCAACAGTGGTGAGCTTTCCTCTATTGCTACAATAAAGTTTATCTTTTCCTCAGTGTTATTTACCCAAAAAGGATTAGTATCCCTATATTTTAAGTGTTGGCTGAGTCCATTAATTTCTCCTGTGTCTTCCTGTATGTCTCAACTCAGTATGGAGCCTGTGTAGTTGAGGGGAAAGTGCAGAACAGTTTTGTAGTAAAAAAAAAATGCCCTAGAAACAAAATAGAGCTCATAGCTTGACAGAAAGATACAAGAGGTACATAACATCAAATGTATCCTTTATACGTGGCATATACTTAGGATCTCTCAAGTTATTCAGCACAGGTACAGTGCTTAAAAGATTTTTGAAACAATTCATAAATTATAAACTGATTGCAGTAGAAGGGTGAAATTTTGGTTTCAGAGGTGATGGGAACATGGCAGAGTCATTAGCTGAGAATCTGTTCTCCAATATTGCAGGCTTTGTGGAGCCAAAAGTACCACTGCACCACAATCTGAGAGGTCAGGCAACTTTCCTTTGGAAAGACAATGCTTAATGGCAGTCTTGAAAACAAAAAAAAAAAACCACAACAGCTGTTTGGAAACAGGTACAGTGCTTAAAAGATTTTTGAAACAATTCATAAATTATAAACTGATTGCAGTAGAAGGGTGAAATTTTGGTTTCAGAGGTGATGGGAACATGGCAGAGTCATTAGCTGAGAATCTGTTCTCCAATATTGCAGGCTTTGTGGAGCCAAAAGTACCACTGCACCACAATCTGAGAGGTCAGGCAACTTTCCTTTGGAAAGACAATGCTTAATGGCAGTCTTGAAAACAAAAAAAAAAACCAACAGCTGCATTTGGAAACAATTGTTTAACCTGCTACCATATTTCTTGTTAATAGTCAACTGACATACTGATGAGGGGAATATTAATCATGACAGAGGTTTCTCCTCAAGTGTCACTCTAGTGGCAAAGCCCACGGTAGGCATATTACAAACCCACCCCTCATTGCCATACAAGCAAGTAAAAAAGCCTTATTCTTTTGCATGTCAAGGTTTAAGTTGCATTGACAACTAGAATTTGTTCTAAAATTTTTCAATACTTTAATCTCTTTTTGAGTTAAAAAAATATGAACAGCTCTTTTTCAGAATTTTTGTTAAGTGTCTGATGTTTCTTTGTGTCCCTCTGTCAACCCAATGAAATCACATTATATCATAAAATCCAAAACTTAAGCAGATTTTACTGACTATCCTCCAGGCAGTTTCACTGTTCATTTTTAATCCATGTAGAGTGCTTAAATACCACAGTGATAAGTGTTATATAAAGGCATATAGATAGATTTTGACATTGGTTCACAAAACATGCAGTCGTCAAGGGCAGCAATTGTAGAATCTCTAAGAAATTGCCATCGTTCAGGAAATAAGACATGATTGTCCATCATTGTAGCTGGTGGAGAAAATAAAAACTTGTGGTATAAATATATTCTGTGACAGTACCTGTCATTGGTGACTTCTTTTGCCTGCCACATCAAAGATAGTGGGTGATATATGGAAGACAGTGGATTTTTTTGCTGACAGTTTTCCACAGTTTCCAAACTGCTAATGAAGTAGAGATGCTGTTTCTCAGTTCTCTCTATCCTGGCCAGCACTTCAATTTAGTATTGATATTTAATTTGTTCCTTTAAATTAGCATTCTGGTGACCCTTCAGCCCCACTTACTAAGAATTTAACAAATTATGTCTTCACTTATTAATGGAAGACGAAAAAGTAAAAGTTAAATAAACAGGGAAGTTCTATAATAAAAAAATAAATAAAAATAAAAGAGGTAGTTAAAGTGGCTAAGAGATGCAAGTTCCTCCTATTCCCTTTGTTTACACGCACCTAGGTGCCTCAAAGTAAACAATTTTAGGTGCCATAAATTTTTTACTATCCACAGTATAAGCACTGCATTATGCTAAGGAGAAAGATCTTGGTATTTCATCACTGCATAGAGAATTCAGCCACTCCTCACAATAAATGTTCTCATGCAATGTCAAAACATTAGCAATGTAAAAAATAAAACCAGTGAGACCCAAAGCAATTCTTAGACTTTCTTGAGAAAGAAGGAAAGAATGAAGATAT
This sequence comes from Chaetura pelagica, assembly GCF_000747805.2. Classification (NCBI taxonomy): domain Eukaryota; kingdom Metazoa; phylum Chordata; class Aves; order Apodiformes; family Apodidae; genus Chaetura; species Chaetura pelagica. Next base: position 1,960,027 of record NW_009953386.1, on the reverse strand, counting down.
GGAAATACTGATTGGCATGTTCAGATTCCATGCAGCTCATGAGTCTTAAGATGTAGAATCTGCACTTTCAATTCTAGAAAGTGTGTTTCTCACCCTTCTAGCTGTCAAAAGAAAAAGTGAACACAAAGTGCAGGCCAACCCAGTAAGGTTCTTTTGCTCCTTTGTTTTGCTATTACCAAAAAAATGACCACCTCTAATCTGAAACTTATGTTGCCTACCAAAGTTAACCATGATTTAAATGCCCACTTTACCAACTGTTTCACTGTTAAGTTACTTTAGCAGTGTCAGCTTCTTTTGTAGTCCCAGATCATTAGTTAAATTGCACAAGAAAATAAACAACATAAGGAAAGATGCTGCCCATAATACATTAATTTTATATCTAATTCATAAAACTTGTCATTTAAATGAAGCTGAAGCATAGTTAGCTCTCAGTCAAGACAGATTTTCACAACACGAATGTACCAGGACTGAATCCTAGGCAACCTGCACTTGCTGTACAGAGACACCATTAGTTCTGCTTCAGAAGGTTCATTTTTCCAGAATAGCAGACCTTTGTTTTGGTGGCCATTTTATATGCTGGCAACATCAGCTTAAAGGGTTTTGATTTTTTCTTTATCTCAAAGTGAAAAACTTCAGTGGACAGAATGACAGAAATGCTTGTTAGAAGCATTTAGCAAGTCAGCTGAGGATTTGTCCAGCCACATTTTAAAAATCTCCAAGGATGGAAATACTGCAACAATCTGGGTGTCTTTTCCTATGTAATGCTTCCCTCCTAGTGCATAAGTTTTCCTTAACATCTCATCTGATCCCTCCAATTTGTGCCCACTGTGCCTTGTTTCATCACTTGCCATTACTGGGAAGAGTTTGGCTCTGTTACCTTTGCCACTCCTCAAGTAGCTGTTGGTTATTATTTGCTCACTCTACCATCTCTTCTTCAACAGACTAAAGGAAAAAAATTCCCTCGATTTTTCCTCATAATACATGCTTTCTTCATTCCTGACCATTTGGTTGCCTTCCACTGGGCTCTCCCTGGCTTCTCAACATCACTGTAGAACTAGGAGGCCTAGATTGTATACAATACTCTCATGCAGCCACAGCATGTCTGCACAGAGAAAAAGAGCATCCTGTGGTCTCTTAGCCACACTTCACATATGGGGCTACATTAAGATGATTGTCTTATTCTGCTGGCTCATATTCAGCTTGAGTACCTTAACACCCAGGTCCTTCCCAGATGGACTGCTACTCAAAGAGACTATTCTTGGCCTGTACTGATAATGGATTATTCTTCCCCAAGTGCAGACTGTTTCCTTGTTGAAGTTCATGACATTGCTGTTAGTCCAGCTCTCAAGTTTCTCACAAGTCTCTCACTGAAAGCTCCACTAAGTCAGAACCACACATACATGTGCCCAGTGCCTTTCAAGGACAATGTTCTTCAGGAAAAAGCAGAAGATCCCTTCTTGCTAATCAGGAAACCATGTGGTAGGGAGAGCAGTAAAAGGTGGAAGGTAGATGTGATCACTGAAGAAGGAGTCATGCCATGAATAAAACAAGGAAAAGGTAGACAAATGAAGCTCTAGATGGACTTTTCCTTATAAATGGAAAGCAATCAGGAGCAGAACACCAGGCGAAGTCCAAGAGCCTTCCCACCTCACTTTAATCACAGTATTTCCATGCTTTAAAGAGTTGTTTGAGGAGGAGACAGAACTAGTTGATGTCACCTAAATCTGCCAGGGTGAACATGGTGTTACATGACACCTTAACCCCTTTACTCTTTCTATCAGCTCCTCTCTTGGAAAGGCCTGTTGCTTGGAATATGAAACATATTTACAAATTAATTAGCATTGGCGAGTGAGTGAAGAATTAGATTTCCACTTACAGAGATTCTGTCTGAGTGATGGATACACAGAACACTGGAGGAATAAAATACTAGCCCTTCTTGCCTCCCAAATCTGAATGCTCAGCAATCACAAAACCTTTCCCTTCATCAGTCTTTTTTTTTCCACACTGTCAACCTTTCTTTTCTTAAAGCCAATAGAATTTGCTTTAGCAGATGAAGGTACGTGTTTACTGAAGAGAGTATTTGATCTCTGAAAACAGCTCATCAACTCATTAAATAGACAGAGGCCCATTACACAGCAGAACTGTGAAAGGCAAAGCCGAGCTGCTGGTGAGGACAGAAGCATGGAATTAGCTGAGAATAAGACTGCAGCATCTGATGCATAAAACAGTTTCTGATTTAAGGACCTGAAGCAGGGACAAGTCTATGCCAAAGAGATCAAGGCACATGCTGCATATTATGTGGGTTAGAGGTTTCACCTTGCTCTTTCTCATGTAACACAGAAGCTGTTTGTCAGAGGGATTGTATTTTCACAGCTACAGGGATGTTACAGAATATAGACTTGCACACAACAGTGTGGGAAGAGGAAACTGTTCTGATAGTTTTGACAAATCTTGAACAGAAATTACTGGTATGACGAAGTGCTCACTGAGCAAGGGTTACCATTTATTCCTGGAAACAAACACTGCTGCAGAATTGAGACAGTCTCAGCAGAAGAGTAGCAGGGAGCTCATGGTCCCAGTTCTCAGTCATGCAAGAAAGCTTTGGGAGAAGAGCAAGGCTAAAGAGGCCTTCATCATACTGCTTTTTTCATGTTTCCCTTCTGAAGAAGGAAGCCTAAATGAGCCACTTGCAGCTCCTGTTGTATTAATTCTACTGTACAGCTTAAAGCAGCAAAGTAGAGGACCAGATAATTTAAGCTATCAGCAATTCATTTACAACAGACCTTACAGATTAGTGACACTCCAAGAATATATGAGATTAAAAATAAGCTTTGCTTGCCTCAAAGAACCTCAAAGAAGTAAAACCTCAAAGAAGAAAAAAAAAAAATAATTCCAGATTCATTTATCAAAGAGAATGTTCATTATTTGGTGGAACAAAATTCATTTTCAAAGTCATCAAGTGGTGGTCCAACAGTACATCTGGTGTTTGTGAGCATTTGCTTATATAAGCAACAGAACTAATACCTTTTGAGACACCTTTTTGCAAGAGTTGTGATCATTTGCCATAACATCCTGACTAGACTTAAGTATTTATAATCAGGGTTTTCCCTCTGTGAGATCTCTCCGTGATTTGAACTCGTAACAATGATTTTTCTTTATTTCCTGTTCTGTATTGTTAGCAGAAGTCAGAATGTTCTATAACTGCTGTGTTCTACTTCAGAGCTAGGTAATGAGACTTTCATCTAATATCTGTACTTTCTTATTTAGACGAAAATATTTGTGTTATTCTTTCTACATTTAGAAAGGTAATTTAAACAGCAGTTGGGTAGGCAGCATCTGACAAATAATAGTGCTGAGTTAGAAATGGGGTGGATTTAAGTCGACCAAGGACCAAGAGTGAGCACACTGTAAAGAGTGAAGCAGAACAATGCAGTTGATAAGGCAGACCTTAGAAATCCACAGCTGATTATAGTTAGGGGTCTCTACTCCCAGGGCATGAGGATTAGAATGACCAACTTCAGTAAAACTAGTTTCCCTCATATCCATCCTTCCTCTCTGCTGGCAACAACCATGCAGCAAGGGGTGGATGCCACTATGCCACCCACAGGCTCTTCAGCAGAGACACTGGCAGTTTAAATAGCTGTGATACATTGCAGTCTGTCAGAAGTCCTCATGTGGTAATTAAGGCCCCTTCACCGAACATAGGTAATACACTTTTTAATACAAATGTCTTAAACTTATAGCTACAGCTTATTCCCAGACATCTCATAAGCACAAGGTGAGTCTTTTTCTTCCTGTCAATTGAACACAGGATGCATTAGCACCAAAGTTGAGTACAGGCAGAAAAGGCATGGGAAGAATAAAGAGATTTTCTGCAGGCCATGCTGCTAGGACGTAAAAAACTTGATGCTTTAAACCCTTGCACAGGGAGGTCTTCAGCAGCTTCCAAGCATTTTTACAATTTAGGAACCATATTTACCTAACATGAATTTGAAGCAATTAAGCCCTGTCCTTTATTAGCAACACTGATGGTATGGCTGAATTTTATTGTTTGTAGAAATATCCTCCAACATTTCTTCAGAGTACCAAAGGCCATGGTGTAAGACTAACAGAAATGCAACACTTTGACCAGAAGAGTAGTAAAAATGTACTGAGAAACATAAGATCCAGTGCTAAGACAGCAGTGGAAGTACAGGAAAAACTGAGGGATTTACTGGGCCTTTAATGTAAAGCCTGGTAAGGTAGCTAATGCATCAGTGGATGTATTGAGAAGCAAAGGCAACACAATTATATTTTCGGGTGTAATGTCAAGCAAGAACAATTTCCACGGTGACGGATTAAGCCATCACTTTCAGAGGCTTTTGAGGTAGGGAGGGAGAGGTAGTAGTCTGATAGGCTGTCAGTGGTAGCTCATTATGTATTTTTGACCATCAACCCCTTGTAGGGACAGAAGAGAAGCCACCCAGCCAGGGCAGGTATGTAATCTGATTGATGCATCGTAAGTGGCTGTCAAAAACTTGACTGAGCATGAAATCTCATCATTAAAGTTTATGTCCTGAGTGAGTAGAGAAAAGAGGAAAAAGAAGGAAAGATACCAAACTAAAGGGAACCAAAGCTAAGAGAATGATGGCAAATTTACAGCCAGGCATCCACTTCAACAGGATTCCCAAAGCTAATCAGCCAACACCAAAGCAGGCTTCTGGTCTGAAGGAAACTGAAGAGGTTCATCCTCTACATGCCTGTGCAGAAACATGAAAGAAAGCAAGAGCAATAAATTCAAAACCCATGGGATGCATAGACTGCAAGTAGCTGCTCTGTCTGTTTTACCAAAGAGTCTTAAAGCACTGTGGAATTATCAGGTACAAATAATCCAGGGGAACTAAATCCATTAATTCCATTAACCCCCTGCTTTTCTTTGGTTATGCAGAAAAAAATAAATTGCTTAAACAGTTTCTAAGTCCTCAGTTTCTGACTTTCTATCTGTTTAACATGAGATGGAGCAGGTGGGAACATAGACATGACAACATTACATCTAAAAGACCCTTCCTGCCAGAGATGGGCTGTTAAAAATTCACAAATAAAAAGGCCTGCCAAGATCATGAAACACTCTTACATTGCTAAGTCTCAAAGGATCGGGGAAGAGAGGAATATTTCAGCAATATTCATTCTGATTTGAAAACAAATTGGTCTGCCTTGCTTTGCTTCCCCCTTTTGTGTTCTTGTTGAGCAATTACTCTAGCTAATGAGTTTACTGGCAGATATGTTCACAGAAACAGCAAATTTTAGTGGCCATTGGAGATTATTTGTGAAGAGTGAATTTAAAATTCTTAATCATAAGCCTTCACTGTGTAAATGTGCTTCAAAGGCCTAAGCTAATCTCATCAGGGACTAGCACAGCCCTAGGTAACCAGTGTGTGCAATCAGAGCTAATCAGTCAGATATGATTTCAAATATTTGACATCAACAGATCATGGACAAGCTGCAAGTAAAAAAATATTCACAGAATTACTCACAAATTATTTTGAATGCTGAATAATTCAAGAAGATCACACATTGTTCTTAGACAGTTCCCAGAAAGGATGGTGAAATTTCTTTTATAAATTTATGATGGATTCTTCATCTAAGACTCCTCAAAACACCATGGTAAATAAGTTTAGCCTCACCCTCTCATTTCTAAAACATAAACATTTGAATGGCCACTTTTCAGGAGGAGGCACTGTTTTTGGAGTGCTCCATTTATGATTATCCAAGCAAACATCCTCATATGGCACTGTTTCAAGGAGCAAGAGAAAGGTAGAGCTGTGAAGGACACAGGTAGAATTAATGCCTTTGCTATTTCTGTCCAGCTGATGCCAGTGGGGCATTCAGGGAAGCAGACTACATAATACGATGTGAATTCAAACCCTCTACTGGCTGTTAAAAATTCTATACCAAATGAGTTACAGGTGATGAAATCTCATTTTCTGTTTATCAGTGTGTTACTTCTTTGAAAACACATCACCCCCTAGCATCTACACCACAACTGTATCCAAATCTTTGATCATCATGTCTGCTCCACATCCAAAGACTTGAATGAACAAGAGTCATGAGCACAGCACTGAGAAAAGAACAAATTTTAAGACATGGGACATTAGGATGCAGGAAAAACAAAACAAAAACAAAACAAAAACAGAATGGAAGAATTACTTGTTTAGTCTAGGAAAACCTGAGGTATGACATGATAACAGTCTCTCATTATGTAAAATGCAGCAAAGACGATGATGATCAATTGTTCTCCATGTCTGCTGAGGATAGAACAGGAGGTAATTAATTTGATTTGCAACAGAATTAGATTAGATGTACCAAAGAAATTTCTATCTGTAAGAATAAGAACTAGGAGTTTACTACCTCAGGCAGTCATACAATCTCTCTCTATCAAGATGTTTTTCTTTTAAGAACAGGTCTGACAAACTTCTGCCAGAATGGCCTAAGCAACTTGATCCCCCACTAAGCTTCAGGATGGACTAGAAAACTTTGAGAGCTCAGCATTGTTATGATTTTCTTTAAGCTCTGCTCTCACAAGTCTCAGCCTGCAATCCAGGAGAACCCTGAAGTACCCAAAACCATACCTCCTCTGAAGCGTTAGGAATGCTCCACAGTGGGTAGAGAGGTTAGTATTATCACACTCTAAACCAGAAAGTTTTAGTACCTTCCTCCAAGCCCAAATCATGCCATTTCAGTCTACTCTGTCTTACTGTATGGACTGCAGTTTTCAGATGCAATGCAAAAGGTCAAAGCCCATCAGAGAATTTGAAGATGAATTAGATTTATCTGCAGGATGCTTTAAATGTAAATTTTGCATGACTGGAAATAAAAGGATGTTTTATAGAAGCACCAATTCTTTCCTCATCAAATCAATGAACGGAAGTACCTTAGACCCTAGGAAGAAAGAATATTAAACTAAAGAGAATGAAAGATAAAAACACAGATGTACCTCTGCAAATATTTTTAATTTTTTTTGGTACATATTTAATTGCTGATACACACAAGGGACTGAAGACACTCTGCAGCTGCCATTCAAAGTCTTATCATGGCTGCATGCAGGTGACTGCTGCTCTGAAGAGCCATTCACCAACATGCCAGTGCCCTGGAGAAGACTTTTCTCCAGACTTTAAGAATGTCTCCGTGTCTGTCTTTGAACACAGAGCATCTCAGGTTGCCCACGTAACACTATAAGCTGCTTTTCTAACAACTGGAAAACTGTTTTAAAATCTTTTCCTTTTTGCATGTCTGGCTAAATCAATGCTCTCAAGTCTAGAAGGCCAAACACAGCAGCAAGGTCTCCAGTTTTGCCCCATACTCTGCTGCTTCTGAGCTCACTTCCATATCATTGAAGAACTAACTTTCCTGCACGCTCAACTTCCTTGGTTCCTTCAAGACATATGTTCTGGACAGCACGATACACAAGAATTTATTTATATTTGCAACTTTTCTTAATTTTTATCATTTCTTGACCTCTTGTTACTTGTGCACACTTACGTGGCCAATGTTTACAGCTTTTGGGAATGACAGCTCTAATACCTAACTAGGCTAGCTAACCTAAAATAACATGCAATCAACCAAAACATTATACTAAAATGTTTATACACAACAAAAGAGGAAACATTTCCAGGCCTAGAGCTCTATGCTACTCTGTAATCACTGCACAAAAACATCCTCCCTCTTGTAGCCAATGCTTTAAGTGCAAGTAAACAGGTGTCATCACTGCACCTCTTGCAGAATAGTTCCCGAAAATTTCCAGCCTCACATGTGAACCAGTGTGTCCTGATATACAGGGAGTGTTAAGAGTGATATCCCACTGCCTGTAAGGGCTCTCAGAGGAGCAATATATTTCTGATCAACTCAGTTTTGCATTGGATGAGAGGCATTCTGCCTATGTGAAACAGCTGCTCTTGCTGAGCTCCCACAGATAGGAGAGTTCCTGCCTTGTGCCTGCAAAAGTCAGCAGCTGTTTCTGTAAAACTGGAAGTGGACACTCACAGAAACAAAGCACTTGTTTTTATCTGCCTCTCTGTTGCACATTCTGTGGGCCCGTTACCAATTATGGGAGGTGAATCAAGCAAAAACGTCCATAGGAGGTAACTGGAAAGATACGAGAATAGAAAGAGATACCAACTCCTCAAACCAATTCCTCTATTCTTTTAACTTTAGTTCTTAATTTTCAGTTCTAGTTCAAGTCTGTTATTTTTATCATATAAGCAAGAAGCCAATTAGACCAAGTCTACAATACTCAGCTAGTCAGACACAACGCAGCTGACTGCACTTTTCTCGTGAAGGTCCACAGGGCTGGCAGAGTCCCAGCACCAGGCTCTGCAGCAGGGCAAGTCCAAGGAACAGCAGGGAGCATCCCTCGCAGGAAGCATCTGAGCAGGCCACTCCCTCACCTGCTGCACCTGACATCTTTTATACCCGAGGGACACAGTCAGTGTCACTGCTCTAATGCTGATGTCCAGAGTCCAATAGCATCCATGAACCCTAAGTTAGGGCGGTAACTATTAGGGGCAATTCATAACTTGTTGCCCATACTTCCTGCCTTGTATCACATCTTTTGTTTTGCTTTCATTTGTCCTTGAGCAGCAGGCCTGGTTTTGGTCTGTTAGCTGGGAATAATCAGCAGGAGGCCTTTGCTGACTTAAAAGGCATTTTCTTTAGACTTATGTGGGAAAGAAGAAGAACAGTTTCCCACATCTTTGAAAACCAAAGAGTGCCTTGCTTTTGACAGGGCTAAGAATTTCACCCTGCCATTTTTACCCACATTTGTTGAAACCAATACTGTACAAACAGTATGAAATGGTTGTAAACCCCAAGTCTGGCTACCATGTCTGCTCAGTCTTCCACCTTCATCAATATCAAGTTAAATCAAACCAGTAGCAATTTTCCTATAAAAGTTGACAGTGCTGTAGACAATGGTTCTAAGTGTTTTCAGGCCTAATGGGCAAACCGTTATTCTCTCTGCAATAATTATGGGTTCTATAGTACTTTGAGGAAAATTGCTGTGGACCATACATAAACACTTCAATGCTGTGATCACATGATGACTGGTGCAATGACTTTTGGGTGAAAAGGTTCAATACTGCAATAGTTATGGAAAGGCTGGTAAAATCTGCATGCTTTTCTGCCAATCTTGTGCACTACGGTGAGGTTACAGGAAGCTAGAAGGAACTAACATTCCTAAAATAACCTTCATAACTAATTAATTGTGTTGCAGAACCAAAAGCAGTCCTTCCCTGTGGCTGTCTGACTGTCCAAGTCTACAGACAAGCTGGTGTGTGGGAGGAGAGAGGGGAGGAAGGAGGTAATGATTTATATGTAAGATCTCGGGAAAGTTTCAGCAATATTAATACCTGACAAGTCAGGCACTTCTGCTCTTAGCTTGTTTGTCAGGCTCAGGTATTTTGCAGCCAACTCAGAATTTGTTGGACTGTTCCTACAGGCAATATGCCAAAGCCTTCAAATGGCCGCAGGCTGACAGTTTGGAGAAGAAACAATTCTCTGTAGGTGATGAAGATGTGGGACATACAAGAGACATACAGGGGAACCTCAGTGGTCCACTGCCGGACTGGGCTGAGCACACTCCTGGCGTTTAGCCATTGTGAAACTCATCTAGCCATCCTGAAGCAGGTAGAGATAGGGATTGCACTGCTGTCAGCCCTGGGATGTGCACCTAGCCCAGCTGACAACCACCTCTGAACTACAGTGATGTAAGGCCCTGCATCAGCCTCTGCTAACTGAAATACACAGTAAATGCCTGGGAGTTAAAAAGCTGCATGCACTGCAGCAAATTCAGCTACTTTGCTGAAAACTCTCTTCAGGTTTACCTTGGTAGATAAAAATCCAAGATATTAGGTGGGATAAGAGGGGTTGATGTAATAAATTATATCAATTATATAAGCTATTAAAAATTATGGCTCCAATTTTGGCTTTTAGTACAGGACTTGGGTCAATGCATTTTTCATTTTGAAGATGGCACACTCCAAATATCTAGAACTCTTTACTCTAGGCACCTGAAGCTTACTTCTGCTCCCATTGGTTTGCTTAGCCAGTGGCTCCTCTTTAGGCCTAAAAAGGGCCACACCATGGACATTATTCACACAATTTCCAGTCTTCAGTACTGCTTGGGTTCCTCTCAAAAATTTTATTTACAGCACTGTTCATCTACTTCAAGCCCTCCAAATCTTGCAAAAATTCCCCTGAGCTCTCTTATTCTATGAATTTGCTTTTTAAAAACACTTAAAAGTACACCACCACTAATATCTGCTGAAGTGAACTATTACCATGTAAATCCCCTTTGGCTCAAACATGGATTTTTTTTTAAGCTGAATAGAGAATACAGAGGGAGAAGGGAAAGTGCAGCAGGATTGTTAAGAGATGCAAAGCAAACAAGCAGGTCTTTGACACCTGATGAATTTATAAAGATTTTTCCCTTCTCCTAAAAACCTCTCAGATTGCAGAAATCAAATATATATGTTTGCTGTTGCTGTAGCCAAATGTCTACTTTGGAACGATAGCAAGGAAAGAAAAGGATGGTAAATCTTAATAAGAGACTGAGATCTCAGACTCATTTGACATTCCTCTACATGATGGGAAGGGGAGAGAGAGACAATTCCATATAGTGGCCTTAATGTTCAGGAGAATTTGCAGCACCTTGTAGCTCCTATAGAGCTCAAGGGGAGAGCAGGTTACAGTCCTTCCTCTCCCATATCTGTTTTGGTTTGTATTTTCCCACTGAAGGATTTATTGAACTTCTTTTGTCCTTATTTTTATTTATTCGGACACACAGCAGCAAGGGAAAGTAAAAGAAGAAACTGCTTGTAAGCTAGAATAAATATCCACCTCTCTTTCCAGTTATTTCCCTTGAATTATGCAACATTATTCACATCATTAAATGGGACCAAGGCTTTTCTCAAGAGCTGTGATCACTTCTACTATAGCTAAATATGGTCCTCAAAGTACATATCGTTGCTTATTTTGCACATCTGTCCATGATTATACTAATACCAAATGTCTCACTTTGCTGCTTACATTCAAAGGGGACAACCTGTCACTCAGAACATGCGTGGCCTCTGGCACATTAAACAGGCACCTGAGGTTCACACTGCTTCCTAAACCCAGTCTTTGTTTGCTGGGAGGTGGTGTGAACTGTCACACCAGCTTTTGTGAACTAAGATAGGCTCACAGAGGTTAAATGCTCCTTAGTTCTTAACTTCTCATTTGCTTGCTCTAGAAACACCCTTATAGGAAGCAAAATGAAAATGTAGTATTGCTGCAAACTGCCATCAAAAAGGACCAATTTTCCACCCACCTCATCCTGCTTTATAGAAGTATAATTGCACTTATTTGAGTGGAGCTATTCCAGTTTCTCTCTGAGTGCCTGTGCAGACAGAATGTATGTATAGGATCAGCTTTTAGACCCTTCCAACTGCAGTATTCAATGATGTACAAAATGTTCCACATGCGCCTCATGTTTGGTGTCTTCTAGAGGTAAGCAAACCTTTCACTCCCAGCTTCTTCCAGCCCTGCCTGCCACAACCTTCCATGAAACACAACTACCTTAACTGTCAGGTCCTTATACTTTAGGCGCAATCCTCTCTTGATCAAAGCAGATAAGCCACAGGGCTGCTGGATAGCTGGAAGGTTAGTAATTACATTGGCCTCTCCTTTAGCATCTCCTCTAGCTGAGAGGGAGGTGTGAACTTAAACAAATCAGAGTTGCATGATCACCATGGAAACGAGGGATAAGCACCTCTTGTGATGAAGACAAATGACTGGTGAGAGGGTTGTGTCCCCTCTCCCCCTTATTGTTTTGCATTAAATGTCTAAAACTTTAGAATCTGAAACAAGTCAGGAATGTTAAACCAATGTAATAGCAACGGCTCAGAGCAACTGCATAAAGAAGAGTTTAAGTCCCCTCACTGAAGTTGTTCACAAGTGCTTTCAAAATCTCACACTGGTTTAAAGAGACATGGGATACTTTTGGTTCCCAGGACAGCCCCAGGCTGCAAGAGCAGAGGGAGCTACAGGGCAGTGATGCCCTGATTCTATTCTAAATGGAATTTCATGTTCTCAGTATGATGCAACATAAGGTGCAAACAGGTGTTCACAACCCACATGTCAGTAAGAGATCTCATGTGGGGGCAGGCAGAACTGTCATGTTATTTCACTGTAAAATCTTTAGGTGACAAATAGTATCGGGGAATTGGAAACACGATGGTTTGCATGTTTTTTGTGCCCTGATACTCTGCACATTTCCTCTCTCACCTCTCTCTGTGGTAATTTTCCGCTTCTTCACCAGAATTCAAAGTAATGGTCGATATGGAGACAGATTGTCTTCATTATGGACAACCAAAGCTGACACGTCTACCGGGAGTCTTGTGCTTGTGTTTCAAGAAGCAGCTGAACTCCCCTGTCCTAGATATTGTAATGTGACCACAGTAAGAGACTAAGGCCTGCCTCAAAAAGCTTTAATCTAAGATGACAAGACAGTGGAAAGACGGAATGGAAGAATAATTCTTTTTACTTTAAAAGGTTTTATCTTCCATATCTAAAAGGCAGCTCAATGGTTTCCCAAGGTCTCAGATAAAAAATATGCCTGCAGCTGACACTGAACCTTTAAGTCCTGGCTTCTACTGCCTTAATTACATTAGTATCTTTCTGCAACTCAGCTATCACTAACATATCATTGAACACACAATACCTACATGAATAGAAGTCCCACATGCTACCTCACTAGAAGGTGCATGCCCTTCAGCCCACCAAAACCAGCTTGTTACCAGGAGCAGTGTAGTCTCAGTAATGCAGACCCCTACATTTAATTATTCAACTCAACAGAAAGCAAATGACATTTTCCACAAGAATACCATTTTCCCATGAATAGGCTTTGTCTTGTCCTTGACTTTGCTTGAATGAAGCCATATGTTAAGTCCTGTCAGCAAGAAAGGCTCCTACAGTTCACCTTCCCTGAGCTTCTCATATCAACTGACTTCCATCTAAACCTGCCTGGACATTAGGCCTCAGAGAACTTGTCTGGTCCTTTCTCATCAAGATCTGCACATCTCCCCATGCATTCAGAAATCTTCCATTTCCCCTCTGTTGTTTCCCCCCCACCAGTGTAGCTCTCAAATCCACTGAGTCATGATATCCAAACAGCACCTAGAACATGAACTTCCCAGGTTGCTTGAGGTAAGTACACACTATTGCAAGCTAAGGAATAAGTACTAAGGAATAAAGGTGAAGTTGGAGCATATAAAACACTATACAGGTGTCTTAAAATCCATCACAAATCACAGAACAGGTATTACAAGTAAGTAGCAGATGCATATAGAACACAAAGCTCACAGTACCATAGGTACTGATGTGTCCTACATAGATACATATTATCTGAAGATGCAAGCAATTCCTATGGTGAAAGGAGACCTTTGATGGAGCAAAGGCTACATGGGGGATGTTTAATTTTCATGTTTCAGTGTTTTCAGAAGAATGAGGATACCTTGTTTTAATCATGCAACACAGTTGCTAATTTATAAATCTTATTTTTGCTTCTCAAAAGTCCAGCAGGTGCAGAGATGAGTTCTAAGTTTTATTTCTTTGAAAACATACACTTCTGAAGCTGTACTGAAGCATAAGCTCCTACAGCTCTTAACACTATGTAGCTTACATGCTTAACACAGCCATGAAGTTTCTGTAGACACACAAAGCTATATAATAACAACATATCAGGTAGATGTCTCAGACATGCAGAACTGACATAACTAAGCAAAGAAACAATTATGTTTAAGTGATTATGGCAAAAACATTATTCCACAAATATGTGCATGTTACATAAACCAACTTCATTCATCTATTAACTTTCAAACAACTTGTCAGCTAGTGAATTTCCTGCCCAAGAGTCTTCATATAAAAGAAACTTAAAAGAATGTATGATTTTTAAAATTAATTTAAAACTGTATTAGTGAAATGAAACATCCTCTGCCAGGAATAGGGTCATGGGGTGCCCTAAGATTCCAATCACGACTAGCAAGTGTAATAAGACACATAGTGAACTGATGGAAAACACATTATTAGTTAAAGATTATTCAAAACCCAGAAATGTTTTTATGGATGTTAAGTTACCAAGTAACTCTGAATGACAACCAACTCTGAAGAAATCTTAAACTTGTCAAATCAATTCTCCTCCTCCAATGGTTCACACAACTCGAAAATGGAACAGGCAACAGTGACAGACAGAGAGAGGTCATCATACAACCAGTCATCTGTCTCTAAAAGGCAGATCCTCACAAGCCTTCCCAGCCCTCTGAAACTGAGTAATAACCACAAAATCATATTTAGGAGTATATTGAAGGTCCACTGAAAGCTGTCAGGATTTGTTGTAGCTTGAATAGGCTTCAAACTTGGCCACTGATTAACTTTCAAGCTGTCAGGACTCTGCAACAGACAGGTATTTTCTCTGGCATGTGTCTGGATCATCAGTATGGGAACAGCTTTTGTCATACCACTGCTTAAACTGATTTAAATGTAATAGTATGGTAGAGTGGTAGAAGGAGGAATATAATAATCCAATGAATAATTCTGAAAGACTAGCAGGACTTTGCCCTACCTCATATGGCCATATTCTTTAAGAAGAAAGAAAAAACAATCAACAAGAGAAAGACAACTTCATTCCACTCCTATGAACTGTTGGCTGCTGATAACTTCATAATGTAGCTAATTCACCTGCTGGGATGTGCCTATGCAGCTCTTCAGACATACAGACACAGCTGTGCCAGGGCCCCATAGAGTCTCAACACTGAAACAGATTATTGTACTTTTGTGTAGGCAGAATATGCAAGCTCAAATATTACACAAGGTAAACTCTTATCAGCCTTCAGCAAACACAACAGTTACTAAAACATTCATGCCATCAGCAGCCTTCCTTTTCACTGCTGCGCAACTATCAGTTGCACTAGTGTTCAGAGATGAGTGATGGAGGATCTATTCCAGTTTGACCCACACAGAAAGGTCTGAGCAAATTCCTTCTTCCTAGATTTTCTATTTAGGACCCCCCACCCATGACCTCCCTGCTCTGGAGACCTTGAGCAGCTTCCCCACAATTATCCATCCTGTAACGCAGAAGGATGGAAAGCAGTGAGGTGCACAGACCTAGGTGCTCCAGAAATCACTAATCCACGTGATTCCATTTGCCCTGTACTAACTGCCTGCATCTCCTTCTGCCATACAAGAACTGGATTCACTACAAATGCCTAATATTATTGTTTCTTTGTTTTACCTTAGGGTAAAATACTCATTTTGTGTGGAAAGAGTCAGCAGTAATATTGTAATATGCACTTGCACTAACAATCACCACATTGTTCTAAGAGGAATTTCTAGTAACCTGAAAAATGACAGAGTCCCAAAGTATGACAGTTACACCAGTATCCTCAACAACCCACCAGGGAGCTTTAACACAGAGTAGTAAGCAGCTTGACAAATTCAAAGAGGACAACTGGAGGAACTGATGCACAATCCAGGCCTCCTACTGTTACAGTCCTTTAGGAGCTTTTACTACTACACCATGCTCAAGTCTGGAAAAATGCTAGCAAGGCCCATTTAGAACCCATTAAAATCGAAGAGTAGGGATGGTGGACCCTGGATAGGGTTAACCCTGCACACCCCCTTGTCCCATATGTTGTGGTGAAAGCTGAGGTGGATAATAACTGGGACCTTTTCTCTCTGTTTCTGCCTGTGAGTTGTTTTAACATGCACTAAGCAGCCGCTTTCTTTGCAATTCATTTTCTTGCTTGCTCCCAGCAATGCCCCGTTGTTCAGACACTTTGATGCACTAGTGTCTTCGAACAGCTTGCCAGCAGCACCCACACGAGCAGAAACATCTCCAGACCTCAAAAGACTGACCTAGAGACATTTTTTTTCTTAAAATTGACATTTTAACACAGTACCAGAAGCAGGATTCCTGCTTGGAATGCTTTATTTGCATCTTCATGTAATTCATGGATTTAAAGAGGCATAGGAACATTTAAAGTGTCCCCTTACAGGCTAATCTCATCACTTATATTTTCTGATTGCTAGCTCAGGTTGAGATGCTTCCATTTATTCAGTCCTTCTCACTGGGCTTAATTATGCTCTGGAAGTTATAAATAACCAGACTGCAGGACCAGTCTCATTAAAAATTAAAGTCCATTAAAAAAATCTGGACTATTCATATTATCTCATGAAAATCCACTACAGGTTTTTCTTTTCAAATGAGAAAATATGCAGATTAAGCCACTCAAGAGTCCTCTTTGTCTGCAGCTTTGATTTTAGTTTTAAAAGTGTAAAACTAAAAAAAAAGTTTTGAAGACAGGAAACTTCACTGCTATCACCAAAACTGATTTTCATTCCCTTTGGAAAAAAAGACAGCTTCAGTGCTATTTTCTCCCTAATCTCTTAATCACTAAAATAATTATCTTCTCTTGGATTTAAACATGACTTCGTAGTATTTTCAGCCTACACAGTTCTTGGCTGTGCTACTGCATGCAGTCTTGTAATAGGAAAGAAAATAGCTTGCTACAGTGAAACAAATTAATCTACTTCTACTACCCCAGTTGAGTACCTCAACAAAAACTACACTGACAGCACAAGTTTAGAGAACATCAGATTGAAGTTCCCATAATGATTTTAGGGGAATAAGTACAATAATCTGGGATTTATATTTTGAAGCAATCCTTTTGAATCTCTACTCATGTGACAAATTATTATCAATATAAAAAAAAAATATTAACCAACCTCTAAAAATAATCAGTATTAATAATGTTCACATTTTTTCTAGTTTTCCCTCTTGAGGCTATAAATGTGTTATATTTCCAGATACTTTTCTGCAACCACAACAGCATAAAACTGTTCATTCTTTTGCATATTTAAAGAAAAATAAAGCAAGCAGAAGTTCTCACTAATACATTTCTGCTGTTAGGGTCTTTCAGGGCAGAAGGATGCTCACAAGGCTCATCATAAATAAATATGATCAAAGGGCTGGAGCACCTCTGCTATGAAGACAGGCTGAGAGAGTTGGGGCTGTTAAGCCTAGAGAAGAGAAGACTTTTATACCGGCCTTCCAGTACTGGAAAGGGGCCTACAGGAAAGCTGGGGAGGGGCTTTTCATCAGAGCAGATAGTGATAGGACAAGGGGTAATGGTTTTAAACTGAGAGAGAGCAGATTTAGGTTAGATATTAGGAAGAAATTCTTCACTATAAAGGGTGGTGAGGAACTGGAATGGGTTGCCCAGGGAGGTTGCTGATGCCCCATCCCTGGAGGTTTTTAAGGCCAGGTTGGACGAGGTTTTGTGCAATCTGGTCTAGTGGTGGGGTTTTCTGCTCTGGGCAGGGAGGTTGGAACTTGGTGATCTTTGAGGTCCCTTCCAACTTTAATGATTCTATGAAATTCATGGGTTGGCAACACGACCCAAACAGGCACTGCCTTTAAAGGGGTGGTGCAAATACAGGAATCTGGATGCTACAATTTCCCAGGTAAGCTATTTTTTACCCTATAAGTCTGAGCCAATATGGAAGGAGCAGTGGTTAACCTGCCAGAGAACAGCAGGGCCAGATTTTACCAGAAGCAAAAAAACCCCCAACACCACCACCATAACAACAACAACAAAAACCCCAAACAACAAAACAAACAAAACACCACATACACAAAACCACAAAAAACCAAACAAAACCGATACCAAACAAACACACACACAACACAGGCCACCTTGAAACTTCTCTCTACCACTTAGAGAAACCAGACTCCCAGGGACACAAATAACAATATAATTTTCAGTCCCTTAAATATAAAGACTATCTACCCAAGCGTCAGGGGGAGAAAGAACATTCCATCCATTTCAAGAGTTGGTGATAATTCTTCCTCCCAGACCATTTGTAATGATGCCTCATTTTTGTCCAATGCCATATAAATTCTCTGCTATCTACTGGCATTACAACAGCTGTTTATTTCTTGTTTTCTCTGATGGGTTTGTGCAGGGACTTTTTATATCCAGTGCTCAACAAGATTTTCAGGGGGGAAACACCAGAAAAATGACCATAGATTATTCTTAAATTGCAGCTGTGAAGTTCTACCCAGTGGTTTCATAACTGCCATCAGAAAAGTATTAATGGTAATAGAAGAGATATCTACAGTTGGCCCCCTCAGACAAGCTATGTGCAACATATTCTCTGTAATAAGGAATTCTGCTTTGAACTGAGGCATCAGCCTTAATAAGCTTTGCTACTTCTGCTGCTAAGGTTGTTCAGGCAGTTCGTTAAACACAGTTTTTCTCTGGGGTTTGAAATCTAGCAGTGCTAAATGTATTTGCTGTGAAAATGACAGGCTCAGCACCACACCTGGGGAAGAATTAGGGAAGAAAGGATTTAATTTCATTAAAAATAGTTTTGTTTTGTGGTTTTGGTTTGTTTTTTTTGTTCTATCAAGTTTTCTTTTGTTAATAGCGTGCCTAGTTGGGTAAGGCAGTGCTCCTGTTAAAGCAGCCCACAAAACTGCTTACCACACAATGCTGCTGAAATGCAGGTACTTCCATGGCAGCAACCAGTTACCAGGGAAAGCACTGAACAGTTTGGCTGGAGAAAGAAAAAGGAAGCTAGGGGCAATGTAACAGAACCTATCACACTTTCC
>NW_009953386.1:1930762-1941146 GCF_000747805.2 Chaetura pelagica | reverse complement strand
TGTAACAGAACCTATCACTCTTGCCACATGGATTGCAAGAGTATGATTATTTTTAATAATGTGCAGATGGGCCCTGTAAGGCTTTCAGGTTTTTTTTCAGAACAAACAGCCTCAACCTGTACAGTTGGAGCCTGATGGCAGGCTGCTAGAATGGAGTGATGGTAGCTGTGCTAGATGGGGCTACAGTGGGCACCCTGTGGAGACCATTTGGTCTCCCTGAAAATGTCCCATGAATAATCTGCAAACTGAACACGGCTGGGCTGGAATTCCAGGGAAGTGAAAAAGTCCCCGGACATACACACTATGCAGAAGACAGGTAGGTAGAGGGTGATGACAGGTACAGAAACACAGAAGGAGATTGGGCTGCTCTGATCCGGCTTACATGTGGTCACCCTGTCAGCGACCCTAAGGAGAAAGTGCAGATCACTATGTCATTCTCTCCAGGTCACACAGACTCTTCAGAAAGAAAGACAAGGCTGAATGATTGAGTAACTCTCACAATCTGTTTCAGGCTCTGAAGAGAAGCAGATGCTATTTCTTCTCCCTTTTTCCTCATCTCCTTCTCTTTTAAAAAAGAAGGAATCCTGCAAAATCATTCTCTCCACGCAGAACAAATAGTTCATTAGTGTTTGCCTTCACGAGAGCGGGTGAGTAGATTTTGTACCTTGTCTGATTAACATTCATGCCAATTTTTCAAGGCTGCCTTGCTGAAGCAGATGCAATAACATTTTCTTACACAACACAGAATCCAAAAGGATACTTAGCATGCACTGAATCAGCATCTGCACAAATCCCATGGCTAGTTGCACTGAAGGCTGCACTGGCTCTGCAACAGCTCTTGCAATCTCTTTAGTCAAGGGGTGGATGAGGGCTGATCTAGTGGTGAGGGAGAGCATAACCAAAGTCATAAATATATTCTCTCCAGCTTGGATCCTGACAACTTCAGTTCCTTTTGATTTAGCTTTCCCACCCACAAAGAGAGAATGGAAATATCAGCAACAGCTCCTGCACTTCCCTGGTAGTTTGCAAGAACATACAGTTTCTCAGAGGGGAATGCTAGAGAAATGGATGGGGCTGCCTTAGTACAAGCTTTAAATAATCAACATATTGTGACTGTACAGGCAGGCTCTAAAATGGCTCCAGTGGGAAATGGATGGGAAGACTAAAGAAGAAGAAAGAAGCAGAGATGTGAAAAGAACAGAAGAGAGGGAGGTGAAGTAACAGGAAAATGAAGGCAAAAGTTTTGCACCATTGGCTACTCCAGCTCTTTGGCAGGGGTTCTACGAACCCCGATGCACTGCTCAGCCTGGCCATTTCCAAAGATGGATTAGCAAATTAATGTAAGCAGAGCATAAAGTTGCTGACTGTGGTGGCGTTGAGTCACCTTGGGCCTCATCAGCATTGCTAAACATTGCCCGTAACCTTTCCATTATCACTGAGGGTCTGCACAGCACCAGGACCCAACTGCTCCAATAATTTCAATTACTTTCCCTGACAAATTTTATGTTTCATGTATTTTACTGGCCTGATAATTATGATTTCTCTCATTTCTCGCTATCGAGCTTAATGGGTTCCAGCACGAGTGTACGGTTTCAGAAATGAAGTTCCACTTGAATTCACAAGTTATTATCTACTTTCGCTAATGGAATTGGAAAAAAGAGAAAGAGTGGGAAAGAGATAAAGGATGGGTAGAGAAGGGAGAGCAGAGAGGAAGAGACAGACACATGCACAAGAAAAAGGCTAAAGGAAAACACGGTGACAAAGAGAAAAATGAGAGAAAGAAGAGATGCTGAGTTAAGACAGAGATGAAGCACAAGAAGGATAAAAACAATAGGAATGTATTGGAGAATGAGATAAAGACTGAGACAGACACAGAAAAATGAGTATACAAACAAATGAGTAAGAGCTGTATAAGGATCAGCACAAATGAGAGCAGCATTAAAAGCATCCTGACAAAAGAGTTGATAGGTTATCTCAAACCTTTGACAAGCAGCAGAGATCTCAGCTCTGCACCTTCTCTCACTGACCACAGAATAAACGACTAATAATCCCCAAACAATCTTGCTGGCAATGGTAGATCTACCAATTAAAAGATTAATTCCCAGCTAGCTCTAAAGTGTGTTGAAGATCCTGAAAAAAAATAACTGCAAATATACTCCTTTTTCTATCACACAACTCTCCTTCCAGAAGATTTAATCAAACTTGTTGTCTCTGCTGATCAAAGTTGTCACTGCTCCTTCTTTTGATCAGCACTAGAGTGTCAGAAGATATATACAGAGTGTGATGGAGCTACCACCATTTGCACATCATCATTATAGATGTTTAAAAACAGCTGAAGCAGCAATTAAGTACCAACCTCAGGCATGGCTGCCCAGCAGCAACTGGTGTATTTATTTCTTTCCATTTATACCTCTGAAGACATCTACCTGCACTCAAATAAAAAGCACACAAACCCTCCTTACCCACCTGTATGCAGGCAGTCAGCATGAAAATAAGGAAAACTGCCCTAAAGTCAGCAAAGAATTTATAGCAGTGACATCATAGAGAGGAAGGCGGGATTTGTCTTTCCAACCTTTTAGTGTTGCCTAAAGTGGGCAAGTGTATCAGGAAAACTTCTGAAGCTGAAAGCCAGAAAAAATATTATTCTGTAAGCTATAGGAAGTCACTAAAGCAAGGCAACATCCTTTAATGTAACTACTTCGACAGCCAAACATTTTATAGAATTCAAGACCCACTTTAAGAGAAATATTTATGGAGATGGTGTTCAACTCCCCTGCCCAAGCCCAAAAGGCATAGGGACACACAGAAACACCTGGTTAAGACACAATGTTTATTCAGAACACACATCATCTGCAACAGGGTTAATATCACTGAAGCTCTGAGACAAAGAACATACATCCAAAATGCCATCACATACTGTCATTGTCATGGTTCACTGGTGGAAAGGTGTTGCTCGGAAAATCACTTAAAAGCAAACCTTGAATGTCATTAGCTCATACACAGCCTTGAGGGGGACAGAAAAGTGAATACAATGAGCAGAGTGATAACAAGTAATAGATGTCTTAATCTAAAGGGTTTTTCTGGATCTTCAGGCAGGTGTGAGAGATAATAATTGAAAACAGAAAATCAAGACTTCAAACTTTCTTCATAAGTAAACATTCTAAAAATCCACTTTAAGTCTGTCTTCATTCCCCCCTAGGATTTAAATCACATAAGGTTTTCATTATAAAAATTCATTGTAAACAAGAAGAATCATCAAAATTGTATTCAAAAACATCTAAAAAGTAATTACCTATTATCCTTCAAAATAGATTTTAAATAAAAATAAAATCATTTTCTAATGGAAGAAATGCTACAGAAAGTTTTTCTGACCACTCTGAATGTTGTTATAAGTTAATTATCTCTGTTGACAATACTTGAGTCTTTTTTAGTAAGCCTGCAGATCTCCCTACATGTGTGATGGCACTTGGTCAGGCACTAAAAGAATACCCACGGCTTCACAACTTCTCTTCTAATTGCCTTTAAAAGGAGCAAAGAATTAAATCTAAATCCTTGCAAGATCCCTGAGACTAGCACTTTTAACAAAGGAAAGGAAAATAAATAGCAGAATAAAGGATAAGGTCTCTGCTGCTTGCAAATTATTTTTTTTTCATACATTTCTGGGATTTATCCTTTTAAAGGCAAAAACCACTTCACAAGGTTTTAATTGGTGCTGAACATCTAAAAGACAAAAGTACCTGCTGCATCGGAAGTGAATCTATGGCCATTTCACAAGTATGACTCATTGACAAGCCAAGGAGGGGCTTCTCCTTGGAACTTCGTAGGTAAGGACCAGTGATATGCCATAGAGGGGTACATCAAGGAAGGACATAAAGTTCCTTCCTGTACAACCAAAAGGATATGTAGCGAGGGAGATATTTCTTCTTTCAACCCTACTTCACCCAGCAGCAAAAAAGCATCAACGATGCAACTTCTTTCTCATGACTATTTGCTCTTTGAGGCTCCATAGGAAGGAACGGTTTCACCAATGCAGATTTTCTTTCAGGGTTTATCTCTTATTATTCTACACACTGATATAGAACAGAGGCCAGAACAGCCAAGAGAGTGCTCTTCACTGTTCATTTTCTTTGTCCTGACCTGTGTGCTGTCCTTCTCTTGCAATTTATGAATGAGCAACAATCAGAAAGGAAGGATTCTGTCTAAATAATTACTTTAAATGCAGAAGAAGATACACAGATTACACAAAAGTTCATCATGCTGGAGACATGGTGAGGCCACCACATACACAAGGACTAAAGAGCACAGTTTCCTATTCCACAATGCAAAGACTAAAAATAAGCAACTCTGAACATATGTAGTAACACAAGCTCAGCCAGAAGGACACTGTAAATGCTCAAGAGAAGGCTTATTTGGTGACAGTGACTTGAAAGCTAAATGCATCAGGACTAACATACCTACCCAGTGACAGATTTTCAGAAAAGTTAACGATCTAGTGAAGTCCATGCCAAATACCTTGTTGCAACATACACAGTATTGCAGGAGTCCAGATCATCTTCAGTGAAGAGAATTAGCCCTGAGTTTCTCAGAAGCATAGGGGAAATGGAAGGTTGCCATCCAATGGATGATGATGGCTGGGACCTTACCACTCCTGTCCCAGGAAGAGATCACTACATGTTCAGATTTGCAGCATCTGCTGAGAAGATAAGGAAGGCAGGGGCAACTCTGGCTGCAATCACCAAGGTAATAATTACCACACACATCCTTTATCAATGTTGGTGGTGGCCATGCTCTGCAAAGTAAGCAGTTGGGTTTCTGGCTGTTTGGATGCCCCTGGCACTCTGCTGTGCTTGGCAGTTCTGTTTAGCTTATGCCTTTTGGCTAGGGTCAATAAACACATTTTGCCTGGATAAGTACAGAGAGGGCTGGAACCACTTCCCAGACCTCAAAACAAACTCTCAACTTCTGAGATTCACAGAACTGCGTGATTTGAACTTCCCTGAGCTTGATTAATTGTTGCTGTTTATCTCCCTCCACCAACAGCCATCATAGTTGCTAACTTAGGTTTCTAGTCAAAGAGATTTATCTAAGCAGGAAAACTTCTAAGCCGTTTTTTCTGGGACCGGTGTTGTTCAACATCTTCATCAACGACCTGGATGAGGGTATAGAATGTACCCTCAGCAAGTTTGCTGATGACACTAAGCTGGGAGGAGTGGCTGACACACCAGAAGGCTGTGCTGCCATTCAGAGAGACTTAGATAGGTTGGAGAATTGGGCGGGGAGAAACATGATGAAATTCAACAAGGGGAAGTGCAGAGTTTTACATTTGGGGAAGAACAACACCATGTCCCAGTACAGGTTGGGGGCTGAACTGCTGGAGAGTAGTGTAGGTGAAAGAGACCTGGGGGTCCTGGTAGACAGGAGGATGACCATGAGCCAGCAATGTGCCCTTGTGGCCAAGAAGGCCAATGGCATCCTGGGGTGCATTAGAAAGGGTGTGGTTAGTAGGTCAAGAGAGGTTCTCCTCCCCCTCTATTCTGCATTGGTGAGGCCACATCTGGAGTGTTGTGTCCAGTTCTGGGCCCCTCAGTTCAAAAAGGGCAGGGAACTGCTCGAAAGAGTCCAGCGCAGAGCTACGAAGATGATTAAGGGAGTGGAACATCTCCCTTATGAGGAAAGGCTGAGGGAGCTGGGTCTCTTTAGCTTGGAGAAAAGGAGACTGAGGGGTGACCTCATCAATGTTTACAAATATGTAAGGGGTGAGTGTCAGGGGGACGGAGTTAGGCTTTTCTCGGTGATGACCAGTGATAGGACAAGGGGTAATGGGTGTAAATTGGAGCATAGGAGGTTCAAGGTGAATATCCGAAAAAATTTTTTTACTGTGAGAGTGACAGAGCACTGGAACAGACTGCCCAGGGAGGTTGTGGAGTCTCCCTCACTGGAGACATTCAAAACCCACCTGGATGAGTTCCTGTGTGATGTACTCTAGGTGACCCTGCTCTGGCAGGGGGGTTGGACTAGATGATCTCTTGAGGTCCCTTCCAGCCCCTAAGATTCTATGATTCTATGATACATAAGAAAACCTCAAAATATTTAGGGAGGGCTATCAGTAACAACTGAAGAACCAGCATAAAGGAAACACGTGATTTATTCCTCCCATTCTTATCTCTATACCAAAATCTGTGTGTACCCCTGTGAAAAGGTAACTTCCTAGAACTGTACTAGGAGTCATTAATATTCTGCCAGAAGTTTCTCAAGTGACTGGAGCATGGATGCACCTCTGTGATTAACATATGGAAGAACTGATATAAGACCTGAGAGCAGAAAGGGAGCAGAGGAGCCAAGGTGAAGTGCGGAGTTTAAACAGTGCTGGAGCAGAGACAGAATCATGAAATTGTTAAGGTTGGAAGGGACCTTAAAGATCATCAGGTTCCAACCTCCCTGCTGTGAGCAGGGACACCTCACATTAGACCAGGCTGCACAAAGCCTCATCCAACCTGGCCTTAACCACCTCCAGGGAGAGTACATCAACAATGTCCCTGGGCAACCTATTCCAGCACCTTACTACTTTCATGGTGAAGAATTTCTTCCTGATGTCTAACCTAAATCTACCCTATTTTCCATCAGCTTCAATGAGGATTTAGTAGCATGTGTCTGGTTACTTTAAGGGCTGTATAACTAACTATGGGCCACAGAGATGATGTATCTTACCCTCTGGATGCATTTGTGAATGACTTTGCTCTCAGTACTTTGATTCAGAAAATCTTATTAATAGAGTGCATACACATTTGCAGCAACTTTCTTCATTTCTTTAGCCACTTCTAATAAAGTGGTACTTGAGGAATGTAAAGCAAAACCATGCTTTTAAAGATGGGAAGCAGCTTCATCCTGCAGCCTTAAGCTTGCGCTTAATCTGAAAGATGAGGACACCAAAGGCCTTCTCAAAGGACAGGTGGATAGTTCACAATCTTTAGCTTCACAAGCACTGTCACAGCAGTGCTGCCTGTATTACTGTGATCTCTACTGCCCAAAGCCCAGCATCTAGAGGACCAAGGGAAAAGCATATCCTCCTGTGTTTTTATAGCAATCACTAGCCTAAAAACTAGAAGTAGGAGGGGGAATGGATGCATGCCTGTATTTTTGTGTGAATAAGGAAGAGGGGAGATGCCTGTAAGCAAGGATGCATCCATGTACTTAGAGACATGTATACATCTGTATCAGAAGAACATTTGCCAGGAAAATCTGGGATGCCTGAAAGTGACTTTTTATTTCAAGAATCTGGGAATCAGAATCAACAGCAGGAATCAACTATGGGCTGTGATCAAAGAGATGTTATGTAAAGCATAAAGGTCAGTTTTACACCTTTAAAGGTAATTTAAAGAACTGCATCTATTTCACTTCATCTTCTGGTTTGAGAAGTCATGGGGATTCTTGATCAGCAACTTTCATTGGCACCATAAAACTGTTGTTTGGATGACCAAACAAAAGAAACCTTGTTTGTTGCAGTATTTTTCAGAGCTCTTCAGTACACGTCAGCTAGCTGGGGAATGGCATTTAATTATGGAGTTTGACTCTTCCCAGGATTCTTGCTTGACCTTGTCAAAAAGTAATTGATGGTATGTGACCTGCAGATTCAAAACAGGCATGTGACTACTTCTGTCCCTGCTTGTCCAACTGGCCTTAACAGAGGGAGGTATATAAGAAAGAGTAAAAACACCAATGCGGGAAGAACACACAGCTGTTCCTCCCAACTCTGAAAAAATATGAGAACAATTGGAGCTCTCATGCTCTACTTCTTCCAGTCTCTAGATATTACTCCAGAATTCCACATTTTCCAGATGAAGCTGAAAGGACACAGATTTAGCCAAACACATACCTGGAGGGAAAAAAGCTAATCAAAAGCCATCAAATTTCAGAAGCAGCAATATCAGGAGCAAATTTAATACTAAATGTTCATGTGTACACACCAGTACACATGCATGAGTAGGTGTGAGAAGGGACAAGATATTCTGACAGGCAGAGCAAGAAGGATGAACATTATCTTTTATTTCCTTTCCCTTCATTCTGCTTCTGTGAGGAGCAAGAGATCTCCTTCCAGGTAGTTGCATTCAGCCCCAAATGCTGATGAAGCTCCTTTTCATCATGCTGGCACTGGCATAGCAACCTGCCATATACAACAGCTCCAAAGCAGAGATGGTGGGAGCAGTGGGCACACTGTACACAGAAGTGTGAGAAGACAACAATTCAGCACTCACCACTGACCAGCCCAATAAGTAACAAGAAGAAAAACGAGGCAGGAAAAAACAAAGCTCTTGGAAAGTATTTCTGAAGACAATCTCATCTTTCCACTAAAAACAAAGTCATTCCATCAGACACCTGGCTGACAAAACTGCCTCATCAGCTCAGATTTAGAGCTGTCACATTAAGAGGCTTTGTGCTTTCATACAGAGTCTGTGATCATAAGCTGAAGAACAGATTTGAAGCCACTTGGGAGAGGAAGACAGTATGATCACTCACACATGTCCTGGATACCCTTGTGAGAAAAAAAATAGTAAAAAAGTCTACAAGCCCTTTAGGAATTGTGGGTGTTGGATCCTCAAACTTGCTTTTTCTAGTCTTCATCATTTACTGCTTCTGCCTACATATAAAATAAAAACAGGAGAAAAATCTTTTACCATCAAGTCTTTATCTGATGACAGTTTTCCCCACTTGATGGTTGAAAGTGCATTTGTGTTTCAGGTTTTATTTCATCTCGTTTGCAAACAGAATGACGTTTGCCATTTCAGCCATTTGCCCTGATCAACAAGCTGGTGATGACAGCCGTTTCCCAAAACTATGGGGGCAAGAGAAAGGAGGGGAATGACAAATTCCTGAGGATGCTAGTTTATGTAGAAGTCAAATCAATAAAGAAATAAAGCCTTACTGTGTTCAGGAATGCTGCTAATATCCCTAAAACATCCAGAAATTAAAAGCCTGAACCTTCAAGCCACCACAAGGCCTTTTCCTTATCACAGAACCAGCAGTTGTAAGGCAGTTCTAACCTGTGCTTTGTTACACAGATGCAACACACAAAGAGTATGTTGCCCTATACTAGATAGATCCACGGAGAGGCATTATTAAGTCATTAATTAACTATTACCACTACAGACAGCTAATAAAGATGTCTTTTAATTCAAGTTTCAGAAGTCTGCTTTAGGAAGCTGAAGGACAAGAGGATAATTCCTACTCCCAGTTTTTGTCTGTATGAATGGGATTAATCAGATCTGCTTAGTGTCAGAGAACAGTAGTTTTTCCAGCTGGGGAGGACTGAGCCCTCACCACACAGAAACAGGACAATGACGCATGAGAGCATGACCTTAGGTGAAGCACTTAAACTCTTTGTGCCTCATTTCCCCCATATCTGTAGAAACAGAAATGGTATCTACCTAACTAGCAGGGGTACTCTGTAGCTTAATTCATTAGTGCTTCACAATGACTTTGAGAACCTTGGATAAAAGATACCAAGCACCAGCAGGGAGAGGACGAACACAGGGACATTATACATAGAGAGGCTGGTGAAACAAACTAACTGTGTGACTTCAGATAGGAATATTTATAATAACAGTAATTTTTTATGGTGGTGGTTTTGATTTGAGGGGGGTGATTTTGGATTTAATGTACAGTATTACCACACCCATGAAATTCTCTGTTAATCCTCAGGACATGGAACAACACTTGCTTTCCAAACCCTATTCCACAGACATGTCCAAATGCTGATACAGAAGGACTGTCTCCAAAGCTGTGACACAGAAGCCATCATACTCATATTACCAGTCCCTAATGCCATCTAGTTTCCTAGCTTTCATTTTAAACATACACTTCTAGCATCTTGCCCAGTACTAGATGTGGGAAAGCTATCTGATGTCTCCCTGCAGTATCTGTTGCTAATTTGCCACTTATATGCTTTAAAAGTACACATTATAATAGCTTCATTTACACATGATGCTAGGTAGAGGTAACTGTGGGAACCTGCATCATCCACAGCAGCCCAGTGACCAGAACTCGACACATCGGAGCATTATAAAACTTAAGGACATTAAATGGCTGATTCCCATCTTTCACTGCTAAAACATGGGTCTAATTCCACTGACTACAAAGGGACTTGCTCTAAGTTTAACATCAGTCAGAAGAGAAAGTAAGCCATCTGTGTTTTAACCTACCTCTCACTGTCTCTTTCTGCTTGTGGAAAATACCCTCCGTGCTGGGGTAAGAGAATGCTGAGTGTGTAGTGAGCATGCTGCTCATTATATTTCCCAAAATTATAGCAACAGTGTTTTATAAACCAACAGATAGGCAGGACAGTGTTTAAAAACATGCTCTCACCTTCCATTATTTCTCTAGCAGGAAT
>NW_009953386.1:1905520-1930612 GCF_000747805.2 Chaetura pelagica | reverse complement strand
AATGGGAGGTCACATAAGGCATGCTAGTAAAAGGTTCTGCAGAACAGAGTACTGTTTGATATGTCAGAAACAACTGAGGAATATGACCTCACTTTGGATAAACACATATTGTACCACAGATATTTAGGCAAATAATGTTTGGCTGTATTAAGTAATGCATAATTATAATAAAAGTAAACTAAATGTACCAAAGAGGCAAGAAGGAATTGCAAATTGAACATTTCATCCCCTTGCTCTTTCTGCTTTAATGAAGTGTCCTAAAGGCAGTCACCATGCCAGACTCTGCCAGTCTTCTTATACACAATGCTTTTTTACTTCTAATTCACTGGTTTCTAAAACTGTGAACCACACCCCTGGTGTTTTGGGTTTTAAAAGAAATTATCTTTTCAGTTTTTAAAAAGCTAAACCAACATGAACCAAATGAATCCTTACGGTATAGGAAACAAATAGATAAGCCTTAGACTTATTGTGTTTTAAAACCACTCAAAGCTCAAGTATCTTGGCTCTCTGGATGCTCAACTTTTCAGTGGCCTGAACTTCTACTTGCACATGTTCAAGAATTCTTCTCTGGATGTCTTCTGCTATAGCTGGAATCTCATAGAAAGACAAGATTGAAATCTTGTTATTTATTCGCTTGTTTATTTATTGTCTTTGTTTAGTTTTATCAATATAATGATTCCTAATAACTATTTATTTAGTTACTTAGTTTCCTGGCTTTTTTATTTGATGAGGACAAGGGAGATGCACTTGTGGAAAGTTAAAGATGTTTGCTTACCAGATACAGACTGTCTGAAAATGTTTGCACTTCTGTGTGTCTTGAAGGGCCTGTGTAGTGAAAGCAGCCTTCCTAATTTGCATGTGAAGAGCACACGAAGCTAAGCAGCATCTCTGGCTGTGCATCGCAAAGTGCTCTCCTCTCTTTCTCTTTACGGGATTATTAAGTGCTCTCTTAAACTGTCAGACTGACACCTGCAGTGAGCAGCACTTGGGAGTGTCCAAGCAGCAAGTGAGAGCACTCTACCATTCCAGAAAGAGGAAGGAAAGCAGGGGAGTCCTTAAAAAGTAACAAAATTCATACTGAGACAGAGAGGTGCAATTAAGAGTGGTTGGCTCTGAAGGAGAATCTTTTTCGCCATTTTAATTTCTGAAGTGCTGAGGAAATATAAATAGCACCTTGCATTTGCGTATCTGAAGAACAAGGTACCTTTTCTGTTGCAAGCAAAGGGATGCCAGGGACTCCAGTGTGCCCTCTTCCTGGTCCTGCTATAATGTGCTCTCTAGCATTATATTTTCAAATAGATTTCAATATTCAACAGTAGGAGCCTTCACTGTAATCTTTGCAATCCTAATGATAATGCAGCTTTTGTGTTTTGGTTTTTTTCTCTCTCCTTTCTTCCCCTTTGCATAAAGAAGTACTGCTGTGTTGTAGCTGCTTTCCAGATACATGAGAAAACGTGATCCCTGCCCTGGACAACTTTTTAAATACTAAAATGCAAGCAGAGGTGATCAACAGGAGAATATGCACATGCCATTTTTTTAAATACAAATCAGTAAATCTGTCTGAAACTTATAAGAAAACAGATTTAGACTCACAACACAGTGATAAAAAGTATGAAGTTCAGGTTTTTTACATAACTTCTTACAGGCACAAATGAAGAGGTAAAGGGGCGCATTGTGGGATAGACATTCCCCACAGTATATGAACAACCATTCTTTTGCTATGTAGTGGAATCCTCAGCCTGGAGTAAACCAGTCCAGATGTGGCCTACAGACACATCTGAAGGGGGCTACAGCTCCCAGTGCTACATGACAGCACAAATTCTTAAGTGGGGAAAAAGCAGTTAGGTTCCTAACATAATTTGTTCATTCATTTTGGAAAGTGACTGACTGACTAAACTGCAGCTGTTGCAGAAAAGCAAAGGAACAGTGGAAAACAATAGAAGAGGTGGTAAAAGTCACTGTCAAGCTCAAAAGTAGAAGACTAAGACTTACGTTCAGTTGTCATGAAGATACCAAGGAAAGTCACCATCACATAGTAAAAAAATACCAGAAAGGAGTCAGTGTCTGTGGAAAAGCGCAAGTGGAAGTAGGAGGAGTGACAATATCCATGCCGTTCAATGGGGATCATTCAGACTGCATCCGAATGACTGTGTTTAGGAAAAATAACAAAGGAAACTGAAATGCAGAAAAAGGAGAAACTGCAGACAGGTGAGAAAAAAAACTGGGAGTATGCCTCTCCCAGTTTGTCAGATGATTCATAGACACACATCTTCCCTCCTCCTCTTGGAAACTCATCTGTATTACCTGGATTCAGGCCTAACATGGGAGGAACATGAACCAGAGCATAAATGAGGACACACTTGAGAACAGAGAACTGTGTCTATGGCCAAGTTCATGCACGTGAGTGCTGGTCCAGGTACACATGCATAAGAGGTAGCAAGTGACACAGACATGCTATTTCAAGTGCTTCGCTTAGCAAATTAACTCCATAATATTCCCCCTGAAACTGGTTGCTCCCTGGTGTTAAACGAATGGTTGGTCATTTAATGGCCCGAGGCAAAGCCAAAGAAGGTTAACCCACTGACAAAGCAGACATTAACTATGATAACAACTGTTTTCATGGAGGATTATTGCTATTATAAACCTCATTCAATATCCTAATGCCAACAATCATTTCCTGCTTTTCCTTGTTTCAGATAGTGTCTTCTATGGTGTAGCACAGCAAACATTGCAGACAAAATCTGAGGCCTTCAAGTTTTAATAATCACCTGCTTGTTCAAGTACAAGGAGCATTGTACTTTGGCCGAAAGATATATCAGAATAAAGAAGAACTTAACTGAGCAGAACTCCATCACCACCTTTCATCCTGAGGTAAAGGGACAGAACTGTCTCCATCAGTCAATTTAGTTTGCACAAAGAGAACAGAGCTTTTCATGATGAGCGGGTGTGACATCCACCAGCTAGCCATGACTACTGAAGCATTTTTTGTGCGTGTCCAAAAATTGGACACCACCAGACAACAGAGCTGATCCTTCAAAGAAAAGGAGTTAAACAGTGCCATGGCCTGCCCCACATCAGACCAAGGTGCAGAAGTTACTGCATCATCTGTGCTGTATTGCAAGAAATGCATTCAGAAAGGTGCAAAGAATTTGGCTTAGCACCTCTTTCAAAGCTCCTTTTGTTTCAGACTGGCACCACCAACAGCTATGAAAACACAACACTGACACTTTCTAAAGCACTGTTTTTTAACTTTTTCTCCATGTACAGATCTCTCCACATTTTCCAGTGTGAGAGTGAAACCCAGCACAGTAAACATACTTTCTGTTCAATGCTCACCTTCTGAGTTAAGCTTCATTCACTTTGTAAAAATCATGCATGAGCCTATGTGGGGCTGGGGGAGAGGGGAAGGAGGGCTGTGTCAGGGCTATCAGGTATTCTCCAGTTAGACATTACTATTGTCTCAAGTAAAAGATATATAGCCTTTTATTTCCAGCATCTCCTCAGGCATAAGACATACTTGACACTTGAAACAGAACATTCTGCTAGGAAAAAAACCCACTGCATGGTATTTGCTTTGGAGGGTGCAGCGAAGGCATCCAACCACAGAGGTCACTAAAGATGGAAACCAACAGGCAAAAGCTACAGATACTAATGAGGTGCCATTACATAATCACTTTATGGTATTCAGGAACTCCCAACAAAAGGAACAATTTTCTTTCACCAGCAAAAAGCAGGTATCATAAGCATTACCCTGCAAAGATTGCAACCCAGCCACTCAAGAAAATTCAAGAGCCTCAGCCACAATTAGGCCACTGAGGGCTCAAGAAGCTAAGTCTAATTGAAATCCACAGTGCAGAGATCAGTGACCTAACAACACTTGACCTTGTCAGCTCTGCCACATCAGGCTCCATCTACTGGTGAAGGACCGCAAGGGAAGTGGAATGGACAGAGGTTGGCCATAGATTTGTTTCACAGGGCTGCGGGAAGGAAAAAGAGAGTGCACAGTATCACCCATACCCTGGAAATGAAGTAATCAGTGAATCTTACAGAATCTAAATCTCAATTAGGCTTTGAAGTTTAAAAATGAAAAAGACCAAGATCAGATGGCTGAAACATTTTGTATCCAACCTATATGATAAATGTGTTTAATAATAGTTGTACTTTAAACTTTGCTATCTCCTTCTACTTTGAGATCGCAAAAGGCTTTGCCAGTTTTAGAAATAAAGCCTCACAGTCCCTCTGCAAGGTCAGTGCTATTCTAATTTGTAAAAGTGAAACAACTTGGCCAAGGTCACACACAGAGTCAGTAGCAGAGCAAAGAATAAAAACTAGCTTTTTTTGTCTCTTAGCTATGTATATTTAAAGTGATCTGCAAAAGGAAAATACTTGGGTATGTTCCCACTTTTTTCTTTTCATTGTTATGGTGAATAAAGGGGGTCTAAAGATTTTTCTAAGAGCTACGAGTTTGTACTAAGTGGCCTAAAGAACAACAGTAGTACTTTTAAAAGGAATACAGATTTAATTTTCAAGCACTTTGAAATCTTCATGAAAATATTCTAAATTAAATGCTGGTTAATAAATAAAAACAATAATTATAATAATCTTCTGCTCTACCAGTAACAGAATAACTCCCTATGTGAGCACTGCATTTG
The DNA here is from genome assembly GCF_000747805.2 of Chaetura pelagica. Taxonomy (NCBI): domain Eukaryota; kingdom Metazoa; phylum Chordata; class Aves; order Apodiformes; family Apodidae; genus Chaetura; species Chaetura pelagica. The sequence continues at coordinate 1,925,960 of NW_009953386.1, read as the reverse complement.
AGAAAAGATGACTGATACAATTTCTCTCATTTATGGTTATGCCACAATGGTATTATTATTTCCACTCTAGTTCTACCAGTTCATTTCCCAGTGTAAAATAAGCCCTAAGGGATTCTTTTCCTACTTCCATTCAACATTTGAAATTTATATTCCTTTTATCCTAGACATTCTCTGATGAGTGGAAAATTCAGAAAACTACTGCATCGCAGGAGACCTGGGGGCACAATTACAGACAGCATTAAGTTGTTGCAACTCTGACTCTGTATATCACCTGAGGATCTGCTTTTAAAAAGGTAAGGAGGAAGAATCTGCCAGAACACAGAACCAGTTTTAAGCCACACTGAACTGAAATTAATCGAAAACCACTGGAAAAACAGCTTGCCAAAGAACCAAACAAAAAATCTGCAAGACTCAAAGACCTTTCCTGTCCCCTCCAGTTGAGAGGACTGGATGAACCACAGCTGCTGAGGTGAATAAACTTTGTAAAAAACAGGGCCAAGTAGTCTCTGACATTCTGATTCTGTCTGTTCAGCCACTTTTATAAACAAAGCACCAAAAACTCCGCAGTCTTCAAATTTCTTTTCCACCCTAGATGAAAAGACAAAGTATTCCCATTTAACAGGTTTCCTACTGCATGCCAGCCACCTAAACTGGAGGACCACTTTCAGTACTCAAGAGGTAAGCCCTACCTTGCAAACCTGTAATGTCATTCACAGAACAGTCATCTTTTCACTCAGAAAATTTTACTTACTGGAGTTCTGACAATAGCCAGTGCAGAAAAATCTAACAAAGCTGTATGATACACCTCTATCCCTACCTTTGGCTCCTATTTCATGGTTTACCTTCCTCTAGTACATCTGGTCTTAGGTCACATAAGAGTTACAGCCACTAGAACCATGGCTGCTGAGGTGAGAAACTGCATTCCCACAGTGAAGGAAGACTCCTCAACTCTGGCTTTATTTTTGTGCAAGGGAAAATTGAAGATTGGTGGAAAGGTAGCTAAGTAACAACTCTAGAAAAACCGTACAGCTTAGCTCTTTATAGTCATATGTTCAGACTTCAGCAGTCACAAATCTGCTGTACAATTCTGCATCTGTAATTGCATGCTGTGCCCTTTCCATGTGATTTGCAGAGCTTTGCATTGTTAATGCTCACCTAATAATAAAAAATGGCTACAAAATCCCCTGAGAAGCCTTGTTACAGGAGCTAAGACTCCTAGCAAAACACTTTCCATGAATTTCTGAGGCTAGAGAGAGGCACATACATGTTTTCTAAAATGAAGGCAAAAAAGACTTGCTCCTTCAGGATATCCATGTCATGCCAGTGATTTCCATTAGGTCACTGCATTTTAAGCACATAGTCGAAGCAGCAAGAACAAGAGACAGTAAAAAAGTAAACCTGCTTAAAACACAAGCAAGAAATGGTGAGACACATCCAGTTTACAGGTGCTGCCTAGGAAAGATCTCTCCCACCATTAGCAGAAGTTGTATCCTAGAAGCTCTAGCACCACCACCATGATAGAACAACAGCCACAAATACTTTCCATGGCAGAAAGCTTTGTGGGCAGCCTGCCTTCAAAGGGCTCACTAGCTTCTGTACATCTCTGTGCTACATGCATTCATACTGTTGGCACATGATAGATGGGGAGTGCAGACGCACAAGGAAATAATTCCAAGTGAATTGAATGGAAAAGTGTGAAATGGTCAATACATGAAAAAAACTTGCTACTGATGGAAAAACATGGTTGCCAAATTCTACAACCTCCACAGTCAAGAGTATCTGTACTTCTGCTATTTTAGTAACTGGATCACTTTTCCTCTATTATTAGCTATATCATCAGGAGAGGAGGAAAAGTGCCAGACTTTTGAAGGTTATTACACAGATATCTCTCTGATAATAGCAGATCCATTAACAATGCCATGTTTCTGTCTTATTGTGATCAATAGTACAGCTTTGTACATTGAATGTGCATTTTCCCAGCCCACTGCACACGGCAGATCCTGTCCTATGAAATCAGCTCACTGAAAGTCCCAGGCCATTTTCACAAAGCTCACATTGCTGCTAGTGGGGCCTACCACATGTGCTCTGCAAAGCACTAGCATTCATTTACCAGCAGGAGGAAGGGATCATCCATCCAACACACATGAAGAACCAAGTGGTCATCAGAGAATAAAGACCTCTGCAGTCATAGCTAGCCTGCAGTAGATGTGAGCTAATGATCAAGAACCAAATTCATTTTCTGTTTCTGGCACCAGTCTCTCCACCAAGACAGCAATTGTTTCTCAGGTGTGTGTTTGATCTGGAAGGCCACTTGCCATGGGGAACTGGTTTTGAATTAACAGGAACACAGACAGAAACATCCTTGTGATGGAGGGAGATCCCTAGAAGGAGTTTGATCTGGGTATCAAAGAAGGGGTGAGGGAGGATAAAAGAGGTTCAATCAAAAAATACAGCCAATGTGTTTTAAACAAGCTTCTTTCTAGTGCACCCCTAAGGAGGGCAGTCTCTCTGAAAGAGGAGAAGCTGAACCAAAAGATGACATTTAATGAATCAATCTACTTTAACAAAGCCACGTGAGCACAAATAGTTTGCAACATAGCCCACTTAAAAAAAGCACGGAGAGAGGAAACAACAACAAGCCAGTTCATTTCAGGAAAAACCTGAGGTGCGTAACATTTCCTTTGCCAAGTGCTCTGCTCACTGCACAGGGTGTTCCTCACTGCAACTCCACTGAGCTCACCAGTGAATCAAAGTGTTGACACAATTTCCTCTTTCTTCTAAACATCTCTGCAAAGATACATCTTCCAACACGGAAACATGGTTTTTCACCTCTCTGTCAGGACTGACAATGTGCAGGTAATATTGGAAATACTTTTCCAGCCAGCTTTGGTCCTAAAGCAATACAACTGCCCCACACCATGTATATGCTGTTCCTTTTAACTCTCCAGGGCCACCACTACTCCTCTGTGAGGACAGGAAGAAAAAAGAGTTTTGTCTGTGTTCATCTATGCTTTTATATGCTGGGCACCATTCCAGTGAAAACAATGGAGATGCAATGTCCTCTACACTGAAATCAGCACTTTCTCTCTCTAATCCTGAGGTCTTTATTCCTGTCTGAAAGCACAGTAATGTGGTACTATTACCTATGCTAGTATTTTCTGAGACAGAACTAGAGCCATGCATGAATCCATCCCTTCAGCTAGAAATTTTTATTTCAGATGGCAGAAAAGTGGAAGCACTTGACTTGGTAGAAGTAGTTTCTACTTAAAGCTGCTACAGTATGCATCCTCTCTCTATCCCCATAGTATCTTCCTTCAACTTTCCCTAAGGCGAAAGGATTGAGGTTTTTAGAAAGAGGAAGGGACAACAAAAAAAAGATATGACAAGCAGGTTAACTGGTAAGCATATACTTTTAACCAGCAGGAAAAGAAAGCAGCACTAAGGTTTGTTGAAAATAAGGAGATTCAAATATTTTAATCCTGTGGCATCTGCAAACACACATTTAATTTGTCATTTAATGTATTTTTCAGTCCTTCCTAAAAAAACCAAAGGAAACATTGTGAGAAAGGAAGGAAAGGAATTTTTTTTCTTCTATAACCATGAAGGCTTTCTGAATTTTGAAAAGCTATTGTAATGTAGGAAGGATTTTTGCTCCCTTGCCTTGAAGACTGAATTTCTCCTTCAACAGACAGAGCCAACAGTGACAGTACAAACCTGCTCCTGGATCTTACCCCTAAACCCTGCTCCATCTCTAATTTGAAGGAATTGTTTCTGGTAGAGTCAGTGCAGCAACAGGTCTTATTCCATTCAATGCCTGGCCACTGTGATTGGATACCAGGTGATGGTGTTAAATTGACAGCAGAAGCCAAAGCATATTGAGAAATGTGGTAGTGATTACTAGCAATATGGACTAAGGGGGTTAGCAAAACTTCATTTCACTTGCTCAACTGGACTCCAAAATAGCTGAAAATTATCAACCTAGCAATTAGAAAAAGAGAAAATACCCAGGAAAGTTAAGACAATGAGAGCTATGTCATATAATTAATCTTCAGAGCACCTAATTCCCATTTCAAAATATTTTTTTTGGTCTTTAGAATGCCACTGCTCAGGAAAGATCAGAGATGTCGCTAAGGTGTTAGTTTCTTAAGCAGTCTAATACCCAGCCCTGCATAAACAGCCGTATCACAGCAACATCAGTTTGAAGGACCTTTTCCTTTTGCTTGTCATTACTCACTGGGAGTATGCATTGCCCCACCTTACTGAAGAGCTTGAGGGTTTCACATGTTTCCCTTCATTTCTTATCAGCCGATGGTGAGACAGATGCCTTATTTCAAGGAGCACAAGGAAGACCTGCCACATTCACTTTTGTCTCCTCCTTATCCCCAATGGAAGTAGAAGGCTTGTGTGGATGAGTTTATGCTATTTGAAGGTTCCCCTTGGTAAGACAACTCCTCAGCCAGCTGCTGATGCTCATTTCCTGACAGCACAAACAAGAAGGAAGAAAACAGGGGACCTGGGCCAGTAGACAGCATAAGAAACCATTTGAAATCTACCTTATGCATACTGGCTGGGCAGACACTTAATAGTTGATACAAGCATTCAATAGAGCTTATCTTTTCTCTCTTCAATAGATGTACTGAACTATTTTGCCAAGCAAGGATGGAAGGAAGAGTGGAAATACAGCTATTAAATGGGCAAGTTTGAGTTTATCCAGAGGTTACAGAACAGGAAACCTGAGTAATTTTTTCTCTCTCATAATGGTATGTGATTTGACCAATACAGTGTAACTGTGCGATATCTAAATTAAATTCTTATTGAAGACAACCTTACTTCAAAGGCTAGACTTCTCCTTCCCTTCTCTTTTCTAATTTCCAGAGCAGATAAAATGAACACTGGTGATCAATGCAGTTCAGACAAAGTTCAGCAGAGAGGCAGTTCCACACAGAAGACTAACTAAAGCAAACCCAAAATACCACCGTGTAACACACTTTGTCAGGAGACAGCCAAAAAGGCAGTCATGTAGTTCAGTGTAGCACAGGCTATTCCCTCAGATAATGTAAACTCAAACTTACTTGTCTATGATGTTGCACCTTTTGCCCTTTCCAGATTAAAGTCTGGAAAATATTCCCTGTTTTCTTGCTCTTCTCCCCATTTTCTATTTCCTAAAATCAAATGAGCAGAACAACAACTATCACAAATTACCAGAGGAAAAAGAAACAGAGCAGAATTTTGTAGATTATACAGTTAGATGGGAGATGGTACAGCAAAAACAAAGAACGACAGCACCAACTTCCACCCAGCAACTGCTCCTCAGTTTTACAGGGAACCACAGTGTAACAGCATTATTCATCTATACTCTACACAAATTACTGCATTTTTATACCTGCAGCTTAGCTTCTATCAATCCTTCTTCTAGGAAAAACTCTTCTAAGTCCTTCTAGTTTTTGGTTTCCCCTTAGGGACATGCACAAAACCCTCAAAGCCAGTGTTACATCATACTTATTCCAGGATCAGATCATACCACAGAGTAAACTAAGGGGCAGAAGACTTCAACTGACTAGACAGAGACCTTATTGTGTCTGTTGCGATGCTAGAAATACTTCACATATGTTCTGGTAACGATGGCTTTTTGCTACAAGAGCAGGACAGTGTAACAGCATGGTGAACTTTCATATGTCACCTATTAAAACACTTCCAACACGTGGTATTTTTATAGCCACTGAAAAAGCTACAGCAGTAATTTGGAATATAGTCGAAAAGATAAAGAATCTCGACTTAAAATCTAGTAGGGACTCCCTGAGGCACAGGGTGGCTATATGGTATAAATGAGCCACGATAGATAGATCTTCCTCCAAAGATCACTGTGACAACAGTGAATAAACAGCTACACAAGGCATCCGTCAATCAAAAATATTTTTTTTTCAGGGCCAAAAGGGTTTCCATTTCAGTCTTAAACTGTTCTGGAAAAGAGAAAAGCCAGTCATGATGCTTCCTTCAGGAAATGAAAAGACTGAACTTACAGGGAAGCAAGACACTGTTTTGATAATTGTTTAGGACTTTAAACATCTGGAAGAAAGATGGAGACATCTCCAAAGTTCATTAGCTTCTCAAGCAGTGTCCATCCCAGGCCTATTTTTGCTAGTGAACCATTCCACATTAATGGGGAATGCTTCACCTGTGCACCCTGCATTGTCTCCTTTGAACTCCAAGGAGCCCACCAGCTCCAAGCCCTGCTCCCCTCTTTCAGAAAGGCTACAGTATCAGGAAATAACACTCTGGTCAGTCATGATCAACAGACCTTTTCTCTTCTTTTTTCTCTCCTTCCATTTGAGGATTTTTTTATTTCTTTCTATATATAAAGGCAATATTTACAGCCAAAGCAGTGCTGAGTAAGATGCAGTGATTATGGCTGATTTTATCACAGCCGTATTACTTAGCTGCAAGGTGAAGCACTGTGCTAAAATGGATCATGAATCCCTGAAATTGACTATCCGTCACCTTTATAATCCTGATGGAAAGGCAGGTCAGATCAGGGCTGACAACTTCCCATGCAAACAAGACCACGATAGTGACGTCTTCTTGCCTCGAGGCATTTATTTGTCTGGAGAAGAAGGTGATGCCTTAGGGAAGTGGACTAGAGATAAAGGAAGAGAAGAAACCAACTATCTCAACTGTCTCTGCAGGAATCAAGTGTCAACACAGAAGCCTAAATGTGTGCACAGAAGCACTGCTAGTGATGTTGGATGAAAAATATTACAAGCAAGTAAGAATCAGGATTGCAGGATGAGGGCCTCCTCGTAGGCTTAAGAATAGATTTCCGTTTCAAAGTTAGAAAAAAACCCCACCACCTCCTCAGTGGGAATTTGTAGCATGAGATGAGATCTACAAATGGGAAAAGCTTTCAAATATCTGAAGAATGAAGTCATACATCCCTCAAATTCAGTGTCAGAACCTTTCTCACAAAGTCAGATTTAAGAAGTGTCTAAGCTTGGAGACCAAATTCATTAGCGTGTTATCACTTGCCATTATTAAATGTGACATCTCTGCAACAAAACCCAGAGTTATGGCAGTGTTGAGTCTCAGAGAGGTTATTTGGAGATTAGCAGCACAGTTCATCAGAAAATTGCTAAGCTATCCCAGTGAATCTTCTTGATTGGCATATAGCCACATGCAAGAGGGATACTCTAGGAGAAAAGACTAACTAGCATGTTATTGTTCCTAATGAGAGTGGTGTGCTGCTTTTGATAAACCCAGAACAACCATCTTCCCTTAAGAAGACTTCTGAATTATAAACCAAACTGTCTCATCCATACACCTTCCAGGTTTAGGCATATCTCAGTACTACCAAACAGTTCTCCAGAGAGTTCCCAGCACAGCATCTTACACACCAGGCAGCCTAGACATAGTCATCAACATTAATATACCTTATTCCTTCTTACGTAAAAAGAGGATAATACTATGTATGTCTCAGAGCTACTACACACATCAAAAGTGGGGTAGACTCTCAGATCCACAGATAGACAGTATTAGAGAAGGACAAAGGCTACTTACATCCTGCTCTTCTCACCTGTCCTTCCTTCCCCTTTCCTCTATTGCCTCTCCTGGGTAAGTCGCATCCCAGCTAAACCTCTTAGTGAATGATTACATTAGAGATAGTGCTAATTAGCAAATGTCATCAGTGTGGTACAATCTTATCAACACCCCACACTTCCTCCCCTGAGGTGAGGGGACTTGATTCATTTCATAAAAGTATCCTATTATCTGCTGTAACAAGCTCCACTCCCTTGGGCTTGAAGGTGGCTGTTTCTTTTTTTTCCTTCTTTTAATTTTTTTCTTTTTCTTTTTCTTTTTTTTTCCCTTTTCTTCATCCTAGGTACAGATTCAAAGTTTCTCTGCTAGAACCTCTTGCAGGGAGGAGGGTTCTCCCCAGCAGACTAGTGGATATTATCCTTTGTGTATAAAAGGAGCCAGTCAGTTCCCAGATGCTCTGCTTCAGGCAACACGCTCAGATGCTCTTCTCCTGGCACACCACTCAGCAAGCACTGCAGTTCTGTCACCTATGTAGGGCAGAGAAACTCAGTGCCTGTTCTGCAGCTATGAACACTGAGATATGAACATGGGTTAAGAGAGGAAGTGCAGAAATAGGTATTTAGTGCAAGAATATTCATAAATGCTTTGGCAAGGCAACTAAATCACAACTCTGATTATCACCTGATAATTGATTTCTAGAACCTGCATCTGACCAAACTCACGCTCCTCTGCCCTGTAGCACTTGCTGCAAGCCCAGTTTGGTGCTAACCCCACAGCTGTGACAAAGTCACTGACATGCAGTGCCTCCATTTAACACTTGAGCTGAGGTGCCCACTGCAAAGAAGTTCACAGTTACTGCCTGAGCAAACAGCTACAAATACCTGGAAATAAATAAATAAATAAATAAATACAGGTACTGATGCTTTTAGATGCTTTCCCATTGGACTTAGGACTCTGAAGGATTAACAGTATGTCATGGGGTAGGCACAGTGACCCTGTAGTTTTGGTTACAGCATCTCTAGTTCCCAAGATTTTAACAGGCTAATTCTATCTTGAACGATTATACAGGAGGCAGTTTCCTCCCTTGTTAGTAGACACTTCAGTTGAATTCTGTCTGGGGGGTTGGTTATTTTTGTGTTTGAAGGTTGTTTGTGTTATTGGTTTGGTTGTTCTTTATTTTTTTGAATATATAATTTGTGTGCATATTACTTGCTGTCCCTGGAATTCATTTTGTTCCCTGCTAATGAAACCTCTGCGTCGCCAACAAAGCAGAAAATAAAACAGGTAAATAGCACTCTCCAGAAACAATTTGTTTCGTGTTCTGTAAATTCATGCTGAACAGTATCTCAGGGAATTTACACCCCAATAAGATGAGAGAGAAGGAGAAGGTGACTGAGAAGGAAGTGGATGAAGGGGCTACAAATGCAGTTAGTTGATCTGGAAAGGAAACGGTAATTATAACCACACTGTAGACAAATAGGTACCCAGAGAGCTGCACCTGTGAAACTCCAGAAAGCACTTGAGCACAGGGAAGCCATGCAATTGAGTAGAAAACAGTAGTTGCTAAGAATTTTGAAGGAGAAATTATTCCTCTCATGTTTAACCCTTTGGAGATATACCAAGAGTCAACTGCCCTTGCTGGAGTCAAGAATCAGAAGAGACAACTGGCCACAAAGAATTAATGAATCCTGTACTGCAAAACCCCAGTGACATAAGGTAGGCAAAGACTGTGTTTAGTGGCATTGCTGTCGGTGAATGTGAAACAAGGAAGATTAAATTTGGGAAGAGGTGACGTTGTTTTTTTCCTAGCACATGCACTGCTACTACCTGCTAGGGAAAAGCAAAATATGTTCTACAAAATGGAGTTTCCTTCTCAGATAGGAGAGCCATTATGTTCATTTTCATCCACCTGAATGAGTCACAAGGCTGAAATTTTCCAAAAAAACACAACTACCAAAGAGATTTTCAAGTTCGTATCTTCTAAATTAATGGCTTGCAACTGAAAAGAGCTGAACCTCCAGCTGTTTCCACTGATTTTACTGTCTGAAAGCCAGAACTTAAACCCTCCAATCCAAAAAGAGAGGTAAAACCAGTACTATAGGGCAGGAAAGGAGATGGTCTTTCATCCACGTCTGGTAAAGTAATACTCCATCTCTGTGCCTTATCGCTTGGGAAACAGTAACAGAAATTAGTACTCTTGCTGGAAAAACAAACCAACCCACCTCAGATTCAGCCAGAGAGACATATGCTGGAAAACAGGACTTGCTTCTATGACAGTTTGATTGTTAAAAGTAGCTAATGGAATTAGATTGTCAAAAGCCACAGGGCCTTATGTCCCTTAGTCACCTTATAAATGCATGCGTAGTGCTCCACACCTGAACACACCTTTGCACTATCACTCAATGGATTACTGGGCCAGGCCTTGACAGAAGATTAAATACAAACTGCTCTACTGCTAAACCATATTTATTGAGCTTTAGCCACCATGTAATTTATACATCCCTCCTTGCAGAGTTGGAAAAACTCCAACAATAATAATGGGAACAGTCAAATTCAACTGGTACATTTTTAACCTACAATAAGCAACCTGTTATATCTATAAAGAGCCATTTTGAAGTTATGGAAGGTATTAATTGAGCTGCTAGGACACCATACATGTTGGTTTTGTAGTATCTCCACAGTAAAAACAAATCACAGAATACCAGGTTGGAAGGGACTTCCAGGATCATCTGGTTCAACCACATACAGCAACCAGAAAAATCCTGGCAAGATAGCAGCACCATCTCAGAAGATGATTGCTGTAGCCATACTAGTTATTTACATTAAGTCAATTCCAAGTGATTATTAAGGACATGAGGTTTATTGTGTCATATAAAAGGCCAGTTCATTATGTCTGCACAAGCTACAGCTTAAATGGCAAACCTCAATAATTCAGTTTTTCTTACAGCAGCTTGGGATTTAATGACTGCACAATAACTGCATTAATTCTGAATTAATTTCTTAATGGAGATGTAATTGTCTTGGGCTTCATCTAAGGGGCCAAAATCTGCTCTCACTAGCATAAATCCAGTGGAACTTCACGGAAGAGCATGGGATGACTTCAACATAATGAAACTTGAAGTCAAGAGGCAGCTGAGTTTTACACCAAGATCAGAGAAAACAGCATGGCCCAAATATCATTTGCACTTTTTTTGCTTTTAGTTACAAATGACCCTAGTTTGCCTGGGCAAAGTTCATACTAGTACTAAACATAGAAACGTTATCACCTCTTATGTACTACCATTCTTATAATAATTCATATGTAAGACAGACTTTATCCCAAAGGGCCACAAAACATTTTACTGCAGGGAAAATGTTTCATTTATTACCAAAATGCTTAGAGGTCAGGGGCAAAAAAATCAGCTTATATAGAAGAGGGAGCTAAAAAGGCAGATAGTTAGCTACCTCCAAGTACTGTAACAGCCCTGTATGAATAATTTAAGGAAAACAGGTTCAGGAGGTATTCACAAGAACTGAGATACTATTCTGGCAGGCACCCTGGAAGTCCTTAAGATAGAACTGAAATCACTGACAACAAAAAATTATCACTACTACAGTCATCTTATAAGATGGAAGAAAATGGTGATGGCAAGAAACTGATGTTGTAGGAAGAACAAATGCCTGGCTAGCACGAACAGGTACAAATGAATGAAATCAATGTATTTTGGATCTTCTATTTACCCACTCAAATTAATGAACTCTTAGTGGTAAGAGGAAAGTTGAGAACACAAAAAGCAGCAAGACAATAAATCATTTGGAGCAGTCAGTCAGGCAGCTACAAGTTACAGTGACAATATTGTAAGTCATACAAGAGATTTGAGCCTACTGAGAGCCAGATACTGAATTCTAGCTGCAAGGAAGTTTTTGAGACTCATCCCTTTCAAGGTAATACCAAGCAAGAAGTCTGGTGGTAACATCTCTTGCAATCTTAGCCAGACAGATAAGTTGCAAATTCAACATGTGACAGTAATTAAAGCCAACAATCCCTTTAACTTCAATTTAAGTCATGCTATCTACCACTGTATACAAACCCCCCTTTTTCCTGCAGCAAGCAGGCATGGAGAAGAGAGCATATTCAGGTGTACGTGTTGAGCGTTTTCTCACCAGCACCACAGCAACAGCATGTGAAATTTCCATCCATTTTACATCTATTCACACCATCAATGACAACAGAACCACTGACAGCCTCTCTAGTGTTTGGTTGAATATTTATCACATGAGAAAAGCAGATCACAAACTGCACACTGCTAAAACATCACGCATCTGCTTCCCTGGTCCTTGAGGACGTTCTCTACAAACGCTGCCCTGACACAACCTTGCAGGCATCTCATACAACAACTGTGTGATGCTGCAAACTGTCATGCCACAGAGTGCCAGTAGCACAGGTATACTGCACTAAAAGTCAGATTTTTAAACAAATCCAGCAACACTCACTTAGCTCTAGTTTGTCCTCAAGTCTATACACAATGCTAACCCTCTTCCCATAAATGTGACCGTTTCCAACCACTGGAAAAAAAAACAAACAAACAACCTGCCAGAACAGTTTAGATTCAATTTTTAATCAAAATCAGACCTCTCTATGGAAAGTGCAACTTCAATGAAATGTTTGATGGCTCAACACTCAGGTGTTTCATTTTGATAATCTCAGAACATTTTATTTAGATCCATTATTTTGACTGTTATATTAATTTTTAATCTGCTCTCTATCAAATATATATCAGGATTATTATTTATTTACCAGTTTAATAACATTTAAAAATTTAAGTAAAGAAAACAAATAAAAAGAAAATAGTGAGAGTTTAAATAAAATCCAGGTTGTCCCTAACAAGAATGGCTTCACAGAAGCAGTGTGGACCTGATTTGAGTGCTGGAGATGGTGGTGTTCTCTGTATTCAGCAAAGCACGGGACAGGAATTTTTACTATAGTGTGATAGAGCTGTTGATTTGCCTGTTTACTTGGATGCCAAAGTACGTGCAGTGTTTTCTAAGCATCAAAAATATTTTGGTTGTCCAATGCCTCTAAGGTAGAAGATGGCTTCACTGTATACCTTCAAGATCAAATAATTCAATTGTGAGAAAGTTGAGCTCTGAATTCAAAATTCATCTCATCTGCATATTCTAGCACCACAATATAACTGCACTGACAGTCCAGTCATCACAAACTCTTCTGGACATTGCATAATCTCTGCCAGGCCAATTGGGGGCAGCAATAAGGCTTAGAGAAAGAAAGGCAGATAAAACCTCGCTACACTTTAGAAAGAAAATAAATTTGTTAAGAAAGTTTGCTGCTATAGCCTCTGGCATTTCCTGGTATCACAGGCTTTGCCTGTGCTATCCTGATTTCCCCAGTATGCAAGATACAGTGCAATTTGCATATCAGGGAAGATATTCCAAAAGCAGGTGAAAAACAAAATGCTTATATGTGGTTCAGTATGTCACTGGATTCAGAGATCTTTGTGTCTTTAGGTCCTTATAACACATCCATCACTACAGCATCTCAACAGCTGGTGTTGTTCATCAGACACACAATCAATGTGCAGCCAAGATTACAAAAAATGGTGGCCAAAAATAGGTTCTTAAATTCAGACTTTTGCAGAGAACAAAAAGCATGACTCTCCACACCAAAAGACCAATGAACACGCCATGCTGAACATCCACCATTTCTTACGAATGCACCCTATCCATAACCACAAATCTAAGCCAAAATACTGGATTCAGAAGCAGTAGAATACCCTGATCTATGAAAATATCAATGCTGGGTCTGAATGGTACAACAGCCTTTTCTGGACTTCAGATCTACGAATTTATAAAAAAGTAGTGTATACTTCAAATCATCCCCCATGTTTCAAACTGTAGTAATCTATGGGTACATTCTAAGCAACACTCATACATTGGCAGCAGAACAACCCAAGGACTTCTGCACATTGAGGCAGATGAAGTAGATGAGCTGTTGGGATCCCTCTAAGCCATTTTCTCCATGATCCAATGAAACCTGCACAAATTAGCAATGAGGGATCCTTCAAAATGCCTGCCTCAAATAATTCATATGGGCTGGTGTGATGGAAAGTACCATCGTTCACAGGAAAACATTCTACAGAAAATGTTCTTTTTGCAAACATGTATTAATAAATGAAAGTTGGTACAAGTCTCTCATTTCCCCCCAACTTTGCACATAAGAAGCTGGGGTTATTACTGGCTCATCAAATATTCCATTAAGACTGACAATCCAAAAAGAGAAGTGCCATTTGCACAAGTTCTCTCAGAACTCCAGCAGCCCTCTCTGTCAGTGTCATGGCTGCACTAAGATTCTGTAGTGAACAAAAATTAAGTCAGAACCTCTTTAATATATAATTAGCAATAAGAGGAGTGTGAGGGCATTTGAATAATACATCTCATGGTCAGACAAAGCAATAGGAGCCAACAAAGAAAGAGCATAAGAAGTTAAGGGGGCAAAGAACCAAGAAAAATGAGACTTACATACCTGTGTGAAGGAAGGGGTCCAGTTACAAGCTAATAAGTAGTAAAAAAAAAAAAAAAAAAAAAAAAGTGTCTTGCATTTACAGAATGCTTTAAGAGATTTCCAAAATGGAACTCAATGGCTGCCACCAATGACTGTTACCTCGTTATAGAAGAGGAAATAGAAATCCACAGGGAGAACATGACATTTCCAAGGGCAGTAGAGGATGTCAGTGGCAGAATTGTGACTATAGCCCAATTCTCTAATGACTAGAGCAACTTGGTCTATCCCATTCCATTCCTGATAGAGAGTGTCCAGAGGTAGGGAGATAATGTACAATACTGCTGAATTTCCCCATAAACCAGATTAAAGATGGTTGTTCAGTGTTTATGCCAAGTTTACTGGTGCCAGGTTAGCCTAAGGCTGCACTGGCAAGTGTTATGACTGAGAAATGCAGAGAAAAATGAGAGCACTGAAATGATTTAGTGCTAAATCTGAGCTCTGAATTCCTGTTTCCAGCACCTGAAAATACAGATATGTTTCTCTCTTGTATTTTCTTTCCTATAACTCATTATAATCACTGTCTTGCCTTTTTTTTTTTTTTCCCAATTTACACCAGTTCCTAGGATTACAGATCAGAGTTTGTTAGAGATGTCAGCTTAATATCTACAGCATCTACAAACAATGGCATAGATATAACCTCTCATTTTGCAGCACATAACTCTTCTGACCTTGACACATTTGCAGTCAATTTATACCTGGTGTAAACTGCTTATCTACCAATGCACCCATCATATTTGCTTCCATAAGACCTTCTCCATCCCCACACAGGAATCCTTTTCAGTTCCTGCAGCAACAGTACCTGGGAAGGATCATAATGCCTTACAGGAAATTTCCACTTGAAAACTACTGTAGAAAAAGCGAAAAAAGTTTTAGGCTGTGGAGGAGCTAGAGGTGGAATAGAAGAGGCTGCTGTATTGCTCCACTTAAAATAATGCCTAAATATTAAATAAAGTAAAAATGATGCACACAAAAAACCCTTTAGCTCCACATTTTAAGGTAAAGCAGCCAAGGAGAAGCATACTTTTCAGATGGAGCAGAGGACTGTGTGGGCAGAAAGTCTTTAGAGAAGGGACTGTCTTGCCCTTTAAGAGTAAAAATGTGTGAGGTAATGGTTTTGACAGCTGCTGAAAAATAAATTATTATTGTTGTTATTATTATACTTGCATAGGGTGCAGGTGCTCAGGTGGTGGCTGTGGTGCCAGGAGAATCTGACCCAGCTCCAGATGGTCCAGATGATGACTAAAGGAACCCTCAAGTACCTTGATTAGGGAAAGCAGAAATCATAGCTCTCTGCCAACATCTAGACCAATATCCAAGGAGCAGAGATGAGAGGTCCTTGGTCATGACATACACTTGCAGGAGTATGTGGTTGCCTAAGAGAGAGACCCTAGAAAATTAAATTTAAAATACATCTAAGTCTCTGTAACAGGTTTATTTGAAATATTTCATGGGCACCATATTACCTTGCATAAATGGCTGGAATTGGCCAGACTCTGCAGGGAGAAAAAGTTCAAATAGAAAGGTATAAATGCTATTAGAAATGCATGGATTTCAGGCAGTGTGTTCACAGACAGGAAGGGCTTAGGATGGGTTCCATCTTAACTACAGCAGACCTTGACTGCGCCTCTGGAAATTAATATGGTTTGGGGGGGATTTTCTTAAATTTGAAGCTAAGGCAACCTCGCTGGTGCTAAGGGGCACTCAAGTCAGAGAAAGACATCTGCTAGGGATGTCAGTTATAGAGAGATAACTGTTATCTGGGAACAGGAATAAACGGCAGAAATAAATTCTGAAAAATAACAGGACTTCCGACAGAGAATTTCAATAAAATTAGGCTCTGGGCCAAGACTAAAAATGATCATTTGTGTAGACATCATTGTGAAAGATTCTGAACAATTACAGGTAAATGAGAATGCTGGATAACAGAATAAAACCTTGGTTTCAAACTGTATATGAAGGACGTACAAGGCTGAAGAGGTGAGGGTGCTGCACCCACAGAATCCAGTGAGGTAATGTTTTGAGATGTTCATAAAGTAAACTCCAAAAGCCCCAAATATAAAAATATCTTTATACTAGCAGGGTTACATTATCATCTTCTTGATCAAGAGGACAGAAAAATACTAAATGCATAATGTTGACAAACATCAAAGCAGTAATCAGTCTAATAAAGCAGGGAAAAAATGGATGACTTTGGTTATCTGCTTACAAAAATGAGTCAGGTGTCATGTTGGGTGACAGTTTAGAAAAATAATTTATTGATGTGTTAAGTAAATTATCACTTAGAACAGCTGACTCCAGAGCTCACAGAGACAGGAGACTATTTTCAGTGCAATTAGACACGAAAGACAAAAGTCTGTTTGTAAAGCAACTGTTGTTGATGCACTGAAAAACAATGCCCATTTCACAAACAGGCCCATTATCCTTCAGGAATTCCATATACACATCAAAATACATAGAAAAAAAAAAAGCACAAGGTACAAATTTTTTTGAAAAGGTTTTTTTAAACTAGTAAGAGAACTAGTTGAAAAAGAAGGAACATAAGAAGCTTTAAGAATTAAATCCCTTTCTTAATTCATAAAAAACAAGGGGGAAAAGTAATTTTAGTCAGAAAGGTATGTACAAATCTAGGAGGTGAAATGAGGAAATCCTTAAAACAACATAGTTCATGGACTGGCTGAAGAAATTAGTTGAGCTACAAAGTTATCCTGTCAGCTGAAAGAAATCCAGCCTCAGCGAGGCCAACCCAGAGAAACATAAGGAAAATACAAAATTGTCTCGGTTCCCCTTAAAATATATATCATACTTATTCTTATAGAATGGCTTTACTAGCCTAAGATGTGTGATAGAAACACAGGATCAAGATCATGTTACTGTCACTCAGTGGCTCTCTGCATACATACACCTGGTGAGAGACACCAAGCTGAAAGAAATTACTTTTATTCTCTCTCAGAAGAATAGAAACCAATCTCAAAATTATCCTGGCAAAAGGTAGAAGTGGTCCAAAACCAGCAAGGTGAAATCTGACACAGAAGGATAGTCTAAGTGGGGAATTACCTTATATACAGAAGAACACCGAGTCACTGATTCGTTAGTGGGTAGTGCTGCAATAATGACTTGAAGCATCCAGCAGTTCACGGGCTAAATAGGAGCCAGCAGAGCAACGTGGTAAAGAAAACACATGCCATGTTAAGAGAAGAAAAACGTACAGGACGTGGAAGATGTCATTTGAAAGACTCATACAGTTATGACAAAACCTTAGCTGGAGAACTACTGTTCAGTTTTAGGCACCAGACTTCAGGAAAGAGAAAGATCAACTGGAATAAATGCAGAGCACAAAAAAAACCCCCAAAAAACCCCAAAAAAACAAACAACCCTGTATTTAGAAAACATCACGCAAGAAGATCAGCCAGCAAAAATGTATTTGTTTAATTTTAAATAGAGAAGGCTACAGAACTAATAGTTCTTGAATATATGGCAGCCTATTACAAAGAGGATAATCTTTGTGTCCAGTACAGCCACAGGTGAGAGAAAAAAAGAAAAAAGAAATCAGCCTAGCATACAAACCAAAAGATTTTATTTGGAAATTAGGAAAAGGCTTTCAGTTCTTTGGATAGTACAGCATTACAGTATGTTATTGAGGCAGAGATGCCCGAGCCTCTTTTATTGGACATTTCTAGAAATAAGGTAAATATTCAGAGTAGTCCATCAGGCTCCTTTCATCCCTGCATTTTATGATTTCTACATGATCTTGGGAGAGATCTTTATATCACACTTCTGCTGGGGCAAGTTTTTCATTCCACTGACACGAATATGTTAGAGTCCCCAAAAATCCTTTGGGTTAGCAGAGGACATACTTAGGTCCAGTAATCAAAGGATCTGTGACTACACCAAGATTCAGATTATAGAGAGAGGTATCTGAAAACTAGTGTTATGAAAAATCAAATTTAAAAAAAACAAAACAAACAAACAAACAAAACAAGGCAACAAACAAACAAAGGATGGATTTGATTAGCAACCAAAAGGAGGAGGAAGGCAGGGGGTTACAGGCGAAAACTGGAGGTCACTTGCAGCTGCGTGCAACAGAACAGCAGACCATGATAGGTAAACCTTCATGCCAAATGCACAGCATTTTCTTACATTTCACAACGAAACAACAGAAAAAAACCCCTATGGACCCAATGAGTGAGGCAGAGGCATTTCATTTGTTGCTATAAAAGGTATAGGTGAATCAAGAGCCCATACAAAACAAATAAAAAGTCTCCCCAAATATCATAATGAAATCTCACTGAAAATCCTAACAACAATTACTTTATAAAAGTGAAATAAAAAAGGAATAAAAAAAAAAAAAACAACTACAGGAGCGAAGGGATAAGAGCAACGTTCAGAACTGAACTCATGGGATTCGATTCTTTACAAGTGCTAGAGATATTCCACACAGATAGTATAGGAGGGAACTGGGGAATATCGATGCCTTTAGCCATGATGCACAGGACGATGGGAAGAGGTGAGGGGAAAGCTCACTTTCGAAAAGCAAGCAGAACTGATAAATCACAGCCTGGCTGGCATGGCAAACACCGGTCCCTCTGGCAGCTTTGTAATTACTCCCTAAATGTGGTTTCAGCCTTTTTGATGGGGAGACAAATAACTTCATGTGCAAAGCAATTAAAGCCTTGGGCAACACTGCCAGCAAAGCTTGGTCACTGCGTGTCACCATCCATTTGCTGGAGAGGTGTACAAGTGGTACTGAGTTTATTAAACCAGAGCACTGGCTTTAACACATCAACCTGCCAGAGGCCTCCTTTGGATGGCCCTCAAACAATTGTTTCTACTCTCCAAAGCAATGAAACATCCTGGTTCAAGGGCTGAACCTGAAGTGAGTTGAGAGACCCTCTGAGCGAGGCATTTTGCTCCTATCTGTTCTCCCAAAAGAGAGCAGTTTTCTGCATCCTAAGTCTGATACCTACTGGAGAACCTCTGAAGGAATTATCAATCATCGTGATTACATTCCTCCTCTTCTCAGCAGAGATCATGCTCAGTTGAAACAAGAGCTATTGCTGGGACAGTAACAAATCACTCTGAAGCACAGCCCTGTTTGTGGCATTCCTCTTTCACTTACGCATGTGCATTTCTCTGCCCTTTTCCTGAATTATCATATTTTCTCTACATCTTCTATCCAAAACAGTACGTGCCTCCAGGTTTGTCTCACACCTGCTGCCTACTTGTATTGACAGCTCTGGAAAGCAAACTGAGCAAAGTCCTTCTGCAATTACATATGGTTGGGAAAAACGGTGCTCTACTGTGATATCTGGATCCTATCCCTCTCTAAGGAGCTATTGGCCTACTCAGCTCAGAAGTATTGTATACTGCAGCATCCATTAAAAAGAAAAATTCCTAGAAAAAGCACTATGCAGGGTGCAAGCTAGAGCATCAGACATGTTGTGACTTGCTTGCACAATCCCAAAGTAGCCATCATATGCCAGGCAAATCACCTGGTGGGGATTCCAATAGACTGAAAAGAACACATGGACTTGCTGTATCTGTGACAGCAAAGCAAGCCAGCTTTCTGCCTGACTCCCAACGTAAAGTACCTCACTGGAGGGACACTGGTTTTGCTGGACCTCTAACTCTCTCAGACTGTACAACACCAGGTTATGTGAAAAAGTGATTTTAAAAAAAAATAACAAAACCCAAATATTTCAGTTTTCAAATTCCTTTTTTTTTTTTTCCTTCAAGCCACTACCAAAAGAAAATAAATGCATACAATAGACATTTCATTCAATATTTTTTCTCACAGATTATATTTTTTTTGGCCAAGTTTGTTGAAGACAGAACTTGAAACAGTATCAATATTTTGATAAAAAGCAACATTCCTTTAAAGTCAGTACTGATTATTAAACAAAACTGCTGCTAGGGGGCACTGTG
Source organism: Chaetura pelagica (assembly GCF_000747805.2). Lineage (NCBI taxonomy): Eukaryota > Metazoa > Chordata > Aves > Apodiformes > Apodidae > Chaetura > Chaetura pelagica. The sequence goes on along the minus strand of NW_009953386.1, from coordinate 1,905,949 downwards.
ACATACAAAGGAGGTACAACACTGCTTCCCATTGCTCGTTACTGTACCCAAAACATTTTCACATTGCCTTGGGTACAAATACAGCTAAATTCCAGTTGGGGTCATTTCACTCTTCTTTGTAAAGTACCTCTTTAACTGCAAAATGTGTACAATTGCATATTTTCCCCCTTCCTTAGCACAAAGCTATTAAACAAATACTGGCTCTTTCTTCAGAGATGACTGTGTCAAAGATCAGAATTAAAAAAAAAAAGTTGTTTGCAAACCAATTTGAGATCCTTCAGGACAATCATGACAATGCAGTGTAAGAGTTAAGAATTATAATAGTAATCATCATAATAATGATAACGAATATTTCTTTTCCCACTGCAATAAACCCATCTGGAAGGCCTCTGTGTGAGGCTTCAGAAGTATCCAAAACTGTGATTACAG
>NW_009953386.1:1865219-1905301 GCF_000747805.2 Chaetura pelagica | reverse complement strand
AGCAGGAAGGTAGAAGCTCAGAATGCCAAAGAAAGAAAAAAGGAAGAGAAAAATCCTTTCTAGTTTTGGCCAACAGACCTAATCGGAAATTCTTTTGAAATGCTATTCTCTGGAAGAGAGCTCAGTTAGCAATATTCTGCAAATGCTCAGCCCACTTCATCCATCTGCCAAGCTGAGAATGAATATTCATAGCAAGTTATTTTAATCATTGTGTTTTTCTTGATGTGACATAATTCTATATAATTTTTCCCCCCGGAAAAAAAACCCTCTTTTTATGCTGTCAAGTCAGAAAGTTTTTTCTCCATCTGCAAGAAAAAAAGGACATAGGGTGGCTCACACATGGGTTGTGGCAACATCCTCATCAATGCTTCTCAAAACCCAGCATAAGCCACCTAGCTGAAGTCACCAGTGAGAACAGCATGTACTGTTTTTTACCTGTCCTCTTGAATACAGGGGCTTATTATTTCACATTGAAGTCAAAGTGCTAGACTAATGTAGGCTAAGAATGGGTCATGTGGACAACCCATATCCTGGGGAGCAAGGGACGCCACAGTGGCAAACTGGGTTTGAGGAGCTCAGGGCTGGGAGAGCACAGGTGCTGCAGTTGGAGAATGAGGGAGACAGAGTGTCTGTGCCTAGTGGATGCTGTTTGTAGTCACACACCTTCATAAGCACACGCTACATAAAAATGCTTTTCAAGTTTTTGAGAGGTTCTTAAAATAGTTCTTGCTCAACACTCAGCAGAAGTGCACATTTTTGGCAAAACTGTCCAAGCAGAAACAGATTATAAATCTTTTAAAGACCATAGAAGCACCTGGGGAACAAATGGGACTTTCTCCTGGTTCTAACTCGTGACCTCAGTTCCCAGTGCATTGACATGACATTTTACCACAGTTGAAAATCCTCAGGAAAATGTTGTTCCTGCAATAATCAAGAGTCTAAAATATTCAATACTTATTTAATGCAAGCATTTCCCAAGTGCCATACATTAACTGCTGAGCCAGGCAAGCTGGGTCAAAGAGCTCTGCTCTGTGGAAAGAAGGAACACACAACCAGTTTTTCTTTAAAACTAGGCATGTGTTTTACAGATCACTCCCATCTCTTCCTTGTTCTCTAGGTTGTTGCACCTGATGGACAGGCCATCCTGCTCCTTGTTCTCAGGCACACCACACTGCAGTGACCTCCCTACTCCCAACAAGTTGTAGACTTGTCCCAATGACTAGTTTGTTACCTCCTGCCCCAAAGACCCCATGGGGTGCTCCCTGAAATGCTAAGCCCAGGTGACTCTTGGGTAGGATCAACATTAGCTTGTTAGAATGACATCTGTGGCTCGTTGCCAGTTGCTGCTCAGGTGCAGTCTATTTCCTTTGATACAGTTCTTTGAATAGTACAAAGGGGAGGCAGTGAGTGCCATAAAAAAGGTGGGTTACAAGAAGTTAAACAAGTTGAGACTTCTTTCTTGCCATTTCTGCTTTGTGTTCCCCAGACAGACCTGCATCTGGCTAAGAGCACTGCAAGTCAGTTTAAATCACTTCTTCGAGTCAGTGGAGTAGTTCAAGATCTTTAGTTCAGTATAAAGAAAAAAAGAGGAGGAGAAGGAAGGAAAAACAGCAGGCAAGAAAGATGGTAAGGTGATCCGAATTTAGCTTTAATTAACTAGTTCACGTGTTCTGAAAGACAGTAAAATACATCAGCGACAGGCCCACGCAAGCATCTAGAAATCCCTAATTGCATCCTGCTGCCTGACTGCTGCTGCTTCTCTTACCTTCTTGACATTCCGGCTCCTCTCTTTGGCCATGCTCTGACAAGCACTCTGCAGAAAATCAGTGTTCCCCTTTCCCAATAACTGAAGGCTGCTGCAAAATGCAGGGTACCTGGAATACTACTTATGGTTGGCAAGGGTAGGAAGAGTCTGAAGTCCAGTTATCGCTATTTGCATTTGTCTGTTTCCATACAGAGACAGGTAAACATCAGTTAGGTTCCATAGTGCTGGATGGCATGGGAGAGTGAGCATAGATTCCCTGGGACAGATCCAGTGAATACAAACATGCATAGCCTCACTGATGCCTCATGGAGATCATGGGAGCTTTGCTGATCATCATCAGCTTTGAATCTGACCTACCAGGAATACAAAATTATTTGTCTGGCTGAAGAGGAGAAGAGTGTGTCTCAGAAGACTGGTTCTAGCAGAATAACCCTACAGATTGCAGTGGAGAGAACCTTGACAAGGCTCCACAGAAATTTTAAAAGGCACTCTACACAGCAGCTTTCTAAAAATACAGAACTGAAAAAGAAAGAAGTTCTCCTAAGATGGCTCAAATTCTTTATTAAATACTAAGCAAGATTTCATAAAAGCTCTCTAAATGTTAACAATTTCCATTAGGGAAATCTTGGCTGTTGGAAGCTCTTTACAATCTGAAGGCCTAGCAATGAGTTCCTGGCTCCCACTCCAAATCCTGGTGGACAATGTTTGTATGTACAGCTGAGCAACTAGCTCATGCCAGATAAGGCAGCCAGCAAATTCAGCTTCTGTCCATGACTGGAGGGCCATCACTTTGAATTTGGTTTTATTTTTGTCAATTATGTTTGTTAAATTGTTTATATTTGGGGTTTTTTTTTATAACACACACGCTATATTCCAAATTCAAACAGTACTGCTTAATTGCAATTGGTCAGATAAGTAATATTCTTGCTGCCTGAGCACTGAACCTCTTCTGGAGTGGTATGATAGCTTGCAGTGCTAAGGGGAGTACACACAACACATCTGAATGTCCCCAGGATCTTAAAATGAGACAAAGACAGAAAATGCGTGTACATATGGGTCCTCTAGGAGGAAAACTGAGATAAAGGCAAAATCAGGGCTAACTTCTCATCCTTGAGAGTACATTTTAAAGTATGCTGCTCTTACCATCTTCCTAGTACTTTGTTTTTTTAGTCTAAATACTATTTGAAATTCATGACAAACACCTCCCAGCCAGTTCCCTATTCTGATTCCAAAGACCATAATATCTGATACTCCTAACTGTCAGGCAAGGGAGCGCTTTTGGAAGGAGTGAATGCCTTTCAGATGGAATATCTTTTTAATTAACTTTTTCAGTTGCAGACACATTGTGCAACTTTTTTGTCAGAAGTTCCTCAAATTAAGTGCTTTGTTAAAAAAATAAACACAACAAAATAAGCCAAATAAAAAACCACTACCAAGTCACAGTAGAAATAATTTGCAGGAAATTTCAATTAATTTCATTGTCACTTTTACTAGGAACTACATGTTTAATTTTAGTCAGGTAAGAACATATACCAGTTTGTGTTCCATTTTAAAAGTTGAAATATTTTGAATCATTTGGCAGTTGAGTTGATAAAAAAAGAAATGTAATGTTTCAGAATCTCTGCAATTAAACATCTCTGCGATGTCAAAAGAAAACCTTTCCATATGCCTAAATATTTCTTTCATAAAAAAATGTAGGGATTTCATAACTTCTTCCATCTGCTTTTGTGGAAAAAAACCCCAAAACCACAACACTCCATGTTTATAAGTTTTAACACTTCCAAGTGTTTTGACAAACTCCTAAAAACAGGCCTATAAATGTACTTCAGACATTCCCTCCTGTTGTGGCAATTACAGACAAGACATCTTCAAAGACTGATAGAAATGTGTGTATAATATATTCAATCAAAGCACATTCTTTTTTAAGGTGCCATTGTCTAAGCATCCAGCAGAACAAGGGAGTGACACCCTGGTAATGTAATATACAAATCCCTTTCCTGAAATTGTTTAGAAACACAAACAGCTTCACAACACCACTGTGAAGAGGGACTACATAATCATGTCCATTTTGTCTCAAGGAAAATAAAGACCTTATGGAATATATTTCCAAATTATTTTGTGGGTTTGGGTGCCTCAATTTTGGATTCTTTAGATAGGGACAACCAAGGCACAAAGATCCTTTTTCCTGGTAGTTCGTTATCTGCCATACAGCATTGGCTCCGCAAACTCCAAAGCAATCATGATGAACGTTCTAGCAGCCACCAGGCCACAGGACAGTGGAGCTATGTACAGGGAGAGGGGGATGTCAAGGAGAAAGGTGGAGGGAGAAAGGGTACTACATATGACAGAAACATAGCGCAGAAAACAGTGAATATGTGCAGGAATGGTAAACTGATAGACTGTTTACAACTGGCTTTTCCCCAAGAAATCCTATATTGTGTCCAAAGACAGTGAGGCCCTACCTTCCTATTTTATGCTTAGCCTGAGTTATTAGACCTTTGATCTCTTTGAACAAGCTTCCACCCAAGGACTGTGAAATGAAATGGCCCTTGTTAGCCTCTCCAGAGAATAAATCACCCAGCAGAGGCTCCTTTGAGGCATCTGACATTCAGCCTTTAATTCTCTTCTTATAGGAGGGAAGAAATTTCATCTGTTCTCCTTCACACGCTCCCACTTCCCCACTACTGTTTTCTGCACTCCATGTACAACACTGCAGGGATTGCTAATGAAAACAGCTTCACCAACATTCACCACTGTCTCCCTGAGCTCCGCTCTGAGCAAAAGTAAGTCAACACATACGGCCACATACAGTTGCCACACACATATCGCGGCACTGCTGGCAAGTCCAGTCTAGCACTGAATTGGCACGTTGTGGCACTAATGAAAGACTAAACACATTTAAAAGCGCAGCAGGATGTGCAAAGCACAATGGAAGAGCAGGGTGGTTTAATTCCCTGTGTGCTCCTGCTGCTGCAGTCAAGGCATAAACAACAATTTCAAAAGAGGCTGGGTATCTCTGCATTATGGCCATCACTGCTAGAAACATCAGTGGAGATGTGCGCATATATCTTGGTGCTCTTGAGGGAGTCACATTCACCTCAGCACTCTGTGGTCTACAGCCACAGTGGTACAGCACTGGCAGGAAGCTTAAAAGCGAGAGTATGACTGCCAAGAAAATAAAAAACTAATCAGACAGTGAAGACCCAGCTATTCTCCATCACCATCACAGCAATGGACTGGTACAACTTCCCCTTTCATTTCTCTTCCCCATGAGACAAGAGAGAATGTCAGCTCCTAAACTGCCAAGACAGTATTTTAAGCAGTGCTTCCTTTGCAAGGAAAAATCTCAGAACAGCCAGGAGCTGATGTATGGGAGACAGGGCATCAAACCACAGAAACTCACCAGAATGGGAGTCACATTTTAAAGTGCCACCAGAGGGACATGTCTCTTCCTCCAGGCTGAGAGACTAAAAATAACCTTACGGGTACGCCAAGTTTGTCTGACAGAGTCCATCCACCCCAAGACCACTACGTAGTGGGCAGTACCATCCCTTCACCTCTCCCCTTCATAGCTGTTGCATTCTGATAATAAGAGCCTTCGTTGTCAGAAGAACTGCAACAGATTGAACATGTGACTGCAAAAGCTTGTCTCAGGAAGGACAATTAAAAGCACACATAGAAAAATAAATGGATTTTATTTTTCAACTCCTTTTCCTCTTCAACAAATAACAAGACAGGAGCGAGTGCCTGTATGCTAGAATGCCCAGAAAATCGGCAATTAACAAGCGTTCCGCTTTAGCCTGTCTGAGATTTCCTTCCTGCAACTGTGGCTAAATGTTTAAATACATCCCTCCCCTCAAGTGTTTGCTGTTACTCTGGCACACCTCAGCCATTCTGGCTTTCCATATCACAGTCTTGCCTTTCCAATGCATTTCTCTGAAGCTTGCTCCAAGCTAAATATTGGGAGAGAAGATTGGTGACCACTCAACCACCTTCAAGGAGCATGCACAGTCAGACTACCCCAAAAGCACAAAAGCCAACATGCACTTAGCCCTGTGTACCACAGAGGTGTTCTATAAGCCATCTAGTCAGCAGCACCCTCAAGAAAGAAGCATTTCCATATCTGGCCAACAATAACATAATCCAGAGAACTCAAATGGGACTCTTCTCTAGGAAACTAAGTACTAACCACATTCCCATGCAGATGCTTATTAACAAGCCTGTACCAAATAAAAGCTGCAAAGGTATTTTCTCTGAGACATAGGCTTAAATAAAGGCTTTTGACTCAACTTGGCACTCAGAATTAAATTGATAGAAAAACAGTCTCTCATTAAATTCTTACAGCAATTCAAAGCTGAAGGCTAAAAATAAAATCTGTGCAAACAAGCATGAGAAGTAAATCACTTCGGTAGGCTCAGATGAACACTCTGCATCACAGACACCTGTGATCTACTGGCCTCCTTGGACATTCTGCACACCCTGAGTTTCAACCCATTAACTCAGAAAAAGGTGCCAACACTGTACGCTGATATTCCTATCATGCAATTAGCCATATAGGATGGTTTTCAGAGTCCAATGAATAGAAGCTGCAGATCAAACTTGGAAAAAATGAGCCCAAACCACCAAAAACAGAGTAAAATTTTATTACAGTGAAGAGACATTGAATGTCCTTTTAAATTATATATACAGAGGCCTCACAATTAATGAATGACTGAGCTTCAGTCCAAAAATGAAAGAATTACAAAGAAAAAAACCCCTTTGCTGTATGACAAAGAATCCACTAGGTAGACATAACCCTGCAAAAGAAAATCCTTCAAAAATAGTTCATAGCATAATCCTTCTTGGGCAGCTATATGGAAGCAAAGGCCAGGGCTCAACTTTGACAGTTGAATGGGCTAATTGTGATACAGCTCCAATATAAACCCCCCCCCCATCTCACGTTTTGCAAACAAATGGCATACAAGCAATGAGCTTCAGGAACAACAGCTGCAGAACAGAACTGGGCTGATCTCCCTCCCTTGCCAAATCTACAGCAAACAGCAGTTGGTCCTGATGCCAGTTCAACCAACTGAGAGAATACAAGTACAGCCACTAAGTGCTAGAGGATTTATAATTAAATCCAGATGAAAACATTACCTACTTCTATACCATCCCTTCTATTACTTTTATGTTACTGCTTATCTGTGAAATACCCTTTTATGCAAGATCAACAGCAACAACAAAGTTCTGAGCTGCCTTCCTTAGTTATGCACCAGTAGTAAATTAAACAGGGTCCAGAAACATTCCCCAACATTGGAGCAACCAGCATTGCTGAACTGCTAGAGTGGCTCCTGGCACAATTTTGGTCCATGCCAACCAACACTATGCCAAACAATGCCAGTCATGTCTACGGGTTAGCACTCCCAACAAACCCATTCCCTACAAGCAATTCAGACACAGTCAATCTGTTTTGGAGAATAGATTTTAACAGCCTGAATGTGGGCTATTCCATGATAGTGGTCCTCAGTATCAAGCTACCGTACAGGGCACATTTAATTGTTATTATAGATACAGGTGCAGAATTACTGGCATTTGTTTTCCTGGGTTCAGAATTCTTGGTGGTGTTGGTTAGATTCTCTTGTTTAAACTAAGGTTTCCTTGACAACCGTGCATGGCAGTTGAGGGTCTTGCCACAATGATGCAGGTACAGCTGATGGAACAGTATAAATTAAGAAATTAATGTCTTAAGTTTGTTGATTGGTGACTTTGTATTCAATAGCAAAATGTTTAGGTTGGAATTTTATTTACTGCTGTCAGGTATCCAACTTTGGAGTGTATCCTTTCAGGTATCATTCTTCAGAAAAGTTATCAACCCCAAGAAAGATCTGTACCATATTCAACAGCCTGGTGTTTCCTTCCTCTGGATTCCAACTCTAGCAGTGTCTTCCTAAGCTGAGCAGCAGCTCAAAAACTTTTTTGTGATTGTTCCTAAGCACTGATAAAATATAGCATTGAAAAGAAAAACAGAATAAAGAAAAACTGGGCAATTATTTTCTTCTCATTTTACCGTCTTCTCAATTATCATCAAAGGACACCTCATATTCTGTCAAGGCAGATACTACAGAGCTGAAAGAACTAAAAGAACCAAAAGCTACTTAAATTTTGTGGGTGATCCTTGTAACATTCCTTTTTACACTTAGCAACAGGAGGGAATCACCATCAGACAGCAGAGTGCGAGGCTTTCAAAAGTCCCATGGCATTGTCATCCGGGTCATCTGTGAAGCTCTTTACAATTTCAGGCAACTGAAGTTCCTCCAAATATCTACATTTAGGCAACTCAATCAAGCCCCTGGTCCATACCAGCAGCAAAGTCTGGAGTTCAGTTTTGCTGAGCAAATGCAGCTATCTGGTTTTTCTTTGTAGTTGACTTGACTGAACACATACGCAAGAAAGAACCAGAAAGGTATTAGTGTGGGTACCTGACTGATACCTGCATTTAAGTGCCTACAGTCTGAAGCTGAACCCTACCCTTGACAGTAGGCAAGTGGAACTAACCTACTTTGAGAGGTCAGAGCAAAACTTAAAGTATGAATATGAGAGCCACTGCAACATGCAATGTATACTTAGATGTAGTACATTCCCCCCCATCTCTCCAAAAAGGCCACTTTCTTTGTGGGAAGTTCTGTAAATTCAGTTTTTAATCTCCAACCAAGCTGAAAGCTTAATTTTTGGAAGTTCCTCCAGAAAAGATAGCTCTAAAAATCAAGATTAGAGTGAAATGAAATATTTTATCAGAATTATGATGGATTGTTTCATTTTAACAATATTGGCATTGTTTATGTGGATAAAGTCACATCATTACAACACGAAATACAAAATGTGATGTATAATATTTAGGATAAAAGTCAAACAGAAATCTATAAAAGCATTTTAATCAAAATATGTTTCTGCTGCTCCAACGAGATGGATCAGCATTACTGAAACCAATTGAGAAAGCCACTGTTTGGAATTATACTTGTGAAAATGTTCATCCAAATCTAACATTTTTCACAAAAAGCTTTTAACCTCTAAGAAAACATCACCTCTGAATGTTTTTTCTAACAAGCTCTAAAAATAAAAAAAAAACAACACCACCTAGATGCACAAGCTTGACCTGTACTCCATAACCAAGAAGGCAAAGACACTGGTCAACTCTGTGCTGTTAAACTATTAGCATGGTGGTGACTGGTGTGGAAGTGGCCTGTGCCAGCAGTGAGGACACCAGGCACAGCTTGGAGGTTACTGCAAACAGGGAACAGGCCATTTGCACATGGTGTCACCACTCTGAGGGGGTAGGAGAATTTACCCATATCAATACAAGTATCTTGGCCAAAACCAAGATCAATGAGAATAATCTCATATTCTAAACTTCGAGGTGGTAAACAAACCCACCCCAGGGGAAAATAAATTATATTCTTGTGTTCAAAACCCAAGCAGAATGAGAAAGACTTTTGGATCATTTATGTAAGAATGCTAAAAGACCTATGGAAAAAAAAAAAAAATGGGGAGTGGGGGGAAGGCACTACCCAACAGTTAAGTAAATAGAGACTATATTGCCAGAAGGAAAAGTGAACTTTTCCAACCTCCTGAATAACACAGCTTATAGGACTACCCTGAATTAATTCATGCTTGGATAGAACATATGTTCTGAAGAAACAGCTAGTATTGATTTTAAAATTGCCAGTGACAGAGGATCTACCACATTCCCATGGTAAATTGTTCCAGTGTTTAATTACTTTCACTGTTGAAAAAACTTCTGCCTCATTTCTAGTGTGAAATTGCCTAGCTTCATGTTCCAGCCACTAGATCGTTTTATACACTGTTTGCTAGCTTGAAGTGCCCTCCTATTAAACCTTGGTTCTCTAAGTAGGTATTTACAAACTGCAAACCCTTAGGTTTTCCATAGATAAATTGAAGAGGCCCTTCTCCAGGAATCTCAGACTATGAAGCATGGCCCTTTGCATTACCATCATTTCCACGTCTAGTTTCTAAGACACTTCTTCAATTTAGCAATAGCTTTAACTGTGGACACTAAAACCACAAGCAGTATTACAGTAGCTGAGTCACGAACAGATGTCATATATTACTTCACTAGCTCCCACCTGAGCTAGCCCAGTTTACACTTCCAAGCCTCCAAACTATGTCTTCTGGTATAGTTTTGCACAAGGATTCACTTTCAGCTGACTACTGGCATAATTTTTCACAATTGCAGCTTCCCAGAATAGATTCCTTTTGGTTAAAAGCATGGTGAGCTACAACTATCCTTTCATATGCCTTCATATAGTGTTTCATAATTCACCAAATTAAAACGTACTACTTTCTTAAGCTAAGTTTAATAAGCAATCTGCAATTGCTCTGCATCTATGACCTTCCCCTTTTTCATGGTTTGTCTGCAGATTTCATTTGTTTTACCAAACTTTCCTTCAGGCGATTTTACATCTTATTCACTGGTATTGATAAAAATAATATGACAGGACCAAGAATCAATCTGCACAGAATCCTTATACTACATGTTTGTGGTAATGATTCCCTATCTGCAGCTGTATTTTCAGAGTGCCATTTAACCAGTTTTTCACACGTTTAATACACAGCAAGTTATTTTGTACTATTTCAATTTCTTTATCAAGATCCTATGAGGCACAAAACCAAATGCTTTAAAAAAGTCTAAACACATCTGCACTACTACTTTTCAAAAAAAACTTTATAATCTCATAAAAAATATATCAGATTAGTTTAACAGAATTTGTTTCTTATAAATCCATTTTGATTGGCATTAATTACATTTCTCTTCTTTAATTTTTTATTAATGAAATCCCATATCAGTTTTTCTATTATTCTACCCGAAAACAGTACCAGAATGGCAGAGTTATAATTACTTAGGTTGTCCCATTCACACCTTTTAAACTTAAAAGCATATTTAAACACAACATTTTTTTTCCAGGCCTCCGGCACATTTCAAAACAAATGTCAAGCTCCATGGAAAATACACAGGTAATGTCTGAAATTTTGTAGACTTATTACTTGGATTTTCTAATGGGCCACAAGAATGCCTGTGCTGATTCAGAAGCCACCTTGTTTGGTGTTTTGACTCCAGCAGCAGAAATCAAAAAATGTAGGGTAAGAAACTTGTTCCCAAGGGACATTGCCCACTCTACTCTCCCAGCTCACACTGATTTGGAGCTCTGAGAGCTAGTTCCTCTGGCAGACACTGCACCTGCATCCTTTTGTGTGCAGCCCCAGGGTTCTTCCTTCCATGACTTTGACAAATTACTTGCTGAAATAATTTTTATTTCTAGCCAAATTACCATTCAGCAGCAATAAGTTATCTGCAATAACACCACATTGCATTTTTTTTCTTTTTATTTTAAACCTACTGCCTGAATATATTCCTTGATGAACCTGTTCTCACGCTGCAAGGAGGAGGTAACAACCACACTGTGGTCACCCTCTCCACCCCAGCGGTGATTTTGCAGACTGATTCATGTTCCTCCTGGGCTACGTCTCAAGAGTGACTCAATCTCTTTTCCCAGGGAAGCCTCTCTGTGCTTTCCAGTGCCTGTGCCTCCTGCCTTGGACCCCCCCTCTAATTCTGCTCATCTCTTTTAAAGGTGGACACTGAAACTGTGTTTGGCTTGCAAGATGCAGACAGATCACACATTCTCAGTGACAGACATTCACGTTTCTTTGTGTTTGGTTGTCCTGTTTCCTGATTAATCATTAGATCTTGGTCTTTTGCAACACATCTGAATGCTAATCTCACATCCTGACAGAGGATAGTAATGTTTTTTCTCAACTGACTATTTTGGAAGAAGTTCTTTACCTTGCTGAGCTATTCCTGCATTGCGTTGTTTAGCCGACTGTCACTACATCTGGAATTGACACTGCTGCCAATTCAAATTACAGTCATGATGCTTAACAAACTACTCAAAACTTCAAATCCATTACAAAGCCCTTCCCTGTGCAAACTCTACCTGGCTCTAATAGTGCCTTGGAATGAGCTGAATTTATTCACTTCCATCACCACTGGTTAAACTTGCCATAACAACCAAAATAGAGTTGGACTGGAGTTGTACGTGACTCTTGCCATCATTGGGAAGAGGTGTGCCTTTGTGTGCTTCACTCTATTTTCAGTGAGGCATGTCTTTAAGGGGACCTGCACATCCAGGGCAATAGAGACCATAGCTTTCCAGTAGGAAATTTTAAACCAGACTTTATCATCTAGTGAACACCCTTACCAGATGTTTTCAGCTGCAGTTACAAATATGTTTGCCTGTACAACAGTCTTCTGGGGCTTGTATATACTGTCTAGGGCCTTTATGCTTGGATGAGGGCAAAACTATGTATGTGCATAAATAATCTGTGTGTAATTCTATCCCTATGGACCTGCATAATTGTTGTTCTCTGTTTGCCTATGTTTGTAATGCAAAAGAAAGAGTGACTGTAGCACTGACTTAACTGAGCTGGATTTTAGTGCTAAACATTAAGCTGGAGGCTGAGAAAGGTGAGCATGGGCTGAGAGGTAGATCTTAGCTGATCACCTGGCTGCTCCAATCCATCACATTTGCTCCTAGTGAAAAAGGATATGAGCAGATCATTGTTCATGAGCAGCTCTTTTTTAAATCTCTGGCAATTAGGAAGAGTGCATCAGGCAGTAGATGTGCAATTATGGCGAGAGAAGAACCTTCTGTTTTTCTCTGTCTTAATTGCCTGTGTATTTATGGGCTTTGGTAACAGTAGTGAAAATCTTCCTGGCACCATGTGAATGCTTTTGCCTTCCTTCTCTGAATGACTGGTTTGTTCTTTCTACACTGTTTCCTTCCTCTGTGATGGCACTTTGCTCTCTGTGACCAGCCAACTGCCCTCCCTTGCTGCATAAACTCTCACTGCCACCTGGTATGCCGTTCTGCAGATGCTCAAAGGAAACAAGCCCTATTAGCTCTTTATTTCTTTATAGAATTTCTCCCTGAGAGAGTGGAAGGGATCCAGTTCCCCTTCCTGAGGGAACGTCTTTGTCTCAGGGGCAAAAAAAGTGAGTCTGTCCCAAGGCAAAGGGAATCCCATTAAATGACAAGGCACCACTCAAAGTCATCCCCATTTACAGCTGTTGCTGCCTCCAGCAGATTTCCCCAAGGGTCTTAATTTAGCTGCAGTTCATCAAGCAGGTCAGGCAGAGATGGCTGCACAACTGGCACAATGCTTGTTTGTTGACCAGTGTGCAGCATAATTAGACTCAGCTCTGACAGAGGCTGAAGAAAAGAGAAGCGGGGCTTGGTGCAACACAATGCAAAGCTACATAAACCACAGGCAGGATTCTGCGAAGCCACTAGCAAAAATCCCACAAACTCAAATACCATCAGGATTTGGCTCTTGCTCTTAGCCCCCTTACATGTCAGGCTCATAAGCACGTTTGTTTGCAGTAAGGTCAGAAGAGCCCTTTTGTCCTACTCAGTAGGAAGCTGTGATATTTGGATAAATAGCTGAAGGCTTGTACCAACTGATCCCTTAAATCCTGCCTGATAAACAAACGTAACAGCAGGATCTCAATACTGCAGCAGTTACAAAAGCTCCAAGGTATGAGTTTTAGTCCTGGACAGAATTCAATTACAGTCTTAATACTGGTTTTAATTACCTTGATCTAACTGCTCCATGGGACAGTGGGCTAGCATGCTCAGCCAGCAGCTTGCTGCTGAAGCCTCTCAGCATAGAAGCAACTTGCTCTCTTTCTTAGTCACTCTGTAGGGACTTCAACTACATCAAATATATATACTTTGTCTCCCATGACTCATCACTACACCCCAATAACATCCATATGTCCTATCATGCAGTTTCAAAACTCTCAGCAATCAGTTTTCAGGAAGTTTTCCTGAAATTAAACAGGAAATCACCAATAAAACATTCCTTTAATAAGTTTCAAATAAGAGAGATTAAAGAACAGTATCTGAATGAATTAAATACAGAGATATTTTCTTTGGCACATACTATCTTCAAATGTCTTGATTTTTAAAATGTATGTTATTTGTTTTTGTCAGCTTCTCACTACCAGACATATCATTGAAAGCTATTAAAGCTTTTTTTTTTTTTTAATAAAAATTTCAGTTTTATGTTTAAAGCTCTTCTTACTCTTTAGAGGAAGTACTTAGCTCAGTGCAGTAAGTGTATTTAGGAACCAAAAGCTGTCTCCTAATCTGCTGTTTCAAAAGAAGCCTCTGCTCAGCGCTGCTTACCTTCTGAGACCTATGTTCATACAACATGGATTTGTTTGTTAAACACAGTTTAGAAAAGATAACTTCATTCCCTTCCACTAAAGTGCACTAAAGTCAAGTGCAGCACAAAACTTTAGCTGTAAACATCATCTACTAGGCTCTGGTTATTCACAACCATTGCATCATTTGCTTACCACTGCATCTCAGGAACTTGTTTGGTCACCTACACCTCTTGCACACAATGGCTGTTTGTAGCCTCTACAACTAAGCCCAAAGTGAAAAACATGTAAAATAAATACTCAAAAAATAAAAATACACAAATTAAAAAAAAAACGACAACAGTGACAGATTTCGTATCCCCCCGCCCCCACCTAGTTACCATGCTGCCCTGCACCCTGAAACTCGCAGTTCCGGATGGGTATGCCAAATTTCATTTATTGCTTGTGGGAAAAGAGCATGTTAGCAAGCTGTCTGTCCCAAAAGTAGTTAAAAACACTGTCTAGGATGCTTGGAAGATTTCTAGGAATTACAAAGAGAGGGAATGGAGTGCTATGATTGCTTTAACTTTTAATATCTTTGCTTTTGAAGCTGTATGTATTCTATTATAGGGATGCTATCAAACTGACAGACATTAGAGAAGTTCCTTGTATGAAATCCCTAAGTTAGGAGAAGGCTGCAGGCGTAACAATAGTGATTTTAATAACATAATGATAAGGAAATTGTTCAGCTTTTCTAAGGTAATGTGTTCTCTAAGATGGTGCAGTCCCTAGAAGTAGCTATTGTTTTGTCTCTGTTTCCCTGAAAGAAAAAAAGACATCTGCTGACAAGAAAAACAACCAAAGCTTTTCTTCTTCTCCCTCCCCTCCCAACTATTAACTAGCCAGCTTAAACAAGGGACCACAAGTATTTCACAACCCATTTCCCTCCAACAACTCTCCATAATCTTAATGCTTACTACACAACTGAATATTAACTATGTTTTACTATTATCTCACAGTTGGGAATAATAAGAGAAGAAGGCAGGTTTGATGAGTTGCAAAAAAATCTTTTTACTAATTAAAAGATGTTTAGGTTGATCCTCTGCCATTTCTGAAAGGAAGATGAATTTACTTTCACATGGCTGATGCGTTAAGTCTTTTCTAACAATGCCAGCCACCTGTCGGAGTTTCATGGAAATCGGCTTTGGTATCAGTCTCAACGGTGCTATGGCTGAACCAGCAACACAAGAGTCTGCACATATAATTGCTCAATTAAGAGCCAGTATCTCATCAAGAGAAAGAGTTCTGAATCAAAGCAAGCCCAGATAAATTTAGAAATGGTAGACCAGGAGTAACAATAGCACAGGGCTGGACCACTGCAAAACTCCCTCCACAGGCTCCGTCCACAGACGTAACAACAACAGACTTGGCAATCCAGGGACATGTACATCACAACCCTTATGGAGAACATGTCTACAGCAATCAAAGAATTGCCATCGTAATTTTCAAGTTAAGACCAAAACAGCTCTAGTCTTGCTAATGCTGCTCTATCTCAAATGCCTCTAGAATACTGAATGGTGAACACTGGATCTCTAGAGGAAATTACTATTTGTTTTCTTTTTTAATCAAAACAACCAGAACGGGCTTTTTGAGGAAACTCAAAACTGTCTTCTCAAAAAAAGGCATGTTAGAAGTCATCCCTTAAAATGCTGCAGAGAAGGGCACCACCCAAGATAACCTTTGGAGGCTCACACAGAGGATAAAAATACTTCGCAAAGTTTTTGGAAGAGTCTTCCACACTAATGTCAGAAGGATGGGTTATTCTCTGGATTTACAGTGTGGTTTCCCACTTTTGTCCCCTGCATAACAAAGGCCTAATGACGTGTTCACCCAGTCCTTATAATGCAGCTACAATGAGGCTACACTATCTCAACTGACTACCCTTCTAGGAAACCCAAACTCACCCATTTCCCCTTAATATTATCCCCTGAAAACCCTTTAAAATTTGCAAGGGGCACAAAAGTTTTTATTTCATAACCATAACTGACTCCCTTTGTAACATATGCCTTAAAGTCTCAAGGTACTTTTCATTCACTGGGAGAGGAGAAAGAGGCACAGAGGTATGGAAGCTAAGATAAAAGGCAACCTTTGACAGCTGTGATTCACCCAACATCCCTGAAACAACCTACATAAAAACTAATGATATAAACAAGTTTCTAAGTGTTGGATTTACCTGCTTCACTCATGAGGCCATGATTTTTGAAGTTGAGTTGGGGAAAAAAACAAGACAGTTGCTTTTCTCATTCATTATACCAGCAAGGTAGAACACAACTATTTCTGCTAGACCAGGATACCTTCACTCTTCATTCATATAAGCAGCTTTACAGAAGCAGCTCTTTATGAGAAATCCCACCCATTTGTATTTTCTTTCTAAAAGAGTAAAGTTAACACATGAATCAGAATGGGGTTCATAGCACAGGAGATGGGGCAAATAGGACAGATTTCCAAGAGGAAGCAATGTTTGGGTTGAACAGAAAGCAAACTGCAGCTTTAAACAAAAGAAAAAAAAAAAGTATCTGCCAAGTCAAACAGCAACCACAGTATTAGTGACACAGAAGTGGGGTTTGATCATTCGCTCTTAAACCCAGACTCCAGACAGACACTTTAAGCTGCATGATGCACTCACTTGTTAGCACAGAAGGCTGGGAATGAGCATTTTGGATGGGGGTGAGGAGGAAGAAGGAGCTGCTGGCTCTAAAGTTAGCAGGAGTACCAAAAAAAGCAATGTCACCACACAGAAAAGGGCTCACCCTTGCTGTTGGCTCTATGTTAAACTTCCCACTCCTGCTCTAGAAGGGAGAGGCACTTACATGCTTTCTTTGGGAACTGCAAGGCAAAGTCTTGGGTGATAACAGGCGTTACAAAAGGCACAAGAATGGCACCACCAATTTCATAGAAGCAGTATGCCTGGGATTGCTCATCTTTTGGCTCATTTCCTCAGAAACCAGGAGGGTTTTGTGGCCTGGTGCTCACTGTCTGGCTGTCAGAACGCTGAGCTAGGTCTGCCGCATTCCACTCTCCAACTTCCCAAATTAAGTCTAACAATTTTCTGCATTTCAGATGTGTGGCCATCTGTTTCCAGCCTTGTGCTAGACCTGACTGAGGGCATCCTAGAGATACCATTTTCCGAAAATGTGTGTCTTCTGTCTTCCTCCCTACTCATTAAACAAGTGTTTAAAAGTTTTTCAAAGTATTAGTGCTCAAAAAAAGGGGAACAGGATTATCTGGGTTATTTCCCACTCACAGGCACCTTAAGTTACCTCTTACACACTCAAATAAATCAACTCAAAAATTTGTCTCTGTACCATAAAGCATTTCCAGAGTCCATCTTACCAACAAGAATATTTCACATCCAGCCTGTTTGGCCAGCCTTACTTCAGCCCCTCCACATAGCCATGAATATTAAAATAGAAGTAAGCCACAAATAACACATTACAAACAATACCTTATATTGCAAATAAGTACACTCTATTCAGATCTTATGAGTTTTGAATTAAGAAGTCAACTCATGTCTATATCTCTATTCTCCATCAACTCCAACAGCACACATTCAGCCTTAAAAACAAATCAGGTGATATAAAATGAGAATTAAATGCTGAGTGGGAATGAGATTTGCTTTTTTAGCGTACATACTTCCCTGCTTGCCTGTGCAGCTGTGAGGACTACCAAATTACTTCATTTTCAAAAGAAAGTAAAAATTCACTTTTTCCCAGAAATCAGAAAGTTAAGTAAAACACCAAATGGTATGAGAATTGCAAATTGGCAAGACTGGATGGAACATGACTGATACAGATGGAAGATTTAGTAGCCAAACCCTAACAAGTCTCTGCTGAGTATGTATGGACTGAGATTTTTGAGAAGCTTGCAGTTTGGCCACATCTAGGTAGATATGAACTGAGACAGCAAAAGGTAAATCCCTGACACCAAGGCTGCTTTACCTGCCAAATTTCAGTCTCTCCTCCAAAACACATAAATGCTGAATTTTCATTCAAAACAGAAACATGGACTTTTTTTATTTTTAAATGAGTAAGTCAACATATGTTTCCCTAATCTCTGGACTTTGTAGCTGAAATTTTCACAAATATTCAGCCCTAGGCTAATACTCAGCACAAGCTACTTCACACCCAATAGATGCAGTTCGGCAAACTGATAAGCAATGGAAAATTAAGTTGGATAATGAAAACTGTTAGGCACTTTAGTGATAAGCAATTGCATCAGTTTTGCATAGGATGTGCCTATCTCCAGCTGTCTCTCTTCAGATCAAATTCAAACACACAGACAGGTATAGTTGATCTGTAATTTTTTTTTTTTTTAATTTTTTTTTCAGCATATGAGAATGCAACACACTGTCTGTGTTGACTGCATAACACATACTGGTATTTTGTAGGAAAGTTAGATGGAAAGCCATAGCATTTATTCTTGCTGCTGCTGTCCCCCACCTTGTGAGCTATATTTTTGCAGAGGAGTGAGACATAAAGGGAAAGGTACAGAAGAGAGGATTGCAATGACTGGGCAGCTCAACCTCCTAGCCTATTTTGGCTGCTTCTATTTTAGGCTATTGGCCATGGGAATTCTTTTCCTCCACTGACAGAGAGACAGCAGAATCCCAGGCTCCCTCACTTCATTCTGACAGCGACTGCTGACACTGTGACTTGCCTTCCAGGACACTGTCTGCAAAGGGGGCTGAGCAGCAGGGAAAAGAAGAGTTAAGATTGGCAGAGGTCATAATCTTAAAATAAAGAAAACTGAGGCCAGTCTTCTTAAGGAGGACTGTGGCAAGGTCCTCAAAGGAAGCAGCTTTGCCTGAGAGAATCTCTGGAGAGAATCAGGAGCTCGAAGTCCCAATTCTCTTTTACCACTCAGGCACTGATGTGCTGTGTGGCAAGCTGTAACATCACTGCCCTCAGATAAAAAAGGAAATGGGAGCAACCCACAGAATGAACGTGCATGCACACGTGTTAGAGGGGGACAAATTTACTGAAGTTAAATAATATTGAATACTTAATATTTCAGAATACTGAAATAAATGCACTTTTTTCTTCTAAAGGCGATCTTCAGAACAAGAGCAACACTACAGTGGACAGTACATACTGTCCACTTTACCTACTGCCCTGTAAAAAGTATATGATCAAACATTTTCCATCTTGTACACTTTTTAATTCACAGAGCATACCTGCTCTCTGCAATCCCTCTGCTCGTCCCGACATGCCAACCTCAGTCCCTGATTACCTCTCTGCCATCCTCAGACTCCATAATTTACTTCCCACAACCCCTGCCTCCTACGCAGAGCTGGGACTCTGCCTTCTCTGCATGCCCAGCATCATACTCCTGCTCACCCTCTTTTCCCAGCACTCTGCACGCTGCGGTCCTGCAGTCCCTTTTTCCTTCCACACTCTGTGCTGCTCTCCCCTCTGTCGACAGTCACACACACATAACTAAGCGCCTTCTGCCTATTAAGCACTTCCTTTCTGCAAAACCTCACAATTACAACTAATCCTTACCCTGGAAATAAGCTGAAAACAAAAGCAGTGCCTTAGAAAGCTTTCCATTTAATGAGCAGCTTTGCCGTGATCCTCACCATTCCCCATCTTCTCCGCTCTCTTCTCTAAGCTAGATAAAAATCAGCGCCCCTGCAGCTCCTTACTGTAAACATTAATTCAGGAGGTCACTTGCATATTAATGCTGACCCTGTTTCTGGCACCTTTGCTCATAGAGAGCAATCCCCATGCAGCAAGTGTTTTAAAAGAAGCTGATTCTTAATGTGGGTAAGGCTGGTGGAAGCTGACCTCCATCACTTCTCTCTTCCTCACCTCTCTGAATTTGACCAGTGCTTGCAAGTTACTTCCTCACATGTGTGCGCTTGGGACAAATGTCTGTTTGTTTTCTTCCCAATGCAAATGCCCACCTATGACCAAGGGGAGCACTGTGCCCACACAAATAAGAGCAGCCTCACAAAGCAGCAAGTGCTTGAAACTGGCTGCTCTAAAAAGCACTCAGGTATCACAATCATGATCAGCAAGACAAAACATTAGGTAGTTAGACCTCTTAGAACCCTCATACACAGGCAGATATTCCCTGTTCCAGAGAAATGAAAGCTCACCCTCCTCCTAGCCCCATAGCCCCTCCTATGTATTTACTCATCCTTCACATTAGGCTGCACTTACTTGTTTAAATGCTGCCGAGATTGGCAAATGACCAGCAGCCCTGAACTTTTCCCTGCAGTGCCCCAGTGAGGCACCAGAGCCCTGACCACAGCACTGCAGCAGATTTTCCTAAAGACAAGTCAGAAATGTCAGCAGCCCTCAGTATCTAACACATCCCATGCAAACAAATGCGGCCCCCACTACTCTGAACTTGCACTTTAAGACTTCAAGAAATACTTGCTCTTGTACTCAAGACAAAACCCTTCTCACTCCTATCCATTTCCAACTTAGACATGCACACTCAAGCTTCTGATAAAGTATTCAGAGACTGCCCTTGGCCTTGATAGAGCAAAGCACCTGCAGAACTGGAACTGGTAGGTTCCCAGCCCTGGTCAAGTGGGAACCTACACTGCCAGGCACAGCTGTGGCAGCAAGCACCTTGTGGAGCAGGATCAGGAGGAACAACCCTGCAAAGATTCATACCAAAAACATGTCTGTAGGCAATTTATGTCTGTCTTTTTTTTCTCTGGAAGGCTTATATTTGTTTTTTTTCCATTGCCTGAAACTCAGACAGAAATCACCTAGATGGAAGCTGGTTGTTTTTGTGCTTGTTACATGGAAAACATCACAGCAGAACATGCAACAAACAGAACAGCAGTACTTGGGCCAACAGAAGACATATTTGATGTCTTCTCCAGAAAACTTCCCTGGCAAGGAAAAGCCTCACCTATTACCCAGGCTGCATATTTGCCAGGACTTTCATTTTAAACTGAAGAGTTTGGACTTGCTCGTTAAATATTCATGAGCATACATTATATAGCAATGGGATATCTTCTCAGATTTTCACAGTTTTTATAGTATGAAATAAACATGAAGCAGCTAAAATCCATGCCCATTTCCTCTCCAAGAAGCTCCACCCTTTCATTCCTCCAACATGACACCAAAGGAGTTTATTCCCCCTGCTCTATTACAAATCCCAGGTTAGTCACTGGCTTTTGCTATGCAGCTTCCCCATCGTGGGGCTCCCACACCAGCTTTGTCCCCTCCCCTCGAGTTTATCTCACAGTTTTTTCCTGAGGACCCTACAGAATTCCATCAATACACTACCTGTCTATTATCGTCCCTTTGGTTTTTTCTCAATTAAAACAGCCAATCATGCCTAATTGTTGCTAGCTCTGTGATGATTTAGTGATGCGAATAAATGTCCCCTCAGGATGATGCTGCATCTACTCAAATCATTCACTTGTGATCTAAATACAAAGGGCATTGAGGTCCTCTCACACGAAAGGCTGCTACGTGCAACAGATAATGATATTTTATCCTGAAAAAAGGCAGAAGATTTAGCATAGTAACACAGTTACATCTTTTACTAGGGATGTTCTTGAAACAGCAGTGTCTTCCCCACACCCCCACCAACCTGCCGGATACAATTAAAACTGTGAACACACTCAGAGGAAAAACAAAACAAAACAGGACCTACTAGGTCTCTGTCCCTTAGTATCAGTCATTCAAAACTATACTTGCTTCCACAGGTTGACCTGGAATTGAATCCTGCTTCTCACATCCCCATCCTGAACATGCCAGGAGACCCACCAGGGCAGGATCACTCTAGCCCTGCTGGTCCTTTGCATCTGCCCAAAAAGCCCACATTTCTCATTCTCTGATAGCAGCCTGACCCTGGGGGAAGCAATCTAAGCTGTATCTGCTGCAGCAGTGCAGGCTGCCTTCCCAGAACAGGCTGATGGAAACATGCTGGAGTGAAGACTCAATTTAACAAACCAAGCTGTGCTTGGGACAAGCACATCTTTCCAAGTCATGTAATCTGCTGAGCTCCACAGGCAACTGCAGCTCCACGCTTAGTACCCACAAAGCCCCTTCTGCACATCTATGTTTTCTCCACTTTCCAGACATGGCAAAGACATTTTACAGGCTTTACACCCCTCCTTTCAGCCAAAGTGGTGCCTCTAAAGGACCAGGCAGCTGGTTTCTCTAGAGTTGATCTGCACAAACTTAAGTCCTCTTTTGATTCCTGGAGACAAAGGTGCCACCTCACTCTAGGCTTCTACTCTTGGATTCTCCTATACTCAAGTCATGTTCATAAAAGCACCACCAAAATATATATGTATATATATAAACCCATTTTTTCCCCTCAAAAACTAGTCTGTGTGAGCTTGCAGGAGATTGTGTGAAGTAATGCCACCCACAAAGCTGCAAGGAAGCAAAGTGCAATGCCTCTGCCTCGCTTCCCTTCTCCCATCTCCCTCACCACCCAGCAGGATTGAGTAGCTTTGTAAGGTTAAAAGTAGCAAGAAGCAACTTCATATACCATATTCACCTTTCATATACCATGATCAATATTTACTGGAGCAATAAAAGAGTTCAGAAACTGCAGCGCTGGCATGACAGAGAAGCTGAAGAGAGGAAAACAGCATTTAAAATCCTCAGAGGGACATGACAACCAGATAAAGATTACTTAGGGACTATCAGATTTCTTTCTTCATTTGTTTTGCCAGAGCAGTATAGGAGTTCAAACACAGAATAATAAGGCAGTGTTCTGGTTTGGTGGTTTTTTTGGTAGTGGGGGAAGGGCCCCAGGAGTGGCTCAATTAAGAAGCTGAGAAGCTCCCCCTACCCCAAAATCCAGACAAAGATCCATTAGAGGGACAATAGATGCATCTCAGCAATTAACATACAAAAGAACTGATATAACACCTGAGCAGAGAAGGAGGGGGAGGAGAGCTGTGCTGGAGGAAGAGAGCGGTACTGGTGGTTGGTGAGGAAGAAGGTGCCCTAGCAGAAGTTTCCCTGCAACCCATGGTGAGATGGCAGCTGTTTCCTTGCACTCGTGGAAAAACGTGGTGGAAGATTCCCTGAAGGTGCCAAGAGAGGTGAACTTGGCCAGTGGAGTTGGATTTTGTGGCCAGAGGATTTGCTGCCAATGGACTCTGATTATGCAGCTTTGGAAGACCCTGGTGCCACGGGAGTTGGCTGTTCCTGAAGGAGCCTGTGACTCTGTGGGAAGCCCAGGCTGGAACAGCTTGTTCCGGACCTCATAGAAAGGAGGCATGAAGGAGAGGTTCATGGAAGACCCTCTCCTATAGAATCACAGAATCACAGAATCTTAGGGGTTGGAAGGGACCTCGAAAGATCATCTAGTCCAACCCCCCTGCCAGAGCAGGGTCACCTAGAGTACATCACACAGGAACTCATCCAGGTGGGTTTCGAATGTCTCCATGAGGGAGACTCCACAACCTCCCTGGGCAGTCTGTTCCAGTGCTCTGTCACTCTTACAGTAAAAAAATTTTTTCGGATATTCACCTTGAACTTCCTATGCTCCAATTTACACCCATTACCCCTTGTCCTATCACTGGTCATCACTGAGAAAAGCCTAACTCCGTCCCCCTGACACTCACCCCTTACATATTTGTAAACATTGATGAGGTCACCCCTCAGTCTCCTTTTCTCCAAGCTAAAGAGACCCAGCTCCCTCAGCCTTTCCTCATAAGGGAGATGTTCCACTCCCTTAATCATCTTAGTAGCTCTGCGCTGGACTCTTTCAAGCAGTTCCCTGTCCTTCTTGAACTGAGGGGCCCAGAACTGGACACAATACTCCAGATGCGGCCTCACCAATGCAGAATTAAGGGGGAGGAGAACCTCTCTCGACCGACTAACCACACCCTTTCTAAACCACCAGCCTGTGAACTGACTCTAAACCCTGTCTCCCTGTGCCGCTGGGGGGAGGGAGGGAGAGAAACTCGAAACAAAGGGATTTGGGCCCGTGAAGAAGGGGGGGGGTTGGGGTAACATATGCAAGCCTTGCTCTTTATGTTGTCTGTGCCCTGTGTGTGTGTGATTACTGTGAAATTATTTTTTCCCCAAGTTGAGTCTGTTTTGCCTGGGACTTTAATCAGTGAAGAACCCTCCTTGTCCTTTGTCTCGATGCATGAGCTTTGTCCTTGTCATCCTAGTGTGTGTGGGGGCAAGGGAGCAGCTGAGTGAGCAGCCACAGGGCTGTTCCTTTGTTGTCATGTTGGGCCCAAACCATGACAGACAGGAAGCTGGACCTGGCCCTCCTCTGAGGAAGCACATGTGTTTGTAATAAACATCTCTTTTTCATATCCAGGTTTGTAAGTCAAGTGACACTGTTCCCAGCTTCTCTGCTGATGTGACATCCTGGGCAATGCCCTTTGCCCTGTGGGGCTTCTGCAAGAGAACACTTGGTCATATATTCTCCTGATCAAAGGTTCTTTCTGCCAGCAATTTGTCTGCTTTTTCAAGTTTTTTTGTTTGGTTGGTTTTTTTTTTTCTTTGAGCCAGTTCATCAGCTAACAAGCTTCTGATGTTGCCTTACAGTAGGATAAACCTTGGACTCTTTTGGACTTGATCTTTGTTTGCTAGCTGCAGCACCTCAGCTGCATTCCATGGCTTCTCCAAAGCACTGTGCGGGGCCTCCAGGCAAAGATATTTCCTGTAGTGCAATCCAGACTTCAGCAGATTAAAAAACTCCAAACAACAACAACGAAACACCAGACAAGCCAACTGCTCAACAAACAACACTTGTTACCTATTATCAGCTAACAATGAATTCTCATGCTGCTCCTGAAAAACGGAAGAAAAAAATATATATATTAGGTGTAAATAACAGACGACCTAGCCAGATGTGTAGAAAATAGAGGGGTAGGAGAGGCAAAGGACTGGCATGGTCCTCTTCAGAGAAAGCCCATAGCTCCTCATAGCACATCATTATCCCTCGCATCAGAACACAGGATTAAGACTTGACATTTCCACATTTATGGGATAAACTCATGAAGTGCCAATGATAGCTTAGCCCTTAAAAAACAAACCAAACATGTTAAAGATCTTTGTAAGGTCCTCTGACTTACACATCCTACACTTATTCCTACATAAATTATACTGCTATTAGTATTGCTCAATGAAGAGCATGAAGCAAATTGAGCCTCTAGCCATTTCCAATAGATAAGGGTAGTTAACCCGTATCTTCTAAGCTGTGTGCACATATTTTGTAAGGAAAATGAAATTCTTGGAACTCATTTGGGGGTGAGAGCCTCACAGGGATTGCATTTTCATTCTACTGTCTATCAGACCTCCAGCAAGGACCAGCCATTGCTGCGGGCAGTTGGGGAATCCTGGGAGAGAAGCTGGGCACACAAAAATGTTGTGAAGGGTATGCGGACAGGGGAAAGTCAAGAGTCTTTAGAGGCCAATGAACTTATTACAAGAAAAAAGAAAACTCTCCACCTCCTTTTCATTACCACAGTTTTCTGGGGAATAGGGCGAGACCATAAATATTGTTCCCATTTCCTGTTCCTGCCATGGGCCAGCTGAAGTCACAGTGGAGCAAAGCTAACAACCAGCATATTGGCCTGGGAGGTAGATGGACAATGAAAATTGCATGCTTATCCTCCAGGGTACCCCTTTTTGGAGGAGTGCTCCAAGAAGAAAAATATTCAGATTAGGATGATCCAAGAGAGATTTTGCCACACAAGAGAGATTCTGCCACACAAGAGAGAATGGAGAGCCCCTGGTGAGAAAGATACAGTATTAAGAAGGAAAAACAATCAGAGCAGAAGAAGAGATAGAAGCAAGAAATGCTCTTGCACTAATCCCCCTCTGCTCCCCTGTGTTCTCTCTTATTGCTGGAGAATCCCAGCACTGTGGCAAATAAAAAATTTGCTTAGATCTGCAGATAGAAGAAAGCACACAGGCAATAGCTTTTCCAGTATCTCAAGCGATTTAAGCTGCACATAATTCCCCTGCAGTTACAACTGCCTTCCCACCTCAACACAAACACCTAAACACTGTGTCCTCGCCCTTGAGGTGCAAATGAAGCCAAAGTACATGAGACTCCAGCTCCCCTTTTTGCCCAGCTCAAGCTGCAGTCCCCATGCTAAGGACCCATTTTTTTCCCTCCTCCTTCTAGCCCCCTCCACTGCCTTTTCATTATACGATTATCTTTTTTCCTTTCCCTGCATCCATCTCCTTTCAAATCTCTGTCCCTCCCTTGAGTGTCTTTCCCTGCTCCTCACAGTATCTGGTATGTGTGTCTGGCCACCACTCTGACCAAAAAAGACTGGATAGAGTTGAAAAGTAACCAAGGTAAGATTGTTACTTTGCCCAGCTGAACCAGGAAAACCAGCACTGATCAGTTTTGCTGCCAGTTGAGGGGCTTAGGACATGAGATGCAGCAGTTCCAGCTTGCTCACTGTTTCAGAGCAACTCTGAGTCAATCAATTGATTTTTGCCTCAGTTTCTCTATTTGCAAAAAGAAAAGATTGACTAATTCTTGCTATGCTAGTGATGAGAAAGGAGCTGGAAGAGAGTGGAGAGCAGACATCCATAGGAATGAACGAAAGGAGGGATAAGGGAAATTAGAAGTCAGAAATTGACTGTGGAATGACGGGCAGACCAATAGAAGGAAGGCAAGATGACTGGACTGAAGTCCCTATGAATACAAAATGTAGATCAGCCACAACACTTCTTGCTTTTCAGTGCTGCAGCTCTGGCTAGTTCAGTCTCAACATTCCAGCCAATTTCTGTACTGTATCTGTTGCCACTCCCTTCTAAACCCTGATTAACGTCTATTCTTTCAAGAGAGCCAGTAGTGCCTTGCAAGTATCACACATTCCCAGATGGAAGAGGATGCTGACTCAACCAATCTGCAAGTCCAGATGCTCACAGAGCACATAGCTAACCTAACCTCTAACACGGCGACATCTCACAGTTTGTGTCCTGAGCTCTCAAGTAAGGTCACTGCCCACGTTCTTCCAGCTTCATCTTATGCAGCCCACTGGAAAGCTGCTCTCTCCTGTGCAAAAGCTGCCAGTGAAAGTCAGCGAGTAAAGGCGGCTGCAGGCTCCCAGGGGGCAGATGGTAATGCCATGCTGAAGACAGTAGGAGGGGGAACTTATATCCAAGTCAATTAGGATTAATGCAATGTGGGAAAGTATTAGTTCTGGAGCTGTAGGTTTCTCCATTAGAGATTGAAGGCAGATTGGGAAGGGGGGGAGGAAAGTGAAGACAAGCTAGCAAAGCCAGTGTTTTGGCTCCCCAGCTCTTTTCCTCCTTTCTCTGTTTTTTTGGGAAGTGATGAGGTGTGGATCTAAGACATTACACTCTGGAGATTGTCAGTGGCTCCAAACCCCATTAAGGCAGCAGTTTTCTTGCTCTCCTTTCCATCTATTTTGCTCAATGCCGTTATGCACTGATGGTGGCTTGGCCTGTTATCAATGGAAAACTAAAGATATTCTCCAATCCTTAGCATTCAACTTCTTTGGGCTGAGGAGGGCTAATTTGTAATACTGTGGATGACAAGAGCAACAGCAAGGTTAAGTGTTACCCCTGTGAGAAAGGCAAACAAGAAGACAGGGGGAGCAGGTAAACCAAATACGCTAAAGAAGCTAAGCAGTACAAAAGCAATAAACAAGAGAGTGCACTCAGGTAACATTGTTAGAGACAACATGGGCTTTTCCCTGAGACACTGTCCTGTTTTGAGGACACCACCCCATTTTGCCATGTCAAAGGGACTGGTCTCAGGGCATTTTTAAGGAAAGAAATGCATTAGGAAGGCACCTCCCTCTTCGAAGTGCACCTGCAAGACAGAAGCCACCTCCAAATCCTTTGAGGTGATCATCTTTCCTTCATCTGCTGTAGATACCCAGACTGCAAGCTCTTGAAGACACAGCTTGTCCCCGGCTGAGCATCTATGCAGTTGGAGATCTGCTCTTAGCTTCGTCTCTGCCATATTATAACCAACTCCCAGGATCTGCAAAGAGTAGCAGAGGCAGAGGAACTGAGTGCCACAACCGCATCATGAGCTTCTCTTCAAACAAGTGTAATCTGAATGGTAGAGCAGATCTCTCTTCCCTCTTTCAGTGCCTGCTCATACACCTGTCCTAAGAGGTTCCAAAATCCCTTGTGCCTTCCTGAGGCAATGTCCCTGCTAGGTCAGTGCATCGTGGTGCTGCTGCACTGCAGGCCAGTATGAAATAGGCACACAGAGACCTGTCAATATTATTTGCTTGTCAAGTGCCACACATACCAGAGGTCATTCAAAAACAAGTCAATAAATAAACAGTATCAAATTACCAAGAGGAGTGAATGACTAACCCTATTTCCTCTTTCTAAATAAATAAGGGTCAGAAATATAAATTACACACCTTTCAAAATTCTACCAGGAAGCTGTATTTTGACAATCTGGTGATGCAGAGGAGGCCTCAAAGGCACTCCTCTCCTGAACAACAGTGGATGAGAGAGCACATTAAGGATGCTTGCAAAAATCATAATTTTAAGAATCCAGTTACTTGTGTTAATTGTTAAACCAGCCAATTACATACACATGCATCTAATGCTGGCAGACCCCTCTTTATTCCAGCTTTGAGCTGCTGTATTTGATGATTCCTTCAGATCCTTACCTGTTTAAGCATTATACAGTCCTACAGAAGAAAACAGGACAATTGACAATTAAACTTTTTAAAACTAGGGAGATACTCCTGTGTTTTCCTGGACTAGAAATGAGAAGCAAAAAATATGGAGCTTTGCATGAAAAGAGAAGAGAAACAAAAAATATGGAGCTTTGCATGACACCACAAGCACCAGGAAATGCAGTGTGTTCCTGTTAAAATGGTAGTTCCATCTTCTGAAACAAGGACTGAGTCCCCAAGCAAAACCAGGGATGTCACAGGCTCTAAATCTTTAACTGTTACTTCAACTCAGCACTAAAGAGAGCAAGGCATATGATGGAAAGATGCAATAGGTTTAGAAAATTCCCAACCTTTTTTTTGTTACTTTAATGGAAAAAAAGTGTTGTGGCTTGAAATCTATTATTTCCCTGCAGTGTTTGCAACCCTAATATAGCAGCCCCAGTTATTATCTTATTGGTTATATAGAAACAACAGGTGTGCCTGTACATAAAACAGGAAAAGGCTGGAAAGCTAAACAGCAACAGGGAAAAGAGCAGGTACAAGCAACTAGCACTCACAATGTTCAGGGACTTGAGACATTTTGTAGCACTCAGCCCTGGCTGCGAGCTGCCACAGCACTGCCCTTCTTTCCTGCCAGTGCACCTTCTGCAAAACTTGGGGCTGTGAGGAGGAGCAGGCACTCAGTGACTCAGGCTCTCACAGCCCAGGCAGCCTTCCTTGTGAAGCCACCATCAACACCCACCTTCCCTTTGGCACTGGAATCTGGGAGGGAGGCACTGCCAGCAGAGTCTTCCATGTGCTTGGTTGGTTTAGGAATTGCCATGATGTTTCTTTTCAGTCTGCTTCTGTGTCTAGAATTTGCCATTAATTTTTGCCCTAAAAAGCTTCAAAAGACCCCAGTCTAAAGAGCATGCTGGGGGAAACAGTACTTACTACTGTGAAAAACGTCAGGAAGCTCAGGCTGCCTGTGTAACGGAATAGTCTCTGAATGAAGACAAGACCATCAGAGAGGTGCCAAGGAGGGACACACAGGAAGGCCACCACTGCATGGCCACCCATAAAGCTTAAGCGTGACTGTCCTGAATTCAGCTTCAAGGGAGTGAAAAGTGGAAGCCCTGTGCCTAACTTTATGGTGCACACTCTGCAAAAAGCACATTGTAAACCTTCCCACCAAGAGCACTAACCGAGGAAAATACTGGAGATTTACACAGTACTTTTGCTTTGCAAAATCTAAGATACCAGAAGTAGATAAAGGCATCTCAACCCACAAGTGTGTAACATGGTGGTACCCTCACAAAATCAGAGGTATGAAGTCCGATTCCTAACAGCAGATCAGATAGTGTGCATTACACAAGAAAATAACACCGTCTCTTTTCATACTATTATTTATGTACATGTTTACATAGTTCAATTGCAAACTCTTTCCTCTATGGAAAATGACACAGGGAGGATGTTTACTCTGTTTTTGTTATTACTTTAAATCTATTTCTCCTTGATTTCATTATTCAATATATATTTTCTTTTTCCAGTTACACTTGGGAGACAGGTACAATGTACACATTTGTACTTTAGTGTTGTGACAACCAGCATTGGAGTTGTTGAAATATCCATTTCAAAACCTGCCTTAGTGCAATCAATCAAATCCTCCACTGCAATACAGGGAAAATAAACAAGGCTATTGGACTGCAACTCCTGGTCAGGTGGATGGAGAACAGAGCATGGAAGACTAAGGGGAAGGGAATAGAAAAAAGGGGATGCCAGTAAGAAAGATTATTTCAATGGCTCAAAGAGATGAAACAGTTTTAGAGGGGATTAAAGAATAAAACAATATTAACATTGCAAAGAAGGAAAAACAAGTTCAACAATCTTGGTAGCCGTAAGAATGGATGAGCCTTTAACATTAAAGCCTTGAGCATCACATCCTTACGAGGAAACAAAGACAGCAGGAAAATGATGCCGTGTTATTTCAAAGGTGAAGTTCTTTCAACCCAGAGAAGTTGGTATGCTCAGCCTTACTACGTACATGCAAGCATTAAGTCATAATATTGCCACCAACAAAAAAAGTTCCTTCTCAGATGCAAACGCTTCCTCTTGGGATGCATTCTTTCCCAGCAAGGTTTCAAAACTCCACAGAGGTTATTGTTAAGAGTGGCCAATTCCTGATCAGGCAGATGTGCTCCAAAACTTTTGCTTTGAATCCCTTGATTTTCCCAGTAAAATATTTACTGGGAGCAATCTGTCCTGACCTTCAAAGGATTCTAGTTGAGAGGGTTCATGTGTGTGTGCAATATCCACATGAGTGGGGGAATCCTGTTATGTATCTACGGGCACCATCTGTATTTGTTAAATGCATGCATGTTCCTGGTTAGCCAGAAACATACCCCAAATCCTTCTAAGCAAGACTCAGCAAGAGCATAATGTTCAGGAGTACACTGACAATTAAATCAGAATTTTATGTTATCTTGGTACATAGAAGCAACTGAAAACTATTTGCCTGGTTCAAGAAACAAAAAACTAACACTAGCAAAACTACATAAAACTCTACCACTGAAATGTTGACAAAACTTCCCATTACAGTAGCACTGTGCATGTGTATTCTATAAACACACTTCTTCAAGCATGAAAAATGTCAGCCCAGAGGGAACTGTCTGAGAAAGTTACAAGCAGCCAGAGAGCTTGTTACTTCTTTGCTTACTGTGTTCAGATTTGTGTTATTTTTTTCTAATATTTTTTGACGGACGTATTGCAGCTTTTTTCTTTCATTTAGAAAGAAAATATGAAGCAGACATATTTGACATATCAGTGCTTGCTCAAGTTTTCAAGGGTGACTGAAACAATACCTAAAGAGACAAATCGTCCTGTTCTACCTACTCCTCGCTTACCACCCCAATGCTTTCACCAACTCCTTTCCTCCTTTCATGTCTAAGCTTATTGCCTGTGCTGTTTATGAGACCTGCTGGGATTTCTTTTCCCTCTTTTCCATCCCAGCACTCCTTGGTTACAGCTTTCAGCTCTTGAAGTCATTATAGACAATCCCATGAGATAACTGTCCTTAAGAAATTGCCAGGAAAAAAAAAAAAAAAAGGCTGTAAGGACTAGCTGGAGGAAGGTGACAAATAGGCAGAAAGTGTTTTGATCCCCTTCTTAGATAAAGGGGATCACTCAGCTCTCCCAAGAGAAGGAAGGACACTAGAAAGCTAGGTAGCACCACCACAGACCAAGCTACAGCATTACTGCTAGACCCTGGTAATATGAATGCAGCCTGAAAATTGTATTTGTAAGTACTTTGAAAGTATGTTTGAAATTACTTGGCCATGACATTTAGAGATCAGTTTTAAAAAAAACATGTCTTACTGTACTTGTATTTGACACAGAATTCTGCAATTCTTTAACCTTCTAAATGCATTTTCTACATTCCAAAAATTATATAAACCACAGGAGTTAATTAATACATTAAAAGCATCCAATTGTGTCTTGCCCTCCCCCTTTTCTCTACTTCATCCCCCCAACCTCCTCCTTTTCCTGAAGAGAGCTGGTTGCTAGACTCCTGCCCTGGCACTCTCACCCAGAAGGGATTCAGACAGCTGGGTGAGCTACTCATTCCAAACACTTCCTTACGGGGATACAGTAATGAAACTTCAGTGTTGTTCTTGCAATGCCATACAGGTCTCCATACGTTAGCATAGAAAACAGGTTTACAAAGCAGAAGACAGAAGTCCTTAGTATCATTAAACCAGCTGTTACTTCTTCAGTGGAGAAGGGTAGAGAGACGGCTGGGTGAGAAAAGGAACAATTTGTTTTATGACTGAAACACAAATCCCTCCATCTAATGCCAGCATCTGTCTGCTTCCTTTTTTCATATTTCTCCCTCAATTTTTCTCCTTGTCGATGTCAAACATGGATCTGGGTTTTATTCTCCTTTGCCACAGAGTGAAAGAGATACATGAGTAGTCCTATTTTGTAGAGGATGATATGTCCTCTCTGACTCTTGTAAGAGATGGCTCTCCAAAACTCCTTTTGTCCCCAGCCTGATGCCCTAGCTCGAAGCTCCACTTCAGGATTACCTGCCTCCTTAAATGCCTTCTACAGAACATTTAGCAAAGTTGTAGACATAGCTGCCTTGCGAGTGAGACGGCAGCTAGGGTGGAATTCAGTCCAAGATTGAATCTCCCACAGGTAGGTGGTGCGTGGTTTAACTTCCCACTGCAGTTAATGGAGACTCAGTCCTTACAGGCATCAAGGTTAAAAGGTTAATCTAACTCACCAGGAGATGTCTGCTTTAGAATGAGTTGAATTAAGTTCCTAGCCCCAGCTGACTGCACTGAGTCTATTGGCTATAATGGGCAGACACCAGCTCACAGGTAGATACCTACAGGACAACCCCTAAATGTAGAAATTTTAATTAGGAGCTGAATCTCATTCTAGGAGTCCAGGAAATCCCTGCCCCTTTTTCAGCTTCCTTGTGACCATAAGTAAGAGATTTATATTCCTGTGCCTGAAATCCTCTCTTTTTATGAAAAAGCACGAAGAGCACATATATTACACAAGTATTGTATGTGCCAAGAAATACACAACACCACAGAAGAGCTCTGCAATAGTTGTGTCCAGGAGATGGCACACCTGAAAGGGGACAACAACGAAAACATGACACCAGGCAGAACAAATTCTGCCCCTTGCAGTGCACTGAAGACACACGGTGGACAAATGGAGTCTGGAACAGATGCTGTTCCCAGCACCACATGAAACAGCAGGGATGAAGTGTTAGGGAGTTAGGATAGGCCTGGGCTGAAGTTCAAGCCCTGCTGAGAAGCAGGGTTTATCAGCTTTGGTACAGTGCCTTACTATCACAGCATTATTTGGTTTCCAAGACCAAGGAAGCCTCCCTGCATGGTGGCATCTTTTTGTTATGTTGGTCTACTATGCATTGCAGCCATGCTTTCAAAACACTGGTTTGAGAAGGCTCACGAGTTTTGGAGCGTCTCTTTCAGTGTCTGCATGATGCTTTGATGGCCTTATGTTCCTAGCTTTTCAGCAAAACCAAGCTAGTTAAAGCAGACTACAGATCGTACTTAAATAATATCCTAACATTTTTTATTTTTATTTTTTCACTGAAAATAAACTACTCCTTCAAATCTGGAAAGGCAGGGGATAGATAGGCTTTCTCACACTCCAGCCCAGGAGCCCAAATAGAACAGTGAAGCTCAAAGGCACATTAAAATGAAATAACAACATACAACACTTACTTCTTTTCCTCTGCAAAGTACCTGACAAGCTTTTGTTAAATTAAGTCTCATCACACCCTTGGGACATAGGTGTAGTAAATACCTTCATAAGAGGTGAGTGAGTAAGACACAGAAAACTCTCCACAAATACTCCTGACTGTATGAATTGATTCATTGCAGTTGATCCCTCGTGCTGTCATTTCCCACAGAATTTCAAGCAATCAAATTTTACTGCCACAAAGGTTTTGCAGGAAATGAACTGCCAAGTTGTACACAAGAGAATTTGCTTATGAAAGGCACTTGAGCACACCCCAGCAAAGAACAGGAACAGCAGCTCTGTAACACCGTGCCTCTGTGTTCGGGGTAATAATCCAAATGTTAAGTTATGCATCATCAGCACAAGCCTGACTTTATGCGGTTTTAATCTATTTATTTATTTTAATTAAACAGCTAAAATGAGGCAGAAACTCCAGCAAGGAGTTCCACTTTCAGGCTGTAAGTCACTTTGCATTCCACCACACAAAACCCCTCGTGTGTGTACACTGACCAGTGTCTCGAGGACAAGCAGAGTAACAGAAGGACTCAGCAGTTACAGACCAGACAAGAAGATGCTGGCAACTCACTAGTCGGTGCTTTCTTGTTTGTTGTCCCAAAAATTTCATTTCCTGGCAGGGACAGTCAGAGACAGAGATACCTTACCACCTAATTTTAATTCTGTATGTCTTGATGCAAAAATGTGTAAAGCAAACATGCTCCCACATAACAAATGTGGGAGAAAAATGTTCCTCCAAGAAAGTGCAATATTACAGGTGGGAGGAAAAAAAAACCCACAAAACAAAACGCAAAAGCAATTAAAAGCCCAAAAGCCAAAACTCCACAACAAACAACAGGAGCAGCACTTAATTTGTGCCCATGGCAAGTCAAAATCTAGCTAGATTTCCCTCTTCTGTAAGCCTGGGAAACTTATATTAGAGGTAAACTTCCAGACCAGGAATTGTTTGCAAAATTGATTTTGTACTGATTTCACTTAAAGAATTACAAGTAGCAAATATATTTGAAAAAATCAGTATCTCCCTGGAATTGTTTTGCAAACAGAAGTAATCACAATTTTTAAATTAATTGTACAACTCAAATTATTCCATTAGCTCTAATTATCAACTGTATTTTATGGACAGGAAAACTGAGGCAGAGAAAAGCCAAAACCAGTATTCCCTTTAACACTTCAGTAATTTTTCAAAGACTTGTTTTAGATCTGAGGAATTTTTGTCTCTTTCTACCTCCCACGCTCTACAGATCCCCAGGTCTATTTCTGAGTACAACTTCATAGGTATGACCACATCAAAGTCCCTGTTAACTTCGAAGATCTCATGCTCTGAGCTTTGTCAAAGAAAGCAAGTTCTCAAATTCATTTGGTAATTTTCAAGACCAAAGAAATTAAAGTTCCCATTTTAAATTTATATTCATGGCTGCAAAGCTGTCCTCTTCCTGCTGCTTGTATTGAAATACTTGTGGGTTTAAAGGACAGTAGAGAAAAAAGCAAAGACAATTAATGAATTTATTCCTTTGCCAGTCAAAGATGTGGGATTTTAAAATAAAAGTTCTTTTTCAATGGAATTTGGACACTGAGTCATCAGTTATGTTCCACAGAAAATACAGGTATTTAAACTGAAAAATCAAACACCTAGAAGTATGCAATCATACTCCAGCTTCCATAATCTACTGCATTATCAATATGTACAAGATGACTTCCATTCTTCACTTCCAAACAATCTTTTGTAAGGGGGAAAGTCTTTATTTTGCTGAAAAGGAAAATCTGAATAAAAAGCTTTAATCAATAGAAGTATTTTCCCCTTTCTTGAAATTCTCTTTGGGAAAACAAAGCCAAACCACCAAACCCCAGAAATTCCTCAACAGTAACAAGAACAAAACCATCTCTTGACCCACTCCAGACAATCTAGCTTTTGTATAAATGCAGCCATCAGTAAATTCAGAGGGTATTGGCCCTGGGAGTTTGGATCAGGTAAGTTATGTTTTGGTTTGTTTTTTCCAGCCTCAGAGCCATTAGTTATTACTTCAACAAGTCCTTTAACAAACCTATTTCCATTGTCGCATCATCTTATTTGTGAGAAAAGATTAAAGAGCATTGAAGCACATAGGAAAAGGGTGCAATTCTTAAGAACACTGCAAGGACTGTCTGCTAATAATGTGTGTTCGTTTGGTAACAAGCTGAAGCAGAGAGCAGCAGGGGCACTGCTTCGTGGCCACAGCTTTTTCAAAAGGGTCTGTTAAAAGTATTTCAGGAGGAGAGACATGTGAGTGAAATCTTTAAATGTGTCAACAGGGAGGCCAGACACTGAACTTCTGTCCACTCCAGAGCTGACACCATCCTTCAAAGCAGAAGCGATTGACCTTTGCAGTTGAGAATCATTGAATGGCAGCAGGGGGGGTCCTGTACTTGTTTCTAAGATGTTTTTTGCCTCTCTCTTGTGATAGAGAAACAGAGAGTAGTCATTTGAAGCCATCTTTCAGTAGAAAATAAAATTTTGTCTTCCCTGGAAACTAGGTTGGAGAAAGAGGCTGGCAGGTCGTTCATTAACGAACTTGTCAAATCAGTCCATAATGAAGTAGAAAAATGCTCAGGAAAGGACAAGCACAGTTCACTCTCCTCATCTGTTTAATAAGGAGATCTGCTTAGCCTGCTTGAGTGCAGAGCAATAGGTTCTGGCAAGGCCTGTAGCAGGTATTGGACATCCACTGTATTGTGTGCCTCCCCTCCCTTCCTCAAGCCACATTAACCATGAACATCACCTCCTGCACAATTTCCTGAATCACTCTCTGCCAGCCAGGTACAGAAAATTATTTACAATAGAGCCTTCTCCCTTCTGCTCCAACCATTTTTTCCATGTGAAAAAATAAACTAACTGGTGAAGCAAAAAAAGAGCACTGCTTGCACTGTAGTAACAACACCTGCTATGTACATGATGCCCTCTGAATGACTTGGTCAGTGTCTGACAAGTCCTGCCTCAAGCATCCTCCATTCTCACAGCACTATCCAGCTTGCTCTGTGCTGGCAAGCTCTTGCCATCCATCCATCCATCCCAGAGGAGGCAGCTTAAAACCAATGCTGTTTCAAGATGTGATTATTTTTGATATTTTTTTTTAGATTATTTACATTTTAAAAAGCAGCTATAGAAATGAGAACCCCATGACCATCCTGATCTTTTGTATTACTATGTATTAATCACTCTCCTCTCCAGAGATGCCATTGCTGATTTGAGAGGCTATTTTCTTTTCTTTAAAAGGTATCTCTAAACCATCTTAAAGCGCTGAGCAGGCTTGGAGAGATAAGAAAGAAAAGATGCCTCTAAAGACACTTAATGCTCAATTCTGAGTGTGTAGAGATGCACACAAACTAAGCCCTGCAAAGGACAGAGAGGTTCGATTCCATTCAGTGTGTATATATTTACTCTTATTCGCAGCATTACAGAGCTACTGTCCTTCCAACAGAGATATAATAAGGAGGAAAGCTTTCTGTGACAGAGATTTCATCCAGCAGTTTAGCAGAACAATGCAGAGATGGAGTCTGCACCTACAGAAAACAGCCATTGTTTAAAAGCTCTAAAGTTAATAGCTGTTCTGCAAACCTCTTCACAATGAAGAGAGGGGGGAATAAGGAGGAAAAAGGGAAGAGGACAGTGTGAGGGCCAGGAAACTGGCTGAGATTCAAACAATAGTTACAGTATTAGAAAACAACCATAGGAGTGCCAATTTGGGGTATTCCCTAGCAGCAAAGGACATCACAACAAGGACCTCAAGGAAGGGTCCTGAGATGCTGCCCCAGCTGCTGAACTCGTCGCTGCCCACCTTCACTGCATCATTACCACAAGCAAAATCCTGGGGTATTCCTGGCTATGCTGCAGCTATGACTCCATGCACAGGGTCAATGTCATGGCATTAGCCATAGACACGCAGCCTCAACAGCAGGACCCTTCGGTTGAGGTAACAGAGCTGCTCTCCCCTAACTCCAAGTGAAAGTAAGACTGCAAGTACATGGACAGAGTTAACAATAAATACAGCTACATGTGAGAAGACTCACCAACCCTGGTTTTAACCTGAGATGTCACATTTACTCTGAAGCCCATGCTGCTCTGCTCGCCTTGTTGCTTGCTACCCATACAACCAGCACACTAATTAGCCCTAGCCCTGCTGAAGGCAGGGCCATCCCTGAAGCAGGCAGAAGAGGGGAAACAACAGAGGATTAGCAACACTGCTGTGTGAAGGGAAGAGCAGCTTGTGGTAGCCAAACTAAAATGAAAGGAAAAGTTGCCTGTGTTTCAGGCTAGTGAAATGGAAGAGCTGAAGCTACTTGCATCAAGTGTGA
This sequence comes from Chaetura pelagica, assembly GCF_000747805.2. NCBI lineage: Eukaryota > Metazoa > Chordata > Aves > Apodiformes > Apodidae > Chaetura > Chaetura pelagica. The sequence continues at coordinate 1,867,090 of NW_009953386.1, read as the reverse complement.
CTTCGATACCTTTTGCTTAGTGTTGTGAAAAGTACCCCCTGCCCCATGTTCCTTGGCTGGATTGGATAAGAAAGCCAGTAAATGCTGGGACTGAGCCATCTGGGACCTCAGGTTTGATTCTTGTAGCTGGTAAATGATGCCTACTGCATCCAGAAAAAATGGTTGACTTTTCGTTAAGTTTACTGCTGCTAAAGACTATATCCCCTGCCTCAAATGCCCAGGATAAGGTCCTGGCCTTCCTATTTAGTGATATTTTCAAGTATTTATACAATATTATTAGCTACTGCCCCGCCTCTCCCCTTCCCTGATTTATTCTCCACCTTATTTTCTTTTTTGACGTTCCCAGCCCTGCACATGCCGAGCCACCCACTGGGATCATTCCAACCCAATCCATTTCCATAGGCAGAGGCCCAATAAAGCCGCTGTGGAAACGTTTAAGCATATTGCCCATAAATCAATGCATCCATCCTCCAAGCTGACAGTTTCCACAGAGAACAAGCAGGTAGTAAATGTTTCTTCAAACTTCCTGGACTGATAGTAGGCTCCTGTAAGTAATGTCTCACAGAGACAACTGCTTTTCCCCCCATCCCTGTCCCCTTTCAGCATGACATTACACCCCACTCAGGATGCAGACCCAAATGCATTAGCCAATCTCACGGGGCTGCTACCTCGCACCCAAGCAAATCAACCGATGCAAGTGTTTCCACAATTACAGGGCAGCAGACAACTTGAAAAGGACTATCACAAACTAACGTTTACATTATGAACCTCGGGTTCACACCTTCTTAAGGCTCCCTACTATCTCCCCATTTGTAAGCAACCAGAATTTTGATTTCTTTGAACTGAGCTAACAAAACTCATACACAGTTGTACCAGCAGCAGAATATAAAACAAATACCATCAGCAACAACAGTAGAACAAGCAAAGGAAACAATTGAATTAATGAGTGATATTTTTGTGTCCCTGTAATCTTCCTACCTCCTTCCCCACAGAGGCCTCTGAAGGTAGCTGCCAGAGCCCTGACTGCAAAGAAGTTACACAGATGAGAAGCCACTTCAAAATGACATAAACCTGTTTTATCTGTCAATCAAGATGGGGGATGAACAGTCATTTAGCAACAGTGTCACTAGAATTATATTGCTTTGCTTTTTGAAGTAAATATTTGATTCTCTCTTCCTCAACTTTACACTTCTTCCCTTGTTTTAAAACAAAATCTCACAGATTTTAAAATAGATCCATAGTTTTGGGCTTTTTCTCAGTCACATTCAGCTTGTTTAAAAAACATCTGAGTGTGTCTGTGTGTAAGAGAATTGGCATATTTCCTGCCTACAGCAAATAAGAAGAAAAAAACAGAGGAAGACAGTGTTCTGGTACTGAAATATGGCAGGTTTCTACCCCCATTCAACTGTGGAGTTTTTCCTTTAAAAACTGATTAAACCAATCTTGGGAAAGGCCTGCAAGCCCCAGTCTCTCAACACTTGCTATACACCAGAAGCCCCATGCAGTGCTGGCAGGAGGCATGAGCCTGCTCTACCTGACCCTCCACTGGGAACCTTGAACTTGAGCTTCATGCATGGTCTGCAACTCTGAAGTATAAGGGCTGTTCCCAGTAACAGCTCTGCTCCTTCAAATGTTCCAGGGGCTGGGGCCAGGCTGCCCAGGGGGCTATCAGGCCAGCCTCGGGAGGAAAATCACTGTAGCAGAAGCCATATTAATTGAGCAGGTTGATGAGCAGCTACAGGTGGATCTTCGCAACAGGAGGACAGATGGACAAGCCCCTCAAAATGTTTCCCAAAGGAAGCATAAAAAAGTGTTTTAAAACCCTACCCAAATTACATATAGAAAACACTGCTGGATATACTTGTGTAGGG
>NW_009953386.1:1789349-1864631 GCF_000747805.2 Chaetura pelagica | reverse complement strand
AAACAGATCAGCTATTTACAAAGAGCTCAGCATTTTACATTTTGGAGGCTGGCTACATACATAAGAACTCTCATTTTGTCCAGTCTACATAGTAGATAGTAGCCTATTGTCCTGGATCAAAACAGCTGCTGCCTTAGCTCAGGTAGTAGAGACAAATTCTTCTGCTACTGAGAGTTGTATGCTACTTGTGTCCCCAAACTGGTGAGGGGGAATACATCATTACACAGGTTATTTTTGTACACGAGCAAATCCTGACTACAGCCTGCGTTGTGTCCTTAGGGATATCAAAACATTCTTCTGCTCTACAAGCAAAACCTCACATCTGTGTAAAGGATTTATAAATACTAACCCAGGATTGTGGGCTTCTGAAAAAAAGGATGCTAGATGGTATTCGTGGTCACACTAACAATGAAGCAGGGTTTATCACTTAGAGCTTGCCCTCAAGGTTACACAACTGTTTAGTGCTTTAGAGGAAAAAAAAAAAAAACAAAACCCACACACAAACAAAAACAAAACAACAAACACAACAAACCACCAAAAAACCCAACAACAAAAAACCAACAACCCCAAACAACAAAGAGAAGCACAGCCTTAAATAGGGTAAATCTGAGAATTTCTGCTTTGGGGGAATTCATACCGTAAGAATGTTGTGGAAATTTCCTACTGAGGAATTTGGGAAATTTGCTGCTGAGTAAGAAGGATACAGGGGCAGAAACAGGCAACAAGGCTGCCGCAGGCAGTTCCACCATAATTTTAACCACTGCTGCCTCATTGCTTTTACCCACTCTCTAGCTGAATGGTCTTACCTGCTCTCTTCTCAAACCCTCTCCTAGGCAAGAATGGGAATTTGTTAGCCCTAACTTACATCAATTAAAACTATTGTGGAGCAGCACCCTTAGAGATCACAATGCCCGGCAAAATGCGCTTGGGAAGAGCTCACCCCATGAGCAGGTTTCTGGCAGTCCTTCTATGCTGGAGGATCATAAGTTTCCTGAAACCAGTAAGTTTCTGCAAAGTGTTTTAATTTCAACAAAATGCTATCTGCTAATGACAACCTGTTTCAGTGGAAAACTCCCAACTGCTTTTCTCTCTGGCAGAAAATTGGGGAGAAAAAACAAAACAAAAAAACCCCTAATGCTCTTGTATACTAAAAGATGTTTCTAGCTAAGGAAAAAAAGAAATCAAATATTTGTTCTTTTAACAGTGGAGACTTGGAGCAGAGGCGAACAAGGTAATTTCACATGTTCCTGTGAACAAGCTCCTGCAAATAGCTTCCCTAGATAATAAGTAGAAACGAGTGAGAAGCAATGGATAGGGGAAGATCTATAATGGTGTAAAGAAATGTGTGATCAACTAGGGAATTCTTCTTAGGGGCCTTGCAGAGAATATCGTATTTGCCAGACCAGATCGGACCACTGGGCCAATCAAATGTAATTTAAGCATTAAATGTAACAGCTTGATAAATCTAGGTCAATGCACCTACATGCAGGTACAAGTTTAATACCACTTCATTAGCAGGACTGCAGCACCCAACACAGAGCATATCTACAGGTCCTGGAAGGGAGAAACATATGGCATTTATAGGATTGCACAATTAAATCAATGAATTTCTCTTAACAAGTGACCAGAAATTGGTCCCACTTTACAATTTCTAGTCTGCAGCAGCAGACGGTGCTGATGCTTCAAATTTAAGTGGAAAACAGTACCACAATGCTGCTCTGGCCAGTGTGCAACACCCTGCAGAAAGAAGCTGGGGAGACAAGAGCTCTGCCTTTTTAAGCCCTTGAATTCAGTCAGCCTTGACTGGAAATGTATCATCTTATCACACAGCAGACCCACAATTATAATTAAGCATTCTCAAAAACTAGCATTGGCATGTCTAAACTCACCTTGGCACCCTGTGGCTCTGCCACAGGCCAACACAAAGGGGATTTCTACCTCTGCACTTACTTCAGGTTACTACATAGGGCTTTGCTTCTGGGACTGACTCAATGAACAAATTTATCTCATGGTTTTTAAGCATGCTTGTATCATCTTGCCTTTGCAGGGAGGCTGAGGAAGACCACAAGATCCTTGACTGGCAATTGAGAGAGGGAGATTGATGCGGCAGGGGTCTGCTTTCCTGAGACTATGAAGATATACAACCAGGCTCTATTATTTTATCAATAAACTTGGCAGTGCTACATCAACAGCATTTGATCCCCAGTTCCTTACCCCATAAGTGGGAAAGATAGTTTTTTTCTGCTCCTTCCCTGACCACCACCACTGACTCCAAGACCGGTCCAGGCTTCCCACTGCACTACTCCCAGGGCCACAAAGCTGTTTCACTAAAGAGCCCTCTCTTTACCATTATTACTGTAGTCCAAGTATAGAGTTATCCATGTCAACTTCAATCCTGCTTGCCCAGATGTGTGTATACTACACAGCAACCTCTCCCAGGACTGCAGTACAGCCATACATCAGGTTAGGACTAATGGAAGCCTCTTGGATATTTCCACCACAGGAAGCTGTATGCCACCTTCCAGATGAGCCATTGTGCTCACAGAATTGCAGTACACATATTTTGGCAGCCACCCAAGACAAACAGAGAATGGTAAGAAATAGAGCCACATAGCATGTTGTTGGACTCTAGCAAGGTCAGGGCAAAAACTGCTTGCAGTGAAGATCCAAGCCAAAATCTGCCTCTTTGGTTACCCTGCTGTAGACCTACCTACTCCTTCCTCAGAAGGAACTTCCAAAGGCTGCAAAACCAGACTTAATAAGTCCGAAAAGCTCTATAGACACATAATATGTCTTATGGAAAAGCAGTCTGAGAGATCTAATCAGCTGAAAGGCAATTCTTTACTGAGGCTGCCAGATGCAGATGAACTGTGCAGGGCTCGCTGGCTCCTGAGATGCCTGTCTAATCAACCCAACCCACATTGCCAAAGAATCATCAAACCAGGCCTCCTAAAATTCTGGCTAGCAGCCCTTCCACTTATTCCCCAAGTGCTCCACTCTGAGTTTTTGTGACCTGGCCATTACTATCCAAAATGCTCCATTCCCTTGAGTTACCTCATAATCCTATGAACACTGCTTTGTGTATAGAATTGCTTTTTGAACAATATCTGTCTAGAGAAAATGAGATTGAAAAGTCTGGATGTGCTTTGCTCTAACATACATGGTGATGCTCTGGAAATTCATCTGTGTTGAAAGAACATCTGACTCTGAAATGAGAACAGTGGATCAAGGGAGAGAAACCTTCTGATTTCTCTTATAATAATAATGGCGGCACTAAACCCAGAGATATATTAAACTAGAGAAAGATGGCCTTGGCAATAGTAAGAATAACAATTTGCAGGCTAAAATTCTCATCTTGCACACACTTCTTCCAGAAAGCAGGACTAGACAATTTTGCAGAGTGAATATGACACATGAGCTGGGGGAAAGAACATGGAAGGAGACTGCAGCATGAGTGATGGTATATGTAGAAATACAAGCAAGGAGGTAGATTCTGAGCACAAACACTCAACTGCCTGCCCCCAGAGTATCCCTCAAGTACCCCCATTAGCTAGATTTCTTACATAGGTCTGATATTCTGGAGCCAGTATCAGGAAGGCTTTCATGTGCACATGTCTGTGCACACATCAGCTGGGAGTGGGATGTCCTAAGAAGCAGCTAGAGGCAGCACTGGGCTTTGAGTACAGGGAATGGCAGTGACAGCAAGACAAGGTAGTGAGCATGGGGCTAGCACAAGCTCAGATAATGAGCAGAAATTGGATTGAAGGTAGACCTGGATATCAGGAGAAGGCCGTAGCTTATTAAAACTTGACTCCACCCCCCCCCATCCTTACCTTTTTCTTATCATGTTTTATGCTTTCACCTTGCATCTCCCCTCAAAGTGCATGGTAAAAAGTACTACATTCCCACACCTGTGCTCTGCTCCCTTAATTCAAAGCCCACCTTCCTCACCACGCCTATTGCTGACAAGCCACGAAAGGCATAAATCCTTCAACTCTCACATGGATGTCACATAATGAAGACATCTCTAAATATGGGCACATCAGATACCACCATCTGGCTGTGCCTCCTGGACAGCTCCACTCCCCACAGATCAGTGGGCACAGAGGCTGCTGCAGCCAAACAATTATTCCTCTGTCTCCTGCTCCGGCACTTGTGGGCATGGATGCCCTCAGCAACCCTGCCAGTGCCTGGTGGCCGAGGCCACAGGCTAAGAAGCATGCTGTTCAGAGCAGTCAGCCCAGCCTGCCTCGTTGCTGCCCCTCCACACTGTTCCCAGGGCTGGCAGCACCAGCACACTTGCCAGCCTCTTCTCCCTTCTCCCCCAAAGGTTCAGATCTCATTCACACACCCAAGCAGCACCATAAAGGTGATGAGCTTTTCTGACCCTTCCTCCTTTCCTTGCCTGGGTATCACCAGCTTCAGCCTTTATCACTCTCCACCACATTTTTCTCTTTGCTCATCTGCCTCTGACACACCTTCTCTTTGGCACCCGGCACAATATTTCTGCCCACTGGTCAAGATGATAAATTGAAAATTGTTCTTTCCAAGAAGACTCAAGAATTATAATTTATTTGTTCATTGCTTGTTTTGTTTTGTTTTAGAAAAAACAATCTTTTCAGTTTGGCTGAAAGATTTAATCTTACCTATATGAAAACAAAACACCTGCCTTTTCTTTCCAAAATTCCGCCTTTTTTTTTTTAACAGAAGTGTTCCAGAACAAAACTATCACTACAAAACGAGAAGCTAAAATAGTTAATCTCCATACAATTTCTCCATTTTTCCCTCCCCAAAACAAGCATAACGCACAAAGCGTGTAAAACATCCCCAAACTGTGTGTTTAGGAAAACAAACTAGCACTCTCACTGACATTTTTTAGTCTTCTTTATTTTTCCCTGTTTTCTCTGCAACACTCTGCCTGTTCCTAAATGCCACCACAGTCACTGGGCCAAGCTCTCAGAGAGGTGCCTGTGCACAGAAAAGTTCACTGAACTGCCACAGCACGTTTTGCTCCCTGAACAGTCTGTAGCCACAGGACACCTCAGAAGACTGGCTTTTCTTTGAAATACATGAATATTTGATAACCTCCCTCCCTTCCTGCTCGCTTTAATTATTCCCTTATTTTGAAACACCAGCTTGCATGCAGTATTTAAATAAAGCTGTTTTCAGAGCCACAAGCAGCTTGAAATAGTCAAGCCTCAAAATATACTGCAAGTGCTGTACATCCTCCTGTTCAGCACATAGGCAACAGAGAGCAAGGCACAACCTGGGAAATCCATACAGGACAGGGGGCTACAGGGGCAGCCTTTCCCTTCTGAAACCTGGGGTCCCCTCACCAGATAAATCAGTGCACAGGGGATGTAGCAGGCTAGAACTGAAGCAGGCAGTGAAGGGGAAATACTGAAAGTTGCAATTTGGGAAGAAAAAGCTGCTGCAGAGTGAGAGAGAATGAAAACACATACAGAATTGTCTATGCATAGAGCTATATATAGATAATTGTATACATACAGGCATATACATATATAAATGAGAAAGTGTTCAGAGGGTTTGGGTGACTCAGCAGTTCTACAGACATACATGACCAGACCATACAAATCTTTGCTGAGGTCCATCAGCTGCAAGGATTTGGTCTTGCCAGATTTTGACAAGCTTGTTTTATTGGACATCTTTGAGAGGATGTCAAGGATCCCCTTTGCCTTGAGCCAAGACGTTTTGACACCAAAACTTCAGGTGAACCAAACAACTGCTGGACACCTGTATGTGTAGAGAGCCAAGTGACTAACTGCAGGTCAGGAGGTGGGATACTGCATACCTCAAGCAAGTGGCTGCATTACTTCAGGTTCACAGCTTCAATATAACACTTAAGGCTGGGGCTGGGTTGCTTTGGGGCAGTTGTATCCCTGAGAAGTTGTCTGTGTACTGCATGGGGGAATAGACATTAACAAAGATAGCCACTTGCACCAGGTGAGGGTGCTACAGACCCAGCAGCTTTTCCAGCTGCTAGAGCAATGCATCCCAGATTATTTGGAAGTGTTTCCCTGAACAGCTGAGAGAAAAGGAAAGGAAGCTTGCCTCTCCACAGGTCAATGTGCAATCACGCAATGTTTGTGCAGGTGGGTGAATAGATGTGCCTGCAGATGCTCACAAGTAGGGCAAGGAGTAAACTCACATTATTTGAAAATTCACCCATCTCTATTACAAAAATGATTCATGTCATCCTAATACCACTTTTAACTGTGCCAAGGCCGATATTCAACATAGAAGGTAGCTGGGGGGCTGTAAAAGGACTGCCTGCAAATCTCAAGACTAAGTGTCCTGAGGTTTGATTGAGCCTTCCTAATCGAGGTGGAGTAATACCCAAGGCACTCTCCTGGGAACGCACACATGACCAATAACCAGCACATGATGACTTTCCAAATCTGCCTGTGGACAAAAGTTATGCTCCTCAGCTCTTGCCTGATGGTGCATCTCTGAATCAGCCCTTCATTATCATCTGCAGTAGATTTTGTGCTCTTATTACCTCCTAAAATTTCCCTGCACTGTCCACATCCCTTGCCCATAAAACCTCCAAAAAGGTGAAAGCTGTGGTGAGGAGGAAACTTTAACCTAATGGAGAGATACTTATAGAGAGAGCTGGAAAAGTTGCTAATGTCTTTCGACACTTGAATATATTTCCTTTTTCACAATGAAGATTTCTAACACCATATTCCCAGGCCAATACTGCTCAGTAATTCTGGGTGAGAAGTGGTGGAATTTTAACCAAGAGGAATACATTTTTTAATGAACCTAAGGAGAAAGCCAAGTATAAACCTTTCCAAGGCAAGGAGAGACCCTTAAACAAGTTCCGTATGCAGAAAAACCTACCCTACAAACAGCTTTACATTACAAATACACCACCACATGTGCCAGTTGCCCCATGAGGCATAGGGGCTGCAAGTTTCATGCTTTAACTTAGTACAGCCAAGGTGACCCTCTCCTCATTCCCATGCATTAACCAAAGAGAAGACTAACACAGTATGTGTGCTAGCAGCTACAGAAAGCAAAGCAAATACTAAAGCACATGAGTACTCTGACAGAAGCACGAAGAGCACTATTTATTTACTGTCTTTCAATGTCTAGCCTGAATGGGATGCTGCATCTCCAATAGCCATTATGAACAGCTCATTAGACATTAACAGCATGGGACTTTGTTGCCTTCAAGTCATCTGATCAGTTGAAAGGAAAAAAGGAAGCAAGCAGGAGTGGAGAAACCCAAAGTGAAAGGAAAGGAATGACAATCAGCTGCTGCTGCAATAGTTAGAGTCAGAAACGAATTGGCTGGCTAGTGTGCATCACTACTGTTTTCTAGTAAGTGGAATTAGGAGCAGAGCCATGTGTCCAGGGCTCCATACTGTCAGCTGTTAGCAGAGAGATTGATTTAACACAAGTGTCAATGGCACAAGCTTTGGCAAAGAAGAAATTCCCCTCCTAGCTGCCAGGAAACCACAGTACAAAACATAGTACTACCAGTGACCAAAGAGCCAGTGTGGCTAGTAACTCCTTGGCAAGACCCACACTGAAACACAACATTATTAAACATAACAGGCTTAAAACTGTGGAGACCTCAAAAACATCATGTATACAATGCACATGAAAAAAGATTCAGAAATAAACCATCACCACTGAGGAGATCAAGTAGAGCATCCCAGCCATATTGTAGGAGCATGGGCAAGACCATGGCTCCAACTAACCAGTGCAGCCCTGCTTACTTCATCCTAGTATTAGGCAGGGGGAGGAAAAGTGGGAGTGGGCCACAGAACCACCTCTGAGGAAACAGTCTGTGGGAGAGAAAAGAGATCATCTCTCTTGACAGTCCAGAATGAGGATAGCAAAAAATAAAACCTTCAAGGAAAATTGCAGTATTTCTTCCTGAATGAGCCTGGGCTCTGAAATCAGCACATAATACATGAGATTGAACACTTGCAAGCCTGAACCTGTTATTGAAGTCATCTTGGGCAGTAAAAAAAACAAACTGCAAACTCCTGGTTTACCCTAAGAAATATATAACTGTTATTCTCCAAATTAGTTGACTGGAATTATCAAAAAAAGTTCAGCTACAAAAGTCTTGTCTGAAATGTGTGAAAGCTGCAAAATATTTTTCTCAGAGTTTGTTCATCTCTGCATCCATCTCAACTGCTCAGCAGAGTGATTAACATGACTCTTCACTAGATTTTAGCAAAGCTAAAAGACATTTTTAAACAAAGATCTTTTTGCTACATCTTCCCTTTTGTGTATGCATGATTTACAAAGAAGCCATTTGGGCTTCCAGGTCCCAAGGTGGGCTATTAGTCTGAGAGTGAAGGGAGAAGAAAAACCCCACCCTCCATCTTCTAGATATGCAAAGTGACAGGAACTTTTCTAGAGTCAGTAGAGAAGCAGCAACCAGTCCCGAGGGGATCTGCTTACTCAGCCTCTGCACAAAACTGAATTATAATTAAAAATCTAAAACTACATTCTCTTTCTGGGAAGCCTTATGGCCACTGTTGGGAACAAAAGCTACAGAAGTAAAAAAATGGGACTGGAATTATATATAGGGAGCATGGCCAGAAACAGCTATAGGGACAGAAGGAAGAATTTTCCCAAAATGAGTAAATTTTAATTTTTTTCCCAGGAGTATGTTTCCTCAGATTTCCTCTACTCAAAGCACCAGGCTAATTCACACCAAGAAATACTAGAGCAGAAGGCAACTATAACAAACTGAAGCGTGGTTGCGGAGGTAGGTGTTAAAACACACACAGCCACGTGCCAAACTCACAGTTGTGATCCTGCCAGACTTGTGTGGCACAAAGCTCTCGATGAGGTAAAAAAAAATCCAGACAGACCAGGCTCCTTGCAGCACATACTTCATTCAGTATTTCATTGCTGAGGTGTAGGGGCAAGATTTTGGGCTTCTTCGCCTCTCTGAGTGAAACGGGTCACAATCTTTTTCCCATAGGGGTGAGGTAGGAGGGACTGCTGGGGCACAGGCAGACACTCATGTGCCTCTGTACAGCTAGTCAGGGAAAGGAGGCAATAGCCAGCTTATCCTTCTGCCTGTTGTCAAACAGATAATTGTTCTAGAACAGCTGGGACAGACAATAGCATCTTTAATGGCCCAGCTTAAATGCAGTCGTGACAGAAATAATAATATTTTTTAATCTCCCTTTCCCCAGCCTTCTGGAAATTCATTTTTAATGACTACAGTTGGGTTTAATTTTTGCTCTTGTTTTTAATTCAGATAACTCCTTGAGTTGTGCAACTTCCCTCTTCCACCCTTAATACTTCTTGTAAATGAAAGGCTTCAATATTTCAAATGCCAAACACCAGATGCTAACAGAACCAATGGGATATTCTGGTTCACCAGTTCTTGCCACCTTGTTCTGATCAAAGATCTCACATGCCTATCAGGTAAGCACTGGAAGGACAGGGTTTAATCCATCCCTAAAGGCGCTGGAACATAAAAGTTCTCCATTGTCACCAAAACGCAAGCAGTACATGTCTCCTTATCACACTCATTACGTAGCCCATCTTCAAACGTTTCATAGAGTAAAATGAGATACTGGCAATCTTTGACACTGGAGGTCAGCTGATTGTCACTGCACAGTATCACACCTGCATCATTATTTTCTGTTGTGGCACGCTTAAACAACAGCAGAAAAATCACTGCATTTTCTCACAGTTTAAAAAAGTGCATGAAGAACCATTTTAGAAAGTTCCTATGGAAGTGTTAAAAAGCTTATCATGGAAATTGCTCTGGATTAAAATAATTGCTACTTTTCATAAAAGGATGACATTTACAACAAATCTCCCCCCAATACTTCCCTCCTCTACTCTGCAGCACCTCATGATCTCCCAGTCTGGGGTTTTCCTCATGCACATCATTCTGGATTCTAATCAGACACAGGACATAGCCATCATCATAGTCCCCTGATCTAAACTTGTCTATTTGTTCAGCCCTGTTTTGTTTACATTTACAACTTCACACCTTAGAATCCACTGCTCTATTTTAGACAATAGAACAAGAATGCTACAAAGCCTAATTTATTTTCATTGTCCCATAAGTGGCTAAATTTGGCTCTTGGGTCTAATGCTTCTTTTTCTTACATATTTCACATTGAAGAAAGCAAAATTCATACCTTCTCCATGAAATTTTCATTAACTACCCATTGCCCAGTGGTACATATTCGGTAATATTAACTACTGTAGCTGTTTACATTCAGAAGGTTTCACTCAGCCCCAAGAAGGAAAAAAATCATTTTCGTACACTAAAGGAATTTAAGTCTCCAGAAAATGCTATAATCACTGCAAAATATGACACAGTAACCCTGCTGGAGGTCATGATCCTAGACCAGAGGAACACCTCCATCAGGCATCAGTCAGGTGTGTCACTTGGCACTTAGGCATAGCAATATTTAGATGAGCCCCTCAGAAACTCTACTCTTAACTCCTAAGCACCTTAATAGCTGGCCTTACAGATTCATCCCAAATACCTGAATGACAATTGCTGGGTCTACAAAATGAAGGATCCCAACCTCACATACCCACTCAGAGCTCAGCATACAGCTGTGCAAGTGGGACTTTGCAACTTCATCTTCCACATGAATTTACTTTAAGGGTGAATGGCTAGAGGAGAAGGCAGCAGCAGAGGTGAACTTAAAACATGACTGCACTGCAAAGTAAGATGGGCTGGAGCCTGCGGTTCTGAGCACCATCCCATACCCTCTGGGGATAATTTGGGATTTGTCCAAGATATGGACAAATGAAAAGTCTAATTCAACAATGAAAGAAACCACCAAAACAGGAATTTGGAAAATGGGAAATCTGGGGCAGATCTCACAAATACAGATAGCAAGTTCAGAGCCTTGCTAGGATATCCAAAGCATTGAATCCACAGGGTGCTAAACAGTCCAATGACAGTGAGAGCTTTGTGAAAGCAAATCATATGAAGAGACATAACCGTATTTGATGTACCAGAAATGCATAACACATTGGACAAGCTATGGCCATCAACAGAAGTGCAGGTATGAAACTTCAAGAGCCAAGAGGTGATTAAATCAGGAGGCAGTCAATTTGGAAAAAAAGCAGCTCACCCACCTGCTGTGATGGAGAATCTGTGGGATCCACGACCACAGGAGGCTGTCAGCTCAGATACTGCAACTGGGTAATTTCAGGAGAAATAACATTGAAAGATATGTTGAACACATGTGAAGGGGAATTCAGGGCACCGGGGCCTGGCAAGAGAAGGAAAGAAATGCCTTCCCCATTCTTGTACACTGTTGTACAATTAAGCAGATGCACATGTTCTTCTCTGAAGCATTCAGGTTGGGCTGCAACATGCGCTGCTGTGGGGCTGTGCGATGCAGGGAGGCCAAATGGACCTGATGTGGAAAGGGAAATCCTACCTTCCACTCATCAAAAGGGTAAATGAGAAAGGAGGAAAAGGAAGAAGAGCATTAGAAGGAAGATTAAAAGAGAGCAAAGGGAAAGAAAAGAGAGAGGAAAGGAAGAGAGATAAAAGACAGATTAGAGAACCACAACAAACAGAGGGAAAAGATTGAGCTCTAAAGGATTGGATTTTAAAAGCCAATGTTTTTCTTCACTTGGCAATAACACTGCAGACCACATCTCTGTATCCAAATGAGTGAAAGCCAGTCACAGGTCATGCAGAAAACGCCTGTGCCTGTCGGGGGGCACTGCCTGTCCCCTTCTCCCCCTCAAACACACAAAGTAACTACTCTTTGCCATGGCTTGCCCTATCAGGCAAGGCAGGGACTAGCGTTCGGTGCCACTGAGGAGGCCTCCTGTCCATCAGCACTGCACCTCCTGCACCCTGGGGGCTCCAGCCCACCCATTAGAGCCAGCACCACAGCCCCCTCTGCTCCTGGGCACCCTGTGACTGACAGGGGCTGTGGCACAAGTGGGCAGACAGCAAGGGGAAAAAAAAAAAAAAAAAAAAAAAAAAAAAAAAAAAAAAAAAAAAAAAAAAAAAAAAAAAAAAAAAAAAATCAAAAAGGAAGCTACAGTTTTCACATTACAGCACCCACGGGACTTGTGGGATGGATGCAAACCACCACATGAAGGCAGTAAACTATATAAAGACAGAAGCAAAATATTAAAGCAGCCCAGCTTCACTCGAGTGAGCTTCTTGCATGGTCAAATGCAACAAGGCAGCATTAAGAGCAGCTTAACCCAGTCTTGGAAGGATTCACAGGCTTACACACATGGAGAAAGCAAGGGCTGAGTTAGCCACAACTCTGTCCTATGTTGCTCCTAAACAGAGCTAAATTCCCTATGTTTTACAGAAAATCTGATTTCATAATATGGAAATAGGACCCGCTTCACTCATCTTGAGAGATTCAGGAATGCTCTTACACAGCACAGGAGGACTGCAGAGCAAGATCACCCTCCAACAGAAAGTACAGGGCAAGTTCAGCTTTGCACCATGAAAATTCAATTGCCTCGTTTAGACCTTGGAAAACCTGGGGACTTAATGTAATCTGTATTTACTGAAAGCATCACAGGCACCAAAATTTATCGCTTGAAATTGACCTGTATGGGAAAATGTTCCCAACAACTATGAAATCCTTTTGCTACACAGGAATATTATTACAAGACTAGCTAAAAAGGAGAAGTGCAACCTGCTGTATCACCACCCCTTTGCAATTTTGGCTTTTCTTATAATTCTGCTTCCGCTGAGGACCAGCTGCACTTGCATGGTGGAAAAAAAATAAATTGAAACACACAGCAGAGTAAGATGCTTGCAAGCCTCTCCCACAGCCAGCCCTTTCCTTAAAGTAATTTCTGTTTATAGATAGCATATCTCTTTACAGTTCTGTAGCTTTCTCCCTAGCAGGCCTTTTATACACATGAAAAGAAATATCTGATCAAATATATTCCTCTATCATGGCTTTGGAAATATTAGCTAGATTTAATTAATATATAATCATATCAGCAGAAAAGAGTTAATTGAAATACTGAATAACTACAACTGTAACAGGATTGGAACATAATGCTTCAGACGTACTAAGCAGATGATTTATCCACCATGCTATACAAATTTTAGTTAACAGTTGGGCAAAGACTTTAGAGCTATTCTTTTTAGCAGTAGAAGGGTATTCCCTAGGTTGTGCCAAGGCCTGTGTTCTGAAGAGCATTGTGAAAAATCAGCTTATTGTGCATTTTCTTCTCCTATTAGAAGAAAAGGAGAAAAATGTGTCTGACATTGTTAATTGGGATCTTGTGGTAATGCAGCAGTATGCGCACAGAGAGACAAATGAAATTTCAGTGCAAATTCACTGACCTTAGCCAAGATATATCCAGGGAAGAAAATGGCTAAATGAATTGAATTTTGTGACATGAAGCATGTATTACATTCCCGGGTGTCATATTAATTGTGCATGGTATCAGCAGGACAGTGGTAAGACAGGTACAATATGCTTACTATCGCTATTGAAGTTAACTAGATAGTAAAGAGAGGTTAGCAATAAAACAGACCTGAAACTACAAGCCACTGTCTCTACCTTCAGATTTTGCAGAAACTTGTTTAAAGAGCTGAAATCTGCATAGAGGGTTTCCTTCCTGTAGCCCTGGTCCAAAGTCTCAGACATCAATTAAAAAAAAATAAATAAATTCAAGAATTTTAGAAAAGTTGACTCTAACTAAAGTTACCCAGATGCGGAAAATCTCCAGTCAACCACATCAGCAACTTCACTAAGATCCACTTATGTTAAATCATGGAATATGCTGGCAGAGGCTGGTGTTTATCACTAGCTTGCAAGCAGAAAATGAACTGATATATCTCAGATGAGATCACAGGGAATGGATTCATGTTAAAAAATCAGCCACTCAGGCAGCACTCAGTACCAAACCTGCTTCCTGCAGTTCTCCCTAGACATTGCTTTCACTTAATTCCCTCCAGACCTTGCATTAGTCACATAGTTGCACAGTTGCTCTTTCCCCTTCTGTGAAATGGGAAGAATAACACTACCTTTTCACAAGGGACCAACCAGACAATCATCTCAACAGTTGTGATTAGACACAGTGATAATAGGGGAAAAAAGTATTAGGGATGGAGGAAGACTGAACCACTCTCTGCAAAAGGAGAAAACTGATCTAGCTAAACCGTCTGGCTCAGTATCTAGGAGCCAGTATCAAGGCTCTGCAAAAGAAAGAGTGAAAAACTCTACTGCAAAGAGACATATGCCAGAATTCATGGGATTGTGCAGCCTGTATTTGTGCTTGGGATTGCCCTTACCCAGATGCAGGACCTTGCCCTTGGCCTTGTTAAACTTCATGAGGTTGGCATGGGCCCACCTAAATGCCCAACACCTGTCACATTCCATTTGTTTGTTTGGATATGAACATTTGCTTTGAAATTACCCCTGGTATGTGCAGGTACACAAAGACAGAATAAAGACATCCAGCTGCACTCATCCCAGACACTTTTTACTACTTTTGCAGTCAATTCTTTTAGATCACAGGCTCCTGATTATTAGAAGAATAAAACTCCTGTTAAAACAAGAATTGATCTAAACTTCCAAACGAATGTTAACTTTGAACGCAGGACATTCCCCACAATACCACTGGTATTAAGCAAAAAAAAAAAGTTTCAAAGGACTCTTAGTTATTTGGTATTTGCTACTAGAATCTTTTAATTTCAAGTCTGAAAAATATACAAGATGGTATCCCACTACACTTATTAAATATGTTCAATTCAGTATTTTTTTTTCTGGCTTAAAAGCTTTGGTTTCAAAGTCTAGAGAAGTTGCTGTATTTCATATGCTGATTCAAGCCAGCTCTCCATGTTATTGAAGGATTTTCAGGAAGGAGAAGCAGGTAGGAGGTAAAAAAGAAATCACCAAAACCTGCACAAAGTCTTGAAATGATAAAGCAGAGCCATAGGTCACTAGGATTGTTGCACATCCATAGAATCATAGAATAGTTTGGACTGGAGGAACTTTTAAAGGCCATCTACTAGTCCAACACCCTGCAGTGAGCAGGGACATCTTCAACTAGATCAGATTGCTCAGAGTCTCATCAGCCTGACCTTGAATGTTTCCACATTGCTGAAGCATCACCTGTTCTCTTTTGTCATGAACAGAGAGACCAAAACAAGCAAAAGACTGCATATATGTTCCCAGCTTTTTCTGCTGTTTGCAAAAACACAGCATGCCAAACCTCTTGTTGGGAAAAGCTCTGCCATGTCCAAATGCTAGTTCATGAAACGATGCTTTGCTTTCCCAGCACATCATCTGTGCCAGTGAGGATTCCAACCTCAAATCTCTTGCTTCATACATAGGTTAGGCTGCAAGATGATGTCCTTAAAACAATGGTATGGGACAGTATTGAGAAGAGACCACCCACATGTAAGGAAGGGAGGCAGTACCTCAGATGGAAAGTAAGTTGATTTTAAATGTAAGATAGTAAAGAAAAAACAGCAGCAAGAGATTCCTGTGTAATTTAAGATACCAAAGAGATGCACCAGACCACTAGCATTAGCAGAACCCCAGCAGAGGTTCAGACACAGGAGTGAGACAGAGTTCAGAGCTAATCTAGATCCCAGCTCTCCCAGCTAGGAACATGAAGCAAAGCAGTGCCAGAGCACAGAAGATGCAAAGAGCTGATCCCTTTCTCCAGCAGGAAGCAGTGTAACAGTATGAGAAGAGTTGCATCACTGAATACTATATAATAATTGAATAATAACTACTCATTATTTGCCTAATTACTTATCTCTGTTCCATAATGTATCTTCTTACTATTTATTAATAGATGGCTAGACTTTAATGGAGGTGAATGGTCAGTGCCTCCCTTGGGCTACTGTTAAAGGCTGCTTTCATTTTTATCTGTGAAGACCATTCATAAATAAATCATCAAACCACCTACTGGGAAATGAAAAAATCTGTTACAGATCCAAGTTTCCCCAAGTGATCCTGTGTGCTGTCACCAGCAACAGGAAGAGAGGGAGGCTCAAGACTTCAGTCCTGGGCAGGAATCACTCCAGGTCCAGATCTGTATTATTGTTTGGGTTTTTGCTAGATGGATTCGGAGTAGCCCCAGCCTTTGAGGATACAGCAGGAAGATTTTTCACTAATGAGCTCTGCTTGTGTAAACACCATCAGGAAAGGAGCTGCCAACTTAGGGGCACCTGTCCCACCAACTTTCATAAGAAAGCTGAAAACTGAAACCATTAATTTCACAACTGCAAGCAGCAGCAGAGCTTCTGACAGTAGTGCTGTGTTAGCCAGGTCTCCCCACCTCTGCCACACTGGCATTAATAGATTAATTACTCCCAGTAATACTGAGTGCTACTGTTGACAATTTCCAGGGAACAAACCAAAACAGTCTTTCTCTCCAAGTCATGCAAAATGAACATTTACAGAAAAGGAACAACAACAAATCTCAAGATGAATGCTACAGGACATCTGTACTCAGAATATATGCCTATGTATTCAGATCACCATAAAAAACCATAAAACTATACCTTACTTCCTTCCCCTCAAACCCTGGAGGTCCATTAAACCTAAGCCTAGCAATATTTACATTTTACATGTGAACATGGCAAAACCTTCCAGCAGCAGGCAGGATAGGGATTTCATGAGATGAGACAAGCAGGCAATGTTCCTGCTTCACTGAATGAGACCCCAAGAAGCTATCATGCTCCTAGATTTTTGTCCCTTCTTTTCCCTCACACTGTTGATCTCTACTGCCAGAAGGGTCCTAGGAATGAGGTCTTGAAGTCAAAATATCTTTAAAACACCTCCCACCCCCACAAATCATGGAGCTTCTTCCTAGACTTCCATTCATAAATCACACACACACACAGGAGTTGATGGGGAAGCTAGCTTTGACTTCTGAGCATAGATGTAGGCTGGGAACCAAAATTATGGGACTCAGTTCTCCATGAAGCAGTATCCCAGACTGAACAATATTTCACCTCATGCTTCAGCACAGCTCAACCACACCAGCCAGAAAGCCACAGCACTGCAGCAGGATCTGTGAATGGGTCACAGGATACTTTAGAACACTGAACACCAGGTTCCTCTAAATGCTCCAGATTCCAACTAGCAAAGACATCAAACCCATCAAGTGACTCCCCCCAGTCTCTGCCTTGTCCTCATCTCCCATACCAAGGAGAGAAACTTCCCTTCCCCTGCTCTCCTGACAACAGCTCTACAAAGGAAAAAGCCCCTGGGACTGAAATGTTGCAGATTTTGAGGACATGATTAATTATTTAAATCGACAAAATTACATTCCACTGGTGACATTCAGTGCTGTGTCTACTCTGCCTCTCATTCTCCCCTTCCGTCCCTGCAAGCCCCTGGCAAACTCTTGCCCCTGTGGACATGTGCCAGCTAGGGATCTGTTCCTTCCACTCTGCTCTCTGCTAAATGTTTTTTATTCTCAACCACCTGCCCCAGGCCCTCTCATCAATTATTAATCAAGTGAGCCATGAATATGCAAATCAACCCACGCACTCATTTTATTAAATTAAATAAAAAAGAAAAGAGTCAAGGCATGTACAGCATCAGAATAGATGATGGGGTGGACTGCTCCAGGGAAGCAGGGATAGGTGTTAATAGATAAGGAAGGAGAGTAGGATGAGAGGGAACATGCACTGTATACAACCAGCAAGAGTATTACTTCTAGAGCTCTTCACATGGTTATTTTAAAGTTATGTTCTGCAGGAACGCAAGGGTTGGAAGATACGTGCACACACATATAGTGGTGCTTTATCCTGCAGTAAATGAACAGGTGGAGACCTTTGTTCCTCTCTAATAATCCTCATCAAAAGGGGCACTGTGGGGCAGGGCAGACATTTATGAGATTGAGGTGGTCCAGCTGGCCATGCACTAGGCATTTCCATCTGGCCCACATCATCCACTTCAGCAAAAAGCAGCTGTGCTGCATCCATGTGGACAGATAAGGGTAAGCCAAGGACACTGCCTCTATAAAGACCTTCTGACTGGGAACCACTGCTGCTGCCACCTGTCTGGCTAACACAGGAAAGGAATTAAGGGCTGTTTCTCTGAAATCTGTCTTCTCCCAGTTGCTAACTTGCTGACCTGTTCTGCACTAGGCACCAAAAAGAACTAACCCTCCAAATTTTCCTTCTGTGTAGCATCTTGCCTCACCTCCATCCCTCCCAATACACCCTCCACACATTTATGCACTAAATAGCCTTTCTGGGTCTCCTCAACAGCTTTCCCTCGTGTAAAGGGTAAGAGCCACAATGAGACTAACCTGTCATTTCCATCAGCTGCAAGGCTGAGAGCTGATGCCAGATCAGAACAAGCAAAAACCAATGGCTTCAAACCAGAAATTTCCCTTGCAAAGTAGGGATGGCTGTTACCACTACCATGCTAATGCCCCTTTCACCTGTTGGATCTTCTGGAAGAGGCACTCAAAGGGAGGGGAAGGTAACCATCCAGTCTGCTTTTCCAGTCACTGATGGTGTCAAAAGCAGAGCTGAATAGCCTTAGAAACTAGAAAGGAGTGCTGTCCCAAGATGTGCACACAAGAATCACCTTCTGCTGTCAGTTGTTAATTGAAATAAGTACAATTTTGGGGGGAAAAAAAAATCACATTTGGGAAAAAAATGACATAAAAGAGAAGATAAGGGACATGCAGAATAAAACCAAGGCCTAGATAACAATGAAACATTAAGAATTAGGCAAAACCAGATTCCAATTAAAGTAGAACACTCCCCAAGTAGTTAACAGCCCGGCCTTGAGACTGGCCTGCAGGACACCTGCAAGACAGATGAAAGGAATGGAAAGAAGGAGTCCCCACAGATTATCTTGGTTACAGCCTTGAGCACTGGGGAAAAACACACTGAGTAATTGAAATCAGCATATTAATATATTAATGTTCCTTTAGCATACTAAAAATCACACCCACAGGCTAACCAGACCCCTACTAGGAACAAGCCCCTTACTCTTTGAGCATGTGCAGTCAAATTCCTAAGCACTGCCACTTTAAATGGAAGCAAGGAATTAATTGATCAATGGCATGTGCCAGTAAGAGAATAATGCTAGAGGTAAAGCTTTCTCACATTTTGGGGTATAAAAGTAGCACTTGTGTTTCAGAGAGCTAAGCTTACTTTGTGGAATACCACCCTGCTCCCTTTTCTGCACAGAACTGGATGTTAAAGCAAATATATTGACTCTGTGCGTGGACTGGCTTCTTGCACCCCAGGTAATGGACCCTACTTTTAGGACAACACTTGGATGTAGCTGAGGCTGTCCTTGCCCCACACAGACACTTTACTCCCTTCCCACCTAAATAGTTAGGCTTTCTCCTCTTCTGCCAGCTTCACTGAGGTCCACATCACTTATTGAATAATGCCAGGTATTGACCTTCATGGGGGTTTGAGGGAGTTCAATGATGGGTAGCAGAAGGGGATCCCCTCCTTACCTGGGAAAAAGGTAGAGCATGGGCAATGGCAGGACATATGTTTTGTCCCCAACAGAAAGAGACTATTATAAGTCTGAGATTAGTAGCGTATTTCTACTTGTCCTAAGCACTCCTACTAGACGTTGATGTTTGGGGGACATAGCTCTCCTGGTTCAGCAAATCATCCAGGAAGCACTGATGACACAGGCAAAAACCATTCTATCAAGGCAACCAACTTGCAACTCCTGAGACACGTGCTGTTTCCAAGACTATCACACTAAGCTTCTCTGCAGAAGCTCTGCTACATGCTGGGCCCTGGGTTAGATCGTGGTTACACAAAAAGCCAAATATATGCTGGAGCTGGCAGGAGGCCCAGTCCTGTCCCTTAGCAAGTCTTCAGAGAGCTGTGGTAGTTACATCTGGAGAAACCCATGGGGCTCCATTTCCCCATAAGGCAGTGAGGTCTGGGAGATGAGTTTTCTACCTCCTGACTATATCATGATTGTAAAATGTGATTACTGCATTGCTGAACAGAGGCCAGAGGGAAGGGAATTGCATCAGCATCTGGAAATTACGTGCTCACATGATTCCTTGGCCACTGCTGGGCTTATGGGGGTAACCAGAGGTGGATGGGAGGAACAGCTTTTTCACCCAGTGATCCAAGACTGTTGGCTTGTATTGAGGAGTAATTCTGGTTATACTCTCCTTCATATAACAGATAATAATCCTGCTGGAAAAAAAAAAAAATCAGGGTTCAAATAGTGTAAGGACAAGACTTTAGCAATACTGGTTTCTCAGTCCTACCAGTACTAAGCAGTTGTTGAAAAAAAAGCTGGGGCTCATGACCCACAAGTGTCTCACAGATTTTGGATTCTTTATTCCTTCAGGGCACCTCACAACCTACCTCTTGGCATGTTCCTCCAGAGACATTCAGGGAACAAGAATGGTCCTGGTTCTTAACTGCTGAATAGGAGGGAAAATGAGGGGGGAAAAAAAAAAGAAAAGAATTCCCCTAATGTGACCAGCTAAATGTTAATTTGGAATGAGATTTTGTTTTCTAAATTGCTCTTAACTGTGTGCCAGCACACAGGTAAATTGTTCTTGGCTGAGAAAATGGCCTGTCTCTCTTCCCAAAGATTAACATAGAAGACAGTGAATGGAGCAGCAAACAAGAAAACCATGCTCCTTTTACAAATCATTCAATAGTTGCCTGACTTCTTTTCTATATGTTTTTCAGCTGTAAATGAGTTTCTACTGCTCACTCTAGCTGAAGGCCTTGCTTGCCATTGTTATTCCCCATTTTCTTTCTAAACAAGGTTGGGGAAGGAAAGAGAAGTAATTTACCACCATGGTGCCTCCAAATGAAATAAAATTGCTGTATTTTCTTCCTGCCCCTCCCAAAGCCTCCCCCGACTGCCCTCCCCAAGAACTCTGCTCATTTGCATAGGGATGTCCATGTTTGTTTCTCTGGCTCAGAAGGAGCCTGGCTCATCAAATGACAAGCTGGCCTATTACACTGTAAGAAAGGACTAAGGATACTTTGCATGATTCTCTGGGTAGAAAAGCTTGAAGCAGCCTACGAGATGGTCTAACTGGCCTCTCCAATACTTTCAATTCAGAAGTTGTGCCAGAAAGTAGTGAGGGAAAATGATCCTGTAGGTCACTGCCCTTTTGTCTGTCTGCAGCTAATAACACTGGCAACATAGGTCAGAGGATGTGTATGTGGTCAGATACTTGCACATCCTTTTCCTGCAAAGCAATGCCAAGAAAAAACTTTGACTACAGCTAGTATCTACGCCTACAAACCCTGCTTCTTTCCTCTGACAAAAATGTCATGAGCTACCAGTGTCTCTCTCTCACACAGGGCAACTAATTCCCTTAACTCTTTCCAGATAATTCTCTCACTTAACAAACCTTTCACAGAAGCCTGCAGTCTAGATCTTGGTTTCAGCTTTGAGTTGTGGTACCAGTTCATTCATACTTGGGTTGTTCCAGCTAAAAAGCCTATTGTGCTTTTCCCAGGTCCTACCCTTAGACAGAAACAGTGAAATGTATTGTTAAAAAATAGAAGGGAAAAGAGTTTTGCTCTCTTAGTTGCATGGATTTCCATATTCCCTTCTCACAAAGAGAAAGGGGAGGCTTATCAACTGTCAGCTATTGATCCTCTGCTTTTATAAAGCATCTTACTCCCTTTTCTACTTAACTATCTTGCTCAGTTATTCAACATACTTTCTCCATGCTCCAGTCTTTCCCAGCCTTATGAGTATTTCCATGTCACAGTGCCAGTAAGAGAAAGAAAATCCTAAATGCAATGCTGTAGAAACAGAGCCCTTATACACCAAGTTCAATTCAGAATGGCTTCCCTTTATCTCAAAGACCTTGCACTGGTAAAGATTTTAACACTCATTGGCATTTTGAAGATTATTCCTCATGCTGTAACGAGCAGGAACATGGTTCTCTCTCTGAAATTAACACCACCTGTCATGTTCACTTAAATATACTGATCTACTGATATAATTAATAATCATGTGATAGATGAAAATATCTATTTGTTTGATTCATGGATATGAGGAACACAAGGCTTACACCTGCCTTCTCTTCAACAGATGTTTAATTTATTGCCTCTTTGGAGAAAGAGCACTTGTTTCTCTCTTCCCCCTCAAGATTCTTGCAGCTTGTTACAAAGGAGGTGCACACAGTCCCTTATGGAAACAGATTCAAGTCAGCAGTGACTTGAAAGCACGGATGCTTCTCCAGATGCCCAACTTGAAAACACACTGGAAGAGCCTAATCCCTAGAAAGCACAACAAGAACTGCTGAAAACAAGCATTGCTTTCTTGGCTTTCAAAGCTAGGCTGTAAATATGGGGGCATCAATAACAACCAACACTGGAAATCCCAGACTCTATCCAGCCATTAGTTTTGATATTTCCCCCCCCCATAGAAAGTATCACTGATGCATAGGCTGAAACAAGAGGATTGCATTTTAGACTAATTAACTATACTGCCACTTGCACATATAAACATCTAACAGCTCAAAACATGTGTGGCTAATGCATGCTATAACTAGAGTAGGTATCCTAGCATAAGGCATTACTGTGGGAAACCTTTACATGTAGGCACCTCATTATTGCACTGTAACAACCCACAATTCTCCCATGACCATGCTAAAGAAGGTGAAAAGAATTAATTCAGAAACACTAGTCACAGACAGTAAATTTTAAAATTCAGTTGGCAGAGTAAGAACACATTCATTTGAGGCACTTAAGACAGATTAGTGAAGTCTCCGCAGGAAGGGTCTCTGAAGTGGTTGGAAATAGTCTACTGAAATGGGTTCTGAGGACAGGCCCTCATATAGAGAGCAGAGGTTTTTGGCTTACTGCTGTACCTGTTATTCCCATTGTAGGAACACATCAGGGATCTCAGGTGGAATCACCATATATAACGTTCTTGAATAGACTCCAGAGGAAGATCCTTCAACATAACCTAAGAACACATTTCAGGTGCCAGGTGTGCTCACATCTCTAATTTCTAGGACATGAAGAACCTGAATTGCATCTTCATACCCATGGAACAGGTGCTACGCAAAAACCTAAGAAAAGATTTGTTTTAGATACAGCTTTCTGAAATATTAATTTTCCCTTTTTTTATTTTTCCTTCACTCCTGAAAGTAATTAACTTTCAATGGCAGCTAATTATAAGCAAAAATAAATCGGAGGCTGCATGGCTGTTTGGTGCAAGCTCGGCAAAGTGGTTTTTAATTGGAAACCCTCTTTGTCGTGTGCATTTCATTCCATTTTGCACTGTATTTATCGTTCCAGCTTCATATTATATCCATGACCTTTCATCTAATGACAGAAGCTCATGCAGAGAAAAAATGATTATTTTAACAAACAGACTTTAGAGCTATAAAAGAGAAAGGAAAAAAAAAACCATGCAAGAGGAGAAAGTAGGAATGGCATGAAATGAGAATAAATTACATCCTAAATGGTAGATCCTGATCTCTGCCTCCTTTTCCTCTGGTATGTGACCTCTGCAGGAGCCCTCCAACCCACAGATATTGCTACATGACTTGGCTGATGGTGTACACCAATGAGTAACAGTCACCGAAGGTCTTATAAAACCAAGCTTTCTATTCCCATGGTCACCCACTAGGAAGAAACAACTCAGAGGTGCATTCTAAACTGACGTTATTTTGGGGTTTTTTTTTTGAGCCAGTCACACATTAAGAGCAGTGGGACAAGTCTTCTGCAATTCTACTGTTTGCCACGATGGCAAGTTAGAGTTTGGTACATCCTCCAAAGCAAACACAAGTTATGAGTTTAGAAACATGAAGCTGATAATTACTGCAGACAACACAGCCTGAACTGCAGGTCATGAGCTGGAAATAACTGTAAAAATCCTAATTCCAGACACGTTGTGGTGTTATCCCAAACACGTGCAAGTTCACCTTACTGTCCCTTCCACTGATGAGAAGATGTGAAAATACATCAGCACAATTATATTTATTCCTCCCTGCTTGGCCAAAACATTAACCCCAAGCTGAACCCTCAGCCACATTCCCTGACACTGCCTGTGTTTCCTTAGCAAGATCTCACCACTGAACATAGTTGCCAAAAAATAATCTATGGTCCCAATGGCAAGGAAATGGCTGAGAGACCTTAGCCCTCATAGCAGTGGAACCGCATCTCAATGCAAACAGCAGCAGGGGCTCTTTTGGCGCTGAGGTGGTTGGTGGGTTGCACGTGATCCAATCTGAACTGGCGTTTCCCGCTGTTAATGAGCAGTTCTTGCCAACTGCCCACCTGGCTTCTGCAAGAAATAGCTTAGCAGGCACTAGATATTTGGCAAAAGACTCTGTAGATTAATCACAGTAAATTTATATGATACACTGAGCACCAACTGGCTAACCTATGCCGACCAGCAACAGGGATGGACCAGTAGTGAAGGATCAGGGATATCCTGCAACTGTTCCTAGAAATACCTTGTGTAACTGGAATAGCTTATAACACATCCTTACCTCTACCCTTAACCAAGTTAGCCAGCATCCATCCCAGTGTCTCCCATAGGGAAAATTAAAAGAAATACCACTGTGAGGGGTAATTGATCCAGCAGACCAGCATTGTGCTTACTACCTAACACCATGCTATTTCTGCTCAAGACTGTATCACTTCATCTTAACTTTCAGAAAGAACAGATTTACTTTTTTGTGAACGCCTGTGCTGAATTTTATTTTTCTGCTTGTGAAGTCACTCCTCTACAGCTTCACACACATTCCATGAAAAAGAATGTACAAAGCAAGAGGCCAAAGTGAAATGGAAGGACACCAGTACTATGTTTGAATGCTAATGTCACCGGTGAACATCAGAAGGAAATACAGACAATGTAAACCAAAAATTGATAAAATTTTATGTAAATAATGCAATGGCCAAAGGTATTACAGGAGCCATTTGTTGATCTTGATGGTCAGGAAACAGTTTCCTCAAACCTTGGGACTCTGACTACATAGAGCTCAGTATTTTTAGAAGCACCAAAGTGTAATGGTTTTCAAGATGCACTGAAATTCGGTGAAACTCAGATCTTGCAAAACTCCTGTTTAGAAAACTTTGTTCAAAGGTACAAAACAGGCCAGAACTCCAATGCTAAAGATTAATGAGCTCCTTAAAGCACAGCCAGGCACCAAGCTTTGTATGTATTTTTTTTTGGAATCTATCTTCAAATCAGATGCTAATATATGGTCATCAAGTGACTGACAGGCTCTGAACAGGCATCTCCAGAACCACTCAAACAAAACTCACCCCTGAAAGGCTGACGAAGAACTGCTTTATGGAGATTTCCAGGAGCACAACTGGCCCTTAGGCACACCTCTTCCACCAAATTGTAATCCCTGAAATACTAAGCAGGTGATTTAGAAGCCAAAGAGAGAAAAAAATATTTGCAGAGAAATCTCTTCTATCTATACATCCACTCCCAGTGCCTTTTTGTGATTCATTAATAAAGAAAACTCACAGACTAGCAGCTGTGTTCAAGAAACATTGCAACACAGTCCATCTGAGCACAGGCACTAAATATGCCATCGGATGTCACTGTGCAGATTTGGGAGCCCTTATATTGCTAGGCTGACATCCATCTGGCCACTTTAGCACTACTGAAGCAGCACAGGGTTGCAATTTTTATAGCCCTGTTCTCCCACGTAAATTTGATACATGAGGATGTTTGGGGTGAAGAGTTGTTCTGCTGTGCCAGAGCTGCCCAATACCTTGTCAAGACAGTGTTGCATCAGCTTAGGAGATCTGGAGATCCCTCCCTCTCTTCCCCATGTGAACACACAGGAAGACAGCTGAAAACAGGCTGTAAGAGATGAAGGGGTATGTGATTATAGAGTATAAATTCATCAGATGGGTAAGCACCAGGGAGGAAAAAGAACTCCTTAAACTAAGAGATCATGTTGACATAAGAACATATGGTTTTTAACTGGCCATGAACACACTTAGATTGGGAATTTAAAAGACGCTTTTAAACCTTCAGAGCAGTGAGATTAGGCAGGGACCTCCAACTTTAGTACTAGGGGAAAGCCAACCATAATGTTCCAAATTTATGAAAGGAATATTAAATAAGAATGAGAGCTGGATCAGATAAACCAGAGGTTTACTATGCTGTAGTAAGAACCATCCCACAACACTTTGCTATGTGGCAAAATCACCCCACGCCAGTTGCCTGGAAGGGTTGTCTCTTGATCAGTGGACTATGTACAAGTACTAACGAACCACAGTACCCTGAACATCAGAGCAACTAAACCTGTTTTTGTAAGTCTGTTCAATAGGTTCAGAATGAACAAGTTTTTAAATGCAAAGAATGTTTTCAAAAGTAGCTTTAAAAAAAAACAACAAAACAAAAAAACACACAAAAAAACCACAACAAAACCCAACAAGTTCCTTTTTCAAAAAGAAATCAAGAATTCCTTTGATTTTCAGGAAGAGGAGGTCCTGAGTAGCTGAGATGTTATTGAGAGTTTTGTCCCTAGTCTTTTATGTCATTTTAGACACCTTGATTTACTCTGCCTTTGCTGTCATACAACATGGTCATGTCTTGTGCCATATTGAAAACAGCATCTCTAACCTTTTGATTCTAATGGAGCTTGAAATACTAGGATAGATTACAAACTTTGCTCACTTTTGTTTACTTTCCTCTGTGTGCATGAGGATCGTGAACTATGTAACAACACAAAAAGATAGAGATACAGAGAAGAAATATTTGCTATTGGCTTCAGCACCAGACCTAACTTAGGCTTTATGAATTACATACTTTGAAAAAAACAAACCCACAACATTTTTTTTTGTACAGGATCTGGATAATCAGAATTCCCATCTGCTCTCCTCAGCCACTAAAAGTGCCTACCTGAGTAAAATATATATGTACTTTTTTTTTTAAATATGGTTTTAAAAATTATTACAAGGCTGTAATCATGTTATCAAACCACAGCTGAACTATAAACATCGTGCAATTACCAACATACCAGGTAACAACTCTCCTGCTTAACAATTTGGATGTCTAATCAGAAACAAGACATTTCAAATTATGTACATGAAACCGTTGGTGAGGACTGAAGAGTCTCCAGTAGAGCAGCCAACAATGAAAAGTCCTCTATTAATTCTACAAACTTAATGTTTCTTATTTACTGAGGTTGCAGGAACATCTAAAGTATTTCATTTTTACATTGTATCACATGAGGCAGGCAGTGAAGGGCAACTCATGAGGTTTACTTCTAAAATGAGGAACTTTACTCAAAAAATGGCAAGCAATTCTGAAAATTCACCACACTAGCTGTTTTAGGCTGAAAAAGACTCAAGATACAACTAAAAAATTCTTCTAAAGAAATGGCCTGGTTACCTATCTCAACAGACTACGTACGTCAGGTGCTAAGATAACCACCAATAACCAAGACACACATCTGGAGTCAATAAGCTGACCTGAGCATGATGTATGTTTGCAGTCCACTCTAGACTGCATTTTGGTCTTGACTTTTTGACTTACCAGGCCTTCAGCAGAACTCATATGTCACAGTAAATCACAGGGCAGTTGCCATATGGAACTTATGAAGTTGCTGATGAACACAAAACCATCTTTAGATACTCAAGGACTCCGCTAATATCCTATCTCATATGAACAAACCCATCTTTCCTTGCCACTCAACAACAGTTTATCAACATTTTACTACTTATACATTATACCAGAAAGGTAAGAAAAAACCTCAGCAAGCCAGGATCTTACTAATACAGCCTCCCCATAGACAGATAACCACCTCTTTGACTCCAGAACATGTATTGCTTGCTGTCTCTTCTAGCTGTAAAAGCAGTAACCAATACCATTTTGATTACAATATGTTGCTGTTCTTGGACATAACTTGATGGATGCTAATCAGATGGAGTGAGATATTGCTATTTACCACAGCTACTACGAAGATGTTAAACAGTGACTAGGACTCAGAACAAGCTGTGCATGGCTAGTCACCTCTTTTTTCCCTCCCAGCTTTATCACAAAATGGCAGTTCTGTTGCCAATCCAAGTTACATACTGATGTCATTATAAGAGTATTAGAATCAAATTAAATAACTTACCATTACTTTAAGGACAAGCAGGAGAGGATTAGAAAGCACAAAGACTTACCTATGAAGAAAAGGAGAAGCAAAAATTATTGAATGAGCAAATGCAAGAACAGAAGGTCTACAACAATTCAAGTTCAGAGATAAGATACATATCTTGACAGAATATCAAGAAAAGCAGATCTAGTTCCTTTCAGTGACAGCTTCCATGAATCACAGAGGACCAACTTACCAGACAACACTAATAACGATGGTTATTTTAATACACTTATAGGTAGGGTCAAAATAAAAGTATAATTTCCTACCCCAAGGAACATACATTACCACTTAAGATGAGCACATCAAATGATCACCACCTGGGGAGCAGGAAAAAAATACTACTGTCATATTGGGCTGTGAGAGCATCAGACAAATTTTAAGGATTATGTGGAATACTTGTGTTAGCTGTCATAAGGGAGCAATTAAAAAATAAATACAATAAATTAGTTCTGATTTGGCTCAAAAATGTGAAGGGGGCTTATTTCCCAGGGTTATTTTGCATACAGAAAAAAATAGGAGGAGCTTTGCAAGATCCTTCTCTTAATCATCATTAACCACACCTTTCTGTAGTATACAGAAACTGCCATTACAGGTCAAGGATCCACAGTGCCAGGTCACTGTGTGACCAGAAAGCCATAGATGGCTTTGTTTGAAGGCACTCCAATGCACTTTCCCTAGAATCCTCATGAGAACTTGGGATCCTCTCTCAGGCTCTCTCCTCTTCTGTTGCTGTAACTGCCACTACTGTCCAGCCACTTAATTTTTATGCAGCAAACTTGACTCCCTCCCCAGGTCCATCCTCCCACTCTGTTAAGTGAATTTCCACTGCTGTCTTTCAGACAATCATGCCTCTTTTTGTCAGAAAGAGTTGTGCTGAGTGAGGGTATCAGCACAAAAAGCCTACAGACACTGCTCCGTAAGGAAAATATTTCACATATTATCATTGTTTCACTAATAGTTAGAGCAAAATGTAGAAAACTTAAGTTTGTATCAGTGTAATGAAGCTTGCCTATAATGAATTTATTTTGCTTAAAAAATAGCTTAACTTCAATTGGGCCTGATTGAAAGTCCAGTGATGTCAATAGCCCAGAGAACAAAGATCCAACAGATTACAGAAGAGAGGCTATTCAGAAAGGGAACATTCACTTTTGTGGTATAGAGACCCATATTAGCAAGTTTTGAGCCTTGCTTGCACACAGCTCTGACTCAGCTATTAGACTTCTAAGCAAGCTTGTCAACATGAGGACTTCTGGCTACAGGAGTCCCCATTCATTTTTCCAGGGGGTACCGCAATATATTCTACCAGCTCAGCTCTTCTGCCTACAGTTCAAGCCCTGTGGATGTGATCACCACTACAAGGGGCACCAAGGTAGCTATTCCCAAATAATATTCATCCAGGACTCCTCCAGCCTTTCTGGTTTCTCTGTCATCATCAACACAACTTTATTTTACATCTCCTTCATGCAGCCAGCAACCCCCACATCAACTGGATGGAACTAATTTAAGGGAGAGGGAAGAACAAGTGTCTCAGTAAGAAGGAGCAAAATTAGGTGGATCATTTCAAAGAAAAGCTTAGGATCGTGTTTGTTTGTTGTTGTTTTTTCCAGTGAATTGTAAGAAAATGGTATACAAAAATAGTTATTCACAGAGATGAAAAAGCAAATCACACCAAAATATTTGTGCACACCCTGAACAGTCATATCTCAATGTACACATTCTCCTCAGAAGTGACCTTGCAGAGATTTTGAATAATCCTCCACGCAGACCAGAATCACTGAATACTTATAAATATTCACAGATAATTTGTGAACAGGCTAAGGGATGCAGCTTCTTGTAGTGAGTTTAGACTCACTGATGTAGGAACAGGAATAATGTCACATGGCATCAATGATCCATCAAATGGCATGGGGAATTAGGAGTAGATATGCAGAAAAAGACATTCTCAAATAAACCAGAGGCTAAAATTCAATAACACAAACTATTTATCTAACAACTGAGAATAATGAGCAAATTAGTATAAAATCAGTCTGCTCCTAGATAACTTACTGAGCAGAGGGGTGAGAA
The DNA here is from genome assembly GCF_000747805.2 of Chaetura pelagica. Lineage (NCBI taxonomy): Eukaryota > Metazoa > Chordata > Aves > Apodiformes > Apodidae > Chaetura > Chaetura pelagica. The sequence goes on along the minus strand of NW_009953386.1, from coordinate 1,834,517 downwards.
TACATTCTGATAACACATTGCTGCCTGCCAACAGTTCACTCTGCTCTCTTACAAATAGAGTTGACTGGCAATAACTGGGAATAGCTGATAGGAGGAAAAAAAAAAAAAGGAAGAATGATGAACAGGAGAGAATAAAAAAATAAATGGTGATAGAAAAATACCAGTTCCCTCTTTGTGGGGAAAAAGAAATGAGGGGAATAAGGCATTCCTCTGCTTATACTGCTCAAGATGCTACACACTTCAGTCAGGTTGCAGCAGATTTGTCCCTCATTCCGCAACACCTAAGAGCATAATCACCTATGAAGAGCAACACCAGGTCTAACAAAAATCCCAAAGCACAATTTCCACTACTTTTTCCTCCTTATCACCAGAAGACACCAAACCATCCATCTCCTCAGCCCTCCTCCCCCTGCTAAACTCTTTGCTTTCCAGATTCCCCTACCCATCAGTCACTCATTAAGACACTTGGTCCAGCTTCTAGGGACACTCAACAACAGGGAAATAGAACAGCAGCTTAGCTAGCTCTGCAAGGGAGATTACTGAAAAAGGTTAATTACTGAAAGAAACAGGAACAGAACGTGGAGGGAGCAATGGGAAAGGGGATGGAGGAGGAAGGGAGGGAGCAAGTGACTTTCAGCTGCTTAATCTGGCTTTCCAAATCCTTAAAGTCCTTTACAATTTAGGCTGATCAAGGAGGGGACACAGGAGGGGGATGGGCTGCGTCATTCACTCACATTTGATAAAACCTCAATTATGTTCCTCTCCTAATCCTGTGTCATTAGGAGCAAAATGGTATACTGGGAGGCCATTTAGATATAAACACATGCAACCGCAGCATCCAACCTGCTGACTTATTTCTTCTGTCTGCTCTTTCTCTTTTTGTTGCTGGAGCCAATTATATTTAGACGTGATTTTTTTTGTTGGCTAAGTACTTGGCCTCCAGCACCAAGGGGTCCCAAAATGGACTGGCTGGAGACCCTTATGGCCTTTTTTTTTGTGTGCGTAAAGGTCATTATTACTATAATAGCTGGGAATGAATCTTTCTTTTCACAATGAATCTTTTTTCTCAGAACTTTTAAAAAGAAAAACAAAATCTCCAAAACAAAAGAGCATTTTCTATCATGCCTCCAATCTCTGTTCTCACTGGAGCACGAGTCATCTGGCTGCTGACTTCTATGAGAGAGCAGGATTGAACCCAAATGGAAAATTTTACAATACTAAAAAAAAAAGCCTCAGAAAGCAATCAAATGAATTTAAATGTAAAACTGGTATCTCTTTGCTCCCTGCTGGTGGAAGGCAACAAAATTAAAAAGGAGCAACTGTCTGTACAATCTTCTTCTCATTCTTAAGCTTATATCAAACCCAGGCCCGGCCCCGAGCACAATTCACATGTGATGGAAAACCTTGGATCAGGAGCATCCAATGCCATATGGAAGAGACTAACTTGGTAGCCAGAGTGCAGAAACACCATCACTTTGTCACGCCCTTGTTAGTCTTCGTTACCCCAAATCTGCACCTGCATCTGCTCACCAGAGATGGCTGCATTTCCATGACATAAAACAATCCATGTATCATTTATATGGCTCATTGTGCTTTGTCTTTAAAGAGATCAATACAGGTATCTTTGCTCCTTACACTGTAATGCATGATGAGTGCAGTCACTATCTTAAAGTCACTTGCCAGTACATGACATAATGAGCCCTGCTTTTTGTTCTCTCGATGCTGTTGTATAAAGGCATTATAAGAGTTCACGTGCAATCAAGTTAATATTTCATTTAGATAAGAAGCAAAGTGAGGGAGGCTAACAAACCTTTTCTTAGCTCTTCCCCAGAACTAGCTTTGCAGGCTGGTTTTGAAACCATTGGGAGGAAAAAAATGAATAATCAGAGTATGTTTGGAGCTCACACAGCATTCCAGAGAGACAATGTTATATAGCATTCTAAAAATGAAAAATCTTCCTTACTGCTTATTAAAATTTAGGCAAATCATGGGGTGAAGATGATAATAAATAACCTTGAGGGAGACACACTTGGCAAGAGTGAGTTCCAACACATCATGGGCAAAACAGTCTTGACTTTGGGAATTTCACTTAATGTTATTTATTGCCAATTAACCTAAACTTTTATTTACTGATTCAGGCACTGGAAAACAAAGATGACTAACAATTAAACACTTAGGTAAACCCCTTTCTTCCTAGTTCCCTAGGCTCAACTTCAGTACAACATCTCTCCCAACCCCCACAAGCCAGCCAGTCTCCCCTTTCCTTGTTTTGAACACATACTACACTGCACCTCTGCAAGCCCCTTTGGTGAGGTGACAGAAAATGCAGGAGACTGGGCAAATGCACGATGCATTCTTGCTGATGCTGCTTTTTTCTTACAGGTTTCATACTCTACTCCTTCCTGTTTTGCTTGTTTCCTCTTCTCCAGCCCAGATTCTCCATAGGCTGCAGTCCCTTTGGGGTATCCATGCTCCAAAGTGGGTCACCCATAGGCTGCAGCACCTTCCCCACCAACATTCCTCCACAGCACAGAGTGCCTCCCTCTAACAACCATCTTCAGCCCCCTACCCAACAAAGTTCCCTTTGGTATGATGTGCCTCCTTCTGTATTTGCTTCTGTGCCCCATCCTGTAACTCATCTTATGTATCCTTACATCTGCTATGTCTATTTTGTTTTCCCTTCTCACATCTTCCCATATTCCTCAGAGAGGCTAGGATCCTCTCTGAGCAGCCACTTCCCAATCTGAGGAGAAACTTCCATCAAGGATTATGCCAGAGTTGGCAGACAGCCTGCCCTCTAATTACCAAGAATGTTGCTGTCTAGCTGCACAGTATTCATTCCAGCACTTTGAATCAGCACAAATTCCATTTCAGAGAGAGCAAAATTGAAGAGTCATGCTGCATTGGGATTGAGAATCAGGTACAGCTACCTAGATCTTTTGCATATCACCTTCCAACCCAAGGTTCTCCAGCCACTAAAGCCATTTTATGCCAAGACAGTAGAAAAAGTATTTTTACAGATTGGATGATGCCAATCCTTCCTCCTTGTATATCCTCCCTCCCTATCAAATATTCAAGCTGCAAGTGAAGAAGTAAATGGCCATATCCCTCAGCACAGCTTCCCTGAGTCAGAGTCCACCTCCACAAACTGAAACTCTTTTAATAGCAGTGTCAAGGAGAGACCGCATATCTAGTTAAAGTGCTATTCAGATGCACCCACAGACTTTCACTGCTTCAGAAACACATCTCTAATAAAATAGTTGGCTACATTATCTTATTTGACACTAAAAACTTGAGATGATTGATGGTAGTTTAAATTCTGAATAGACAAAAATTATAGAGCAGCTTTATAATCTTTTGCATTAGTGCCCTGGGGAAATGGCTGAAGTCTTTATCACATTCAAAGGACAGCATGACTGATGCTAAACCTCTACCCTCCCAGCCAGATCAGCTTTCCATGAAGGTCTCAGGCAGCCTAGTTGGGAATCTATCTACAAGAGTGGCTCTGAGGGCGTGACATTTGATCATTAGGTGCCATGCTTTTTATCTTCCCTAACCATCTCTTTGCACTACTTCTAACTTGCTTGCAAATAAGTCAGGATCAAGGAACAAAGAGAGAGGAAGCATAAAGGGAAAAGAACACAGTGTGATGCTTTCCTTTACATATAGTATAAACAGCTGTCCTGCTGAGAAGTAATGTACTGCTTGCTTCCTGGACACACAAATACCATAGAAGAACTGAGAAACTATATCCCAACAGGTAAGTAAGAGTGGTTCAAAAACCTGCCCCAAGAGAAAGAGCCAATATACAGACAGTGATAAAGGTTAAGGGAGGACTGAGCTTTTTTAACATGCCTGGAAGGAATGACATTAATTACTTGGATAATCATAATGCTTATTTCAATAATAAAATAAAGGGAGTAGGAACTCACTCTCTTCCCAATCTCTTTTGAGTTTGAAAAAGCAGTACAAATCAGAGCTCTTTTCATTAAGGAAAAAAAAAACAAACAAAACAAAACAAAAATGATGTATGAAGAAAAAGGAGACTCCTCAGGAGAAAGAGAGGGACAGTGAAGGCTCAGAACCTCTCTGGTAGCTCTCATCACTTTAATGAAAGCATAGATTACTATATGGAGTCCATATGACTGTAGGAGACGGACAGGAACAGAATGATGGAGACCAAATTGGAAGCCTCCTTAAGTTTGCTGCCAGAGGAAAGTGTCCCTGCTGGTCCTTCCCCTCAACTCATGGTCTCTTACCAGACACCACCATTTGTCTTAGCTCCCAACCACCCCAAATTGTTATGGCTGTAAACATCTCTACAGAAGGTAACTCTCCTTTTCCTACCTGAGGACTTGCAACACACAAGTTAGTGGGGAAACAACACTACATGGAAAGAAGATAGCTCTAAACAAATGTTCCCTTCTATTTCCACTCTTCAATGAATATCACTGTTGTATCAATATTGGCCTTTTCTTGTCCTCCATTGCTTGCTTCTATTAATCCATGTGGAAATCTCTTTAGGCTGGGTTCCTATCAACAAAGAGAGAAGGTAAGTGCTCCAGTCTTTTCTGAGCACTGCAAGTCTCCTTCCTAGGTCCAAGCCTGTCCCAGGAAAAGAGGCATCAGGAAAACTCCACATAGCAAACATGAGTCTTCATGCTAGGCTCACTAAATGAGCTAACATTTCAGGCAGTTTTACAACAGTTCCTTTGAGTCTGCCCAGTTAAAGCTCAGTGTTCCAGATTTTGCCAGACAAGGAGCTGCCCAGCTTTTCGGAGGGGCTTTTTTGCATCATGGTTTCACAATACTGCTACATACCCATTCCAGAGTATATTAAACAGAGAAAACAAACTCAGATCTGCACAGCCATGAATTACAAACTTAACAATGTCTATAACAGAATACTAGTAAAGTGATGTTGAAAAGAAAATGCAGGAATCAATTCTGTATCAGGGTACAACTGGGGTACAATCACCTGCATTTTCTCCAGCTCAGAGCAGCAGTAATGGTGTCAGGTGAGGTCACTACATATGGTCCCCCCTCACTCACAGGCTAGGCAACACCATCACAAGAGGGAGTGTAGACTGCCATTCTAGTCAGTCCCCTAAGAAATACATGCAAGCTGAGGAATAAATAAACTTCCTTACTACCTGCTAGCCAGTGCACAGTGATCAGCTTGGGAAGAATAAACCATGGTCTCATCGCTGCAGGCCACATGAAATAATGTTCTTAACAAAGGAGCATCACCAACAGCAAAGACAATACAAAATACACCACCTGCCTACACAGTTTTCAGCAAGCTTGACAGGGAAAGGAACATTTTTCCTCCCACACCCAGAGGAAAATATCATCTCCTTGTCTGTCTTTATCCATCTCTTGTGTCGTGCCGTTTAATTAGCCCATAAATGTTTTGGACAAGAGAACAGTCATTCTGATTCTGTATTCATGTGGGGCAGAGGGTCTTGGTTAATGACAAGGCTACCTTAATGTTGTTGAGATAAGAGCCATCATCAGTCAGTCCCAGTTCAGCAGCTTCACCACTACTTTGTTGTGCAGGACTGCAGCTCCCTCACCTTTGCAGGCAGGTTGTGTGGTTTCCACATGCATTCTCCACACGTGCTGGGACTTGAAGAGCTCCTCTATACACTGCAGTAACATTCCCCACCCTGACTGGCTGCCCCTTTGCCCCAGTACATACCTCTTCCCCCCCTTCACTTCCCCTTCTACTTCACTCCCGATTAGTTGCATGCTTGTGATTAAGTCCCTTTTAATAAATGACTCCTATTAAACTGGATTCCTCTGTCACTGTGAGAGACATAAAATTAAAAACTGTCTGTCTTTAATCATGCTAGGCTTCATCTCCGTCTCTCAGGCTCCATTTATCAATAATTAATATAAGGAAGACTGAAATCCATTTCAATTTCAAAGACCCAAATGTTACATTTTTTAATAAAAAAGAAAGAAAAGAAATAAAAAAACCACCATCACTCCCAGAAACTGAGACAGCCAGACTCACACATGGGAAAAGAGCTGCCTCCAAGAGGAGAGAGGGGCTTGGATGTGACAAACAGCTCTCCTCATGGCTTTGTAACTGGAGATTTTTCCTCTCAAATACTCCCACATAGAGGAAGAACCCCAGTGGTCCCAAGCCCTACTGAGATCTGTACTGCAGCTTGTGGCCCTATTTCTCTTGGTTTTACAGAGTCCCTGGAGCTATGACAAACCAGCACACTATGCTACCCACTCTGGTATCTTCTTTTAAAAACCTGCTAGATCTCAGATACTGTGCTCCAAGGTCAAGTCATAACCATCGCTTCCCTACAAACACAATGATAATATATGGCAGAATTTACCGGGAGGAACAAGGATATGGGGAGTCAAGTCACGAGCCTGGTTCTCATTATGTTGCTCTATAAAGGACTAGGATTGACATTCAAATCCTTCTTTGTTTATTCAAGCAGCACTGCTGTTTACCCTGGTTATTTACTGTTACACCACACCCAGGAATTCATAGCTGATCGCATCACTTTTTTTGCACAGGCAGTAGAAGAAAGTCCAGCAGAGAATGACAAGTGCCACCATTTTTTTTTCTTTTGACCCTGTGAATGGGGCTCACTGTTTGGTGTGTAGGCACTTGGAAGAGGAAAACTTAGATATATCTACCCTTGCAGTGAAGAGCAATCACAATTTGGGTAGATATCCCTGTGTTTGGGTACTGCACATAGCATGTCTCACCACATAGTCAGGTTGCCTTGAGCTCTTACTGTGGCCAGCTTTAGACCAGGCTAGGTATGTATTCAAGTACACCTAAACAGTATGGTCCTCTGCCAGCAATACAACTTGAGGAAAGCCCTCTGTGCCCAGGGCAATGCTGTGCCTCAAGTCACATTCCCTGCCAGGGCTGTCAAGCTCAACTCTGACCACACTGAAGATGTCCACACAGCTTATGGTCAATTCCAAGCACAAGCAGCCAAAGTGACATCTTCAAGGAAAATTAAATACAAAGCCCTGTCATGCAGACATATCTGACATGAGCTCAAGTCACACTGCATGGACATACTGCCTTAGCAGACAGGATAGCTGTGCCAGTCACAGAGCTGTCAGCCTTTACAGAAGTAAATACATAAGTGAAAATTAAATGCAACACAAAATGCAGGAGTTATCCTTTTGGGAGGAATCATACACACAACAAACACTAAAAAAATCTTCCAAACCCAGGTTACTTGTCAACACCCAAATGACAATGAGGACATAAAGCACAGCACCACACTAGTAATACAGGTGAACCTCTGAGAGTTGGAAGCTATACAGGGTAATACCTGAGTCGCACAATTCCCAGCATACTCATCAGCCATATATCTGGTCCAACACCTCCTGAGCCTCAGCAGCTACCCAGACTCCCCAGTCTGTGGATTTCAGCAAAATAACTGCCTGCCTGTAATTGCCATGGAACAGAGGAGCTGTACACAACTAAACCCTGTCACTAGAGGTAGCAACAATTAGGACATCACCCTTTGATTAACAACCCTATGCAAGAGAACCCAATAAGCAGCCCAGTGTAACACAGTAACACCATCAGTCATTAGTCAGTAATAACTGTGCAGCTACACAGGGACAGAAAAGCACACACACCCCCATTACAGTGGGGAAATATCATTCAATAGCCTTTAATTACTGCAGGACCACACAGTAACAAATGATGATCTGCCTGCCACTACAAAGTGGTCTTATCATTCATTGCTCTTTCCTTGATAATTACTAAGGGAACCCTTTGGTAACCCCCACAGCTGCTGTGGCACATTATGGCTGTGGGAACTTTTATCACAGCATATACTGCATTTTCAAGTTTGGGGGGTGGGGGGAAGGTGTCAGTATGGAAGGATTACAAAGAAATATTTGCTGAACTCCTGTTAGCTTCCCAAAAAGCTCCCTGTTCCATGCCACTAAATTGTGGCAACGTTGTGGTAATGCTTTCACTGAAACTTAGACAAGAGGGAGATAATTACACCTTTGCCCTGCAGATCTTGTGGTACTTGTAATTATATCCTGTTACCAGGGAACACAGCAATTTTGAACCTATTACCCACAGGTATCATTTATTTCAGAGTTAAATTTATTACTTTAGTGCCAGCCATACTCATGGTTCTCCTTTATGCATTCAAACTTCCCTAGTGACAAACACTGAAAATAAGAGTTAACTGAAAAAATATGGGATATAGGGAGAATAGATGGGAGAATAGATAAGAGATGCCCTTCTGGCTGTTACTCTAGCACGTGCTTTGCTTTTCACCAAGCTCAGGCAGATTTTCATAAGAGATCAGGGGCATCAGAACAAAAAAAGGGGAGCAGCCCTTCTGCAAGACGAGAGAGGCTTCAAAATGCGGCTGCTCCCAGGGCCACCCTCGTCTGTGATGCGGCTGTGGTGCTGGCCCTCAGCCCATGTGGAAACAACAGTTACTACAGCTATCCACAACTTCCTGGCTGCTGAGCTTTTAAAATCTTCCCTCAAAGAGCCTCTGTGCAACTTTCTGTCTTCAAAATTAGGGAAGGAACATCAGAGGTGTGCTCCAGCACATGGCTCAACTCCAATGCAAAGGACTGCCAAACTGGTCTGCAACTACACAACATACAACAGAAAAATACAGCCTGTTTACTTCTGAATATTCAATTCTCAACAAGAGGAAAGTCACAGAAGAAAGGAATAAATTTGTACTTTCCCCCAGTTATATCAACATTTTAAAAAGAAACAAGCAGTCAAGAACATGGAGATTCAGTGAATGCAGTGTGTCACATCAACAGCAGCAGAAAGAAAAATTTGTGCAGCCAGTTCTGCAAGTTTCCCGTTTCACAGCTATAAGAGATGCTCCTGATCATCACCATCACACTGAGGTCCTCACAGGTTCTGTGACACTTCTGCCACAAACCAGTGCAGCCTCTGGACTACTGCAAGCTATGACAGTTTTTAATAGCTCTTTAAAGGATATTGCAGCAATCAGGTACTGTAGCTTTATCATTACTGACACTCCCCTACTACAAAGGGATGGGAAGAAGGGCAGCCTGGTACTCCCCATCTGCCTTGGAAACCCCTGGCTTGCCCAGAAGGAAAGGATTTAATAGAGGATACTGAAATGTACTGATTCAGTCTTGACTATCCTGTGTCAAAGGTCAAGACAGGGCTGAAAGCAAGCAAGACATGGCAGCAGGAGGTGGTCAGGACCCCTCCAGGTAACTCCAGTCAGAACATTGGTGTGAAAAACCACCATCCCGTGTTACACACAGTTTAGCTAATGATGGCAGATCTTCATTTTCAGGAGATGAAACAATACCAAATAATAAAAAGGCTAGAAAGAGATAGTAGATTTATGTTTCACTTTGTGCACAATCTTTGCGAAGAATAAGTCATCTCTTCAGAAAGCAATAGGTGCCCCAGCTCCCAGAGAGGAACTTGCTGCTGTTCAAACACATCACACCTTTACTGCAAGTCAAGTTCCAGGAGCGACACAAAAAGATAATGCTGGAACATAGGAGAAGACCTGAAGCGAGTTGTTATGGAAACTAGATTCTCAAGCCCACACCATCAAATGAGGTCTCTCCCCTTACATCCATTTGTCAAAAAGCCCAAGATGCACAGGAGTTGGTAATAACCACAGCTCCATTGCCTCACCTTGCATTCACTCACAGGCATCACTGGTGTCATCTTCCAGTTAATATAACCTGGTCCAAACACCTCTAGCTGTGGGAAGTGGCTCAGGACTCAGACAACTCCACATGACAGAACAGTCTAGTCCCTTTAGTCTCCTTTCTTGGAAGAGCTGGTGCTGGTAGTAGCAGATTTCAATCAGAAGAAACAATGCCCACCTTAATATGAACTAATAATTGTCAAATTTCAAAGCTCCAGAAAAATCAAAACTGCACCAAAGAGGGCTGGCTAGTGGCAAGACCACATGTTAATAGCCTCAAGCTCATGTTTGGCAATGTAAACACACAGGATGAGGAACAGCTCCTTCACTTCAGCTATGCAGTGACTTTTTACATGCCTGGGTTATCTCGCCTGACTTCTGCTGGCCCTTTTGGCAACATATAGCTCTTCTACAGTTGACAGTTACCACTATTGCCTCACATTACATTCCTACACAGAAAAGTAAAAGGATTATGAATGTTTATACCCAAACAAAAAGTCTGTATGGCAGTGTACTGAAAATAGTACCAGGTAATGATTATTTTCCCACATAAGCAAAGACGGGAGCTACCTACAGCAGACTGCCAGGCAGCAGGAGACACATTGCTGTTTCCACAACTGTCAAATTCCAGTTACACCTGTGGAAGAGGCTAGGGTCCCAGCATTTACTTCCTGCTGGGACCCTCTGCGTCCTATTGCCCAGTGCTAGCAAGATTAGTGAGATTTGTTTTCCAGGGCTTTCCATGCAAGTTCTTGTCTTTTGAATGCTTCCATGAAATAGAGAGAACAACAACACTTAGCCTGTGAAAAAGCTTTAAACTAACTGATGAAGATACTGCATGAATCTTACATTGGATATTATTCAGCCCTTACACTGTCTTGTGCACAGATGATTTTCCAGAAAGACTCCAACCCATCCAATTTGCATTTCAGGACCTGTCACTACCACAATGCTCAGTATCAGGCAATTCCAGACCTGCATCTTGGGATTTGGCTTATAATTTGAACCATCATCACTGAGTCCCTGCACACAAGGCTCCCACTGCCCCAAGGAATTTGTATTCTTCCTACTCCACAGTTTCCAACACCACGCTAAACCAGGGGTAGGGAGGCGCACACCTGCATGGGAGGATGTAAGAGTGTTCAAAAACATACTTGATGCAACCAAGAAATGACTGCCAGGAGGCAGAGTTTATGAGATGTTCTGTTTTCCTAACCAGTGTCTGAGGACAGGAAGAAGAAATACAGCAGCAACAGGTCTTGTGCCAGCACAGTGGCCCCTACTTCTGCAGCACTATCTGGCTTGCAGGGTGACACCATCAACATCTGTTACAGTTAAGAATGCAAATTAGTTTCTTTGCTACTTTCAGTCACTCATAACTTGCCAAAATTTTATCTTCAGAGCTGAAATTTTCTGGACTTGGCCACTATCCAGTGGAGATTACTACTTGAAAGAAAATGGCAAAAGGGACTTCAACACAGCAGAGCACTTAGAATAGCATTTGTTGCTATTATTCAAAAGTCCTGACAGTCAAAACTAAGCAGCTTTAAAGTCCACAAAGTTTACAGCTGAGAGCTGAAAAACCAGAAGCATCTGCCAAATGATTTCAGATGTGCATCTTCAGCAAGTTTTTGTACACCATTTAGTGCACAAGGGCTCCAAATTAGCACCAACCCTCAAGGATGCACCAGGATGAAGCTGGGGGACAGAGGAAGGGCAACCAACCATTATCTCGTTAAATCAGTATGAAGGGCATTTTGTAAACTGTAAATTTTGTCACTCTTAAATTACATTGTACAGGCAAGTAGCTTAAGAACTAGTGAACACTTCTAACAAATGTGAGTACAATTTTCAGTAATGGCTCTGTTAAGACCTTTCCTCTGAAGGCATTATTCCCTGAGCAGCCAAACAGACACAACAGGTCACCAAGCCAATGCCCTCCCTGGACTTGCTCCCCACTCCCCATTAGTGTGCTTTTCCCTCCTCTAGCATCTTCAAGTCTCTGTAAGCTGTAAATTTATAAAGCATTCAAGCCCCACTGCAGGGAAAATCCAGTTTTAACATATAAATCCCTTTCTAGTAACCAGTATTAGAAAGACAAGTCTTTTCTTTGATGGGTCTAACTCACAGTATGTAAACATCTCTGCAACAAAAAGATGGTACAATGGCACTACAAAGAAAGTTGTACAGATAAGTATAATGCTGTAGCTTTTGAAGCCTGCAGGTGAAGCTCCCAGACTGAGATGTGAATACGGAGCCTCTTTATATTCAATCAGTGCTCACTGTCATGAATCTGACCATTTTGTCAGTGGTATTTTTTTTTTAATTATTTGGAAGAGGAGGGACAGAAACAATTTGGTTTAAGTCACAGGAAAAATAATCAGTTTTTCATCTGGGAAGACAAAAGAGGTGGGAAAGGGAGGTGTGCTCAAGGTTTTGCAAATTCCCTTACATAAGGATTCAGCGTGTAGAGCTAGCAACAGACTATTTATTGATTGCAGACTATGCATTCAAGAGCTTACGGAAAGTACAGGATGGGTGAGCAATGACAACTGTTTGACTTGCATGCTCTTTCAGAGAGTTCTACTATTTCTTCTGTACAGCACACAGGTTGTAAGGGCATAAGACACGAGAAAAAGTAACACATCTAATAAGGAAGATACAGCATAGGTGCTATAAGCTGGGTAGTCTTTACTGAATCATCAGTAATTTTTTTAATCCCACTGCACAGTGGTCAAACCACACATAAAAAAAAGGTAATGATCTCCATACATAAGCACCAAGTTAGCCATCCTTCCCAGGTAACTGATAAATGCAGCTAAAAAAGGCAAAGTTTGGTAAGTGTGCTCCCTGCGCTGTTGAACATAACAGGTACAAAGCTAGACAGTGGAAGACAGGTCAGTGGCACTACTCTCAAGGATATTCCATGCCCACTGCCAGATGTGCATCTCCAGCAGCATACAGCCTGCAGTGGCATCTGCCTAAGCAGGACACTACACTACAGCATTAAGCTGGGTCTGCAGCGTGCCCCGGGCCCCTGCCGCACAGCACCCCGGTAGTGAGCAGACAATAAATCCTGCATTTAACTGAAGTACTGGCAAGTGCTACACTCCTTTTCTGTCTGCTACCAATTACTGGGAAACAGTGGCACTACTGAGCACAGCACAGGAGCCCTCTGGTATTTGTCATCTTGCTTTATATGGCTGCTCCATAGCATTCTTCAAAAGAATGCATCAAGAAACCTAGTTCAGTTCTTGCAGAGGCTTTAAGCTTGGCAAATGGTGTTGAAGCCAGCCCACAATGTATCATGTGTACTCCAGCAAATCTGCCTATTTGTTCTGTGCATTCAGGTACCTGTGACCATGCAGAGGCTTTACTGACTTTCATGGCTTTCCTATACAGAGCAGCTAGCAAGACGGTGATGTTGTTTGGCATAACAACCTGATTCAGATAATCCCAAGAGTGCTTGCAGTCATTTACATTAGTTGTCATATAAGGAATTTCAGACTGATTTTAATTTTTAAGCAGCTAGATTTGCAGAGTGGAGCACAGTCAGAAAATGTCAATGCTAACAGCTCCCCTCATACTCTTAACCACAGTCTACTGTGCATAGACATTTTGATGCAGCTTTGTCACACTTTTTTCTTTTTTTACACCTCAGTCCCCCCCAGATCCTACCACATTGAGTCCACAGGATGGCTGGGACTTGCTGAATGAGCTGCTATTCAACATTTCTTTTTCCTTTCATTATTCATTGTATGGTCTTACATCTTATTTATCATACACTAAGCTCCTCATTGAACAAGGCAAAAATCCTGCAATAAGAACAGCCTGTGAGCATTTAAAGACTGCACTGTAATTCTGGTATTTCCTGACTTCTGTGCATTTCATTTCACTGTTACTTTAATCCATGTCTTTTGTGTTGAATTTCATTGCCTCTTTAAAAACGAAAAGTGGATAAACAAAGAAACTCCTTCATGAGCAACACACTGACAGACAGCAATACAGCATTTGTCTTTTATAAATGAGCAATTTTAGAGCTGTGAAAATAATTTATTTCTTGGTTTGCTAGCAAATGAAAACAAGTTATTTTGGGGTTGCCCTAAAAGGCATACAAAAAACAATTAAGCTAAAAAGCAAAAAGAATCGGATGAAGTTCCCAAACTAATTTGACTGATTGAACCAAAGTGTTGCATTTGGAATAGATTACTGTCTTAGGATTGCTCACACTTTCAAAAATAAAGGTTTAATTCCCTTCTGACTTCTTTAAACTCCCGAAGTTTTACTTTGATCATACCTCTACTTCCTTCAAGTTAGTTCTTTCACTTTTCTTCTCCATGCCCACCCCAAAGATCTTGTCACAATTTCCACTTGAGTTTGTGATTGTTTCAACTGACTTAAAGTTGTAATTTTGTAAAAAAGGCTGTTTAGAAAAAGGGAAAAGGGAGGGTTGCGTTGCCCATCTCCTGTTTTAAAGCAATTGACTGGGTAGAGTCTCCCACTGCTTCTGTTCTCACCTCTTCATCATTATTTATAAACTAAGTGCATGAGTGTGGCTACACTCACACAGAGTTAATAGTCTAAAGGCCACATGATGCAATGAATTAATGTGATTACACAGTGGGATAGGGCTGGGGGAAGGCAGGCAGCAAACCCACAAGACTCCGCCTCAGTCTTACTGTGCATGGTTGGTGGCTCTCTGAGAATCAGGGCCTGAAGTACACAACTACTCAACAAAACAGGATATTGTTATTTATGTTGCAATAACCCATTACCCACAGCTAAGGTCCTGTTGTGCCAACCACTCCACGTGTAAGGACTCCCTGACTGGAAACAGTCTGCAAGATGCTAAGGGCAGATCAAGGCTGAAAGGCACTCAGAGGCAGCCGTGTTCCCAGAAAGGCACAATATTCAGTAAAAGGCCCAGGGCCCTCTGGTTAGAAGCCACTACCCAATTCTTTGAGGCACATTAAGTGTGGAGGCAGATTTCACAAAATAGGAAAAGAAACCTTTGCTTTCTTGCACAAGAGAAATACACACAACTCTCATTTCACCTTTGCATGATTTTTGAGGTGCACTAAAACGCTGAAATAAACAGCTGCTCTGAAAAGGTTCACGACAGCTCCAGTAACCAAGTATCCAGAAATAGCCATGGTTCTTCTACTGTTATTTATGCTGGCATTGCCTTGCTGAGAATCACAGCCACATCTGATCCCAGTGGCTTAAGTCCCAAGTAAACTATCATTTCTGTGTACCTTGAAACAGGTAAAAACTAAATTCACTTGCGAACCTGACAGCAAATGACAAATTCTCTCATAGCTGTAAATACAGACATTATTGTCATTTTTAGATGTGATGGGTCAGTGGGGAGTTTTTATCAGTTTTTTCCCCCCAAGCCCTGGTGAGAAGCATAAGTGTCCCTCCTAAAAACTCCAAGAACCTTAAAATCCAAATGTGTAAACGCAATCAGTTGTCTACTGAGCATAATAACAGGGAGCTAGATCCTCAAAGCGCAGATAATAACAGCATTTCTACTTCCATACTTAAATTGACCTATGCAATACCTACTTTTTTTTTTTGCATCCTTTCTCTCCTGTACCAGGAAGGTTTATTAGCCTGGGTAGAGATGCATGATTGCCTGGGAACAGCTCAGGCCTAGAGCCAGCCTGGCTGCATTCATATAGCATCAGAGGTATTAAGCTCTGTCAAACCTAAGCTCATCTATGCAGATGTGGTTGCTCTTGCACCTGAGCAACCTGTTTTATCTACAGGCTGTGTTGTTTGGGAATGAATTCTTCAGCTTTAATCCATTTCTTTTTTTGGCCAAAGAGAAGTCTTGTATTTACAGTTTATCTGAAACACTGAATTTTCTTGTGAAAATGCTCCACCACAGATACCCACAAATGCATTTACTCAAATGTAATTTCATCCTGTTCTTCCCTTATTTTCTTAAAATAATTAAGAGAATAAGATATCAATAAAAACATCAACATATATGAGGTAAAAATATTTCCTTTCTGAAAAAGCTGAAGTGAAAAATTTTGATTCTTCAATTTGAGGGAAGGGAGGTTGGGGCTAAAATATTTCACAAATCACTTGGGTCAAACGGAATACTCGTTTTACCTGAATGAAGTACACAACCAAAAATCTTACCCAGTTCCATTTGAAATTTAGCATTTAGAGTGAAAATGTGTGTACAACTTCAGCTCTATACATAGGTGCATGTTTCACCAATAAATTGGATGGAACAGGGCACAAAGACACTGTACTAAATTGCATACTGCAGCCTCCAATTTTGTACTTTCAGATATTTATGGATAGCTGCAGAGTTGTGGGTGTGCTCATTTTTCACGTGCAAATGGTCACTTGGACATCCAGATATGCCTGAAAAATTAAAGACTTGTTTGAGCACAGATGAAATACAACTCCATGCACTGAATAAAAACATTAAGGCATCACAGGACAAATGAAAAAATTCACACAAGCAATTTAAGAAAGCTGAAAAGAGATGAAAGTTTACAAAAACATCCCTATGGGTTTGGAAGTTTTCCTTCAGTTAGGAATGGCCTCAGAAAGAGAAGGAAGACAAGACAGTATGACTCAGTTGAACACCTGTCCTTGGCTTCTCACATGATCTCTTCATATGAGGACAACGCCCTTGACACCAGTTGATAAAATTAACACCCTTAAGCACATCATACCGTCATCTTAATGAAACTACTACCACAGATTTTGGCACTCATCTCTTCTCTCATACCCCATAGGTTGTGGAGAAGCGGGTGTCAGGCTCCGTGAAACAAGGGAACTAGCATTCAGAAAAAGCAGGTAGTACTCCCTTTGCAGTTTTGTCCAGGAGGATTGAAGGAACAGTTGAAATTTGGGGCCTTTTCGCTTCCTGCCTCCTTCTTTACCTCAATTCACACATACTCCCTCAAAATGCAAATACATGCATACACCACCATAGTTCTTTCCACAGACTACAAGGCATCAAATTGACAGAGCTGTGACTACTTGACATCCAAGCTGATAACAAAACAGCACTTTTGAGCAACACTTGAACAATAGGCAAGAAATGTGGCTTCCATAAATGGGTGAATTTACAGCTTGCTGTTCAAGAAATAAATAAACCATTACCCACAAAACATCATTTCTCTTTGAAGTATATCACCTGTCACTAAAGGTTAAATAACTGTCGACTGCTGTTGCAAGGCTGGTGGGGGTAAGTTGCAGCTTTGCAACTTCTTATAGCTTTAATAGGGACTGTGAAGTTATAACCTTCCTACTATAAGGAACACAACATCACCGATTGCTGGCAGTGGGAAATGGATCCCTTACTATGTACCTGTTTAGGCTCATTGTCTCTTACAATTTCACAGAGGAAACAGGTAAAAATCCAGTAGGCATCAATCAGCATGAAATCACAGGCCAATCCCTATGACTGACATGATGAGATGCAAGAGACATTGTCTCCCGACTTGGGAGTCATCTTGTACAGAAGAGCAAAAGTCCCCCTTTCTCTCTCCAAGGCAGTCATGCCATTAGTCTGTGCTTTTGTTTCCCATCCATAAACCAGGGTCAGAAGACACCCCTCAGTGCCCTAGAGCATTGCAAGCATCAAAACAGAACAAACAGATTCACAGCTCAGATTATCCAGTAAAGGAAGCAGGGGCAGGTGAATGCAAGCACAAGAACACTAGGGAGACCATCAGTGAAGATTTAAAGCCTACACAGTCCGTTCACAAGCCACTGAAAGAATAGATGGCTTTTTTTTTTTTTTCCCCCTGGCATGTAAAAAAACCCAGCCCCTAAAGTTTCAGATGAGATCACTTTTTTCCTCTTCCTACCAGCTCTGAAAGGAAGAGACAGCTTAAAATCCTCAACTACATGTAAGAGATCACAGTAGGGCAGGGAGCTGACTGATGGAGTAATCAGAAAACATACCAGGCATTCAAAAAGCAGACACTTCTAGAAATAAGAGATAGCATTTGGACTTGGTAGCCTGCCATCTCCCATAGAGCCTGGTAAGGACACAGAACTGGGCAGAAATCACTTGTGAGGTCCCTCAGGCATTGGTGAGAAGTGATGGCAACCTAGTCAGACAGGCAAGGCTGCTTGCCTTCTCTTTTCCACAGGCAGCACACATGGATTTTCAAAACAATAAGTCATTATTACAAATGGGAAGATAATGTATATACTTGATATGGGCAGGGATTTGTGCCTCCACAGACACACAAATCTCTCAAGGCATGAGTACACATCTTTACTATAGAAGTTCTTTCACCCTGTAGTTGGCTGCTGAGGCTCTGGGGCTCAGTTGCCCACCTCCTTGAAATTCTCCCCAGAAATAAGAGTCAGCAGCAAAAGTCAGCATCTCACCTCTCAGATGGATAGTCATTAGTCCTACAAATATGGCAAAGTGGCCTGTTATTGCTATTCTGTTGTACCCATGGTATTATCCTCTCAGGATGAGAAGCTTTCAGTAATGGTTCTTCTGCCGAAGCCCAAATGCATTTCAGCTTTTGTCCTGAAAAGCAGTGACTCAGCAAGAGCTCCCTTTCCTTCTCTGGAGGACTGCTGGCTGTTCTTTGCCTCCACTTGAGAGGGAGTTACTGGAGTTAAGAGTCTGACCTACAGATAGCCACAGACTGACAACAGAGCCCCAAGAATATTGAGATACAAAACTCTTTTTTTCAAACCTCTTCACTCAGCTGTTTTTCAAATTTAGAGAGTCCATATGGATAATCAGCATGAAGGGCTTGCTGTGAAAGTAAAAGGATTGCCAGCACCCCAGAAGCAGACAGACATTCAATAGCAGGAATAGTACTGTGATATCTAGCAACCTCTGAATCCCTTTCTATCTCAAAAATCTCCTCCTTCACTCCACCAAAAACAGAAGTAATGGAAGATGTATTCCTTATGATACCAGGGGAAGGAAAGGCAAGTTTGTCCCAGTTTGCTAAAGCACAAATCAGATTTGCATGGCGCATTTGAGATTTCCCACAGGTTCTGGAACTCCATGCCTGTTCCCAACCCCCATGCCATCCCCCAGTAATATTGGTGTAATGAAGTCGAATTAAAGCTATCAGGGAAGAGGAGCATGATGCAAAAGGAAGCACAGGTTGTATAAATGCTCTATCACTCTTTCTTATCCAGTAAAATCAACTCTTGCCCTCAGGGTGGGTTCTCAACCATTGGGCTGATAGCAAGAACCGCAGATGAATAGTGTCACACAAGTTTGCCGTCCTCTCCATCCTATTGTATCTAGGAAGATTTCTAGCTGTACATAGACAGTTGCAGCGTGGCATCATGAAAAGTAGCACTGTATCTCTGAAGTCTCCAGCTCTTAACAGGAAGATTAGTAGTTAATGTATCGCCCCCTGAGGAGCCATCTATGAAGCTTTTAAGGAACTAGATAGAGGACTTGACACGAGAGGGGGCTCATAGACTGAGTCTTTGTCTTTAAACCTTTAAAAGTTGTAGTGCTCTCAAGTTCAGACATATTTAGACAGCACCTCAGTAATTTGCCCTTAAAGAGTAACAAATTACCCAAGCCACAGACAGCATCACCCAAATGCAGAGTTACAAGAATATTCTGTTCTCTGTCACTTTTCATGGGCCACTGGATGTGGCAGCACAAAAACATGTATTTCAATGCAACAAGCTCTGTATTCTTAGAGAGATTTATTCTCTTTCTTCATAAGCCCTTCCAGTACCACCCAGCTGGTGAGAAACACACATGCAAGTATTTGGCACCTTTCCTCTCACTTGACAGCCAAGAGAAATCCAGAGGCCAGCTTCCCCAGCACCCTGACAACTCTACAGGGATGGGATATTAATTTCCATTCCCATGCCAGATGACAAGTTATAAATTGTGTTCAATCCTACCATCCCTTGTTTATCTACCATGACAGTCTTCTCTGGCTCTTATGTGGCTAGGAACCCAGAGGGCATGCATGACCTTTTCCAAGCTGTTTTAAGTTGTCATAAGCTCTTCTGCCCCCCTTTCTATTTTCCATCATTTTATTCACGCTCTGCCCTTCTCCCTCTCCCTCTATTGCTCCAACATCCCTTTATTGCAATCCTCCTAGAACTTTATCTTCTCCTGTCTCCCTGTCCATGACTTACAGCCTCTCTTTTCTCTCTTCTCCTCTTGTTCCTTTTGATGGTGTGTCTTTTATATCTCTCCTCCATTTGTTGAGCAGGCCAAGCTTTCACCCAGACACTCCATTAACCCAAGCCTCCTCTGACTTTATGCAGTGCTGAAAACAGATGAAAACTGGGCTCTCTCCTCACTACCTCCTCCCTCCCTGCTTTAATTTATCTTTGTTCTCTCATGCTTTTTAACTCTTCCCTTCTCTCTTTTCCCTTTCTCTCTTCAAGCACACCATTATACCTGGTCCTCTCTTGATCTGCTGTCATTTTTTAAGGTTTCTGTTTTGCTCATCTTCCAATTTCCCATCAGCACACTCTGAAAATTAGGGTCAGAGATTAGTCCTTTGCAGCTACCCCAGTGCCAAATCAGACCAAATATCACTTACATCCAGAAAATGTCCTTTCAGGACCACCTGCCAGAGTATGCATTTCTTGCCAATGCCCAAGTTGAAATTGAACTAGTAGAGAGAAATATTTATAGAGACAGGTTATGGGGATGTTATTGAGATGATGGCTCAACACCTCACAGCTAGCCCCTCCAGTATTCTAGCTGGCAATGAATAAAAAACTAGGAGGAAAACAGGAGATATGACTAATTCTATAGTTGGGATTTGGTTTCCAACAGCGAGATTTGGCTAATTTTCCCTTCTCACAGAGAGAAAAAGAAAAAAGGGGTGAGAGAATATTTAATCTTCAATATATGGGAAGCTGTATTTATGGTAAACATGAAACTTATCTGATTCTTTGAGACCTCCTAGTGTCAAAGCTCTTAATTTTAACACAACACTTGGGCAACTCACTAATGAGTACTGAAACTTGCAAGTTTGTATTTATTTGTCTCATTACACAGCAAGACAGAGGAGAAAATGTGCTAATACAAGACTCAGAAGGAGAGTTTGGGACTGCAATGCCTCTGATAACGCTCCCTGTACAGCTGGAGAAGGACTATTTTTTGAAGTAGCAATGCACAGATGACAATACATTTAAAAATGCCATCACAGGTGCAAGAAAAACAATGAACAATTTTGCAATATGCTGTTCATACTGAAATGAGGCAATTCTACCTTTATCAAAGCAGTGCTGACACTCATAAGAACACACCAGGGCTAGGGAGCTCACTGCAGCTACCTGGTCTGAGGAAAGGCAGAGAGATGCTATGCACATTCATGGCAGACAAAAGTCTGGGAAACTCAGCAGCAAAAGGAAGATGGTGGGCTTCACAGATGTAATTTCCAGAAGCATTTCAGGACTATGCATTAAGAACCCTAAAACATGGGCAACAGAAGTGGATCAAACCTAGCTTCCTAAAAGTCTGTTTAGTCCTGGATAAAAGTACTGACTGAAGCTTTAAGCAGAGTTGGGTTTTCTCTTGCAGGAACTGTGGCACCCAAGCCAGCAGAGCTCACTTTACAGCTTCTCTCTGTGGCACCATTTCAAATAGCTACCTATTTAGTTATTTTCATAGAACAGAGGATAAAACCTTTCAATCACCTAGTTTTGACGCTTCTGGTTGAAATCACACAATGTGTTCAAACAGTGAATGAGGTAAAACAGGTATGTACACACATGAAATGGTTTCTTAAGTTTCCTTTTGCTAAGGGACTAGGAGGCACAGAGCCACAAATAAGACATATGGAAGGCTATTGTACCAAATTGAGAGGCAGCATAGAATTCCTAGCAAAAGAATGGGATCATAACTCAACAGGCATTTCTGATGGCAAAATGTGGAGAAATGACAAAAAGGGAAATCAATGGGATATTGTATTACCTAGCTATAAAGTATTCCAGAAGGATAGACTGGGGCCAAGTTTTCTTCAAGTATAACTCCAGTGAATTTAGTAGAGTTATGGCAATAAAGACACTGGTCCTTTAATGCAGAGACAATTAGAGAGTAGCAATATATTGAGTTCCAACAGTATCCAGGCACATGACATCACTGAAGGCATGGAGTCCTAATTTGGCATCTGTCTTGACAAAAATACCAAGTTGTAAACATATTTTAAAGTTTAATACAAGCATTCTATTCAAAAAAAGGTACATATTCCACGATGACAAAGGAAATCAGAGGAAAGGAAGTGTAACATAACAGCTACCTCATCAGGTGCAGCAAAACAAAAGTTAAAATAAACAATTCTAGTTTAAGTGCTTCTTGAAACTGCCCATTCTAGGTTACAAGGAGAACTGAATATTTTTTTCCATTCATTCAGTCAAATTAAAATGAAGGTAATTATCAGCAAGCTAACATACCAGTGATAGGAATATCATCCAGGTCACGTTCTTCAAACAGTAATCAGAACAACATCTAAGAGTCTTTTACATGCACAAGGTATCACCACTTGATCAGAAAAATGCAAGAGAGTTAACACCAAACATTTCCATTATTCCTGAAGTGCAGCACAGTGCATTGCAACCCAGACTACTTTTTCTCCTGTGTTTGCTCATGATTTGTAAAGCTAAGTAATAAACTGAAGAAAAGTTTCAGAAGTTGCAAGACACATCTAGTTAACACTGTAGAACAAGACAATTCTTCTGAGGTCTCTGATCAAGCCAGGTGCACCCACAGCGTAAGAGCAGATCAATCCCCTGATGACAATGGAAGGTAACACACAGTGGAAAAACAGTTTTAACTCTCCACATGCTGACAGCTGCAGCCAGTATTACTTGTGACCACTCAGGGAAGAGACCTGATGTCACTAAACACTGCTCAATGACAGTCTGATCAATATGAATTGGAAATAAAGGAGAGGAAGCAAAGGAAATGCGTGGTTGATGAATATACCAGAGTACATTCTAGTACCACCATATAAATTGGGGGTGTACTCTCATTTACAATGCTGTATTTAGTTCCAGCCAACAATCCCCCACACCCCCCTGTGGTACCATACAGCTAAACCATCAGGGATCAAATCAACAGACAAATACAATTACTGCCTGCATGAGACCACAGATGCTTCCAAGGGCAAAGTTAAGTTTCATCCTAGTAGGGCAGATGTCTTTGCTATGGAAGATGACTTAGGGACTCCCTAAGGTCTCATCTACAAAAGCAAGCTGGATTCTGAGTCATAGCATCCCTAATAAAAATACTAAAATCCCCCTCAAAGATGACCAAATAAGAAAGGTAAGTGACTCCAACATTCATCAACAGACCATCTTACACATGGAATTAGCTGAGGCCTGATCACTGGCAGTTGCACAGTCTGCATTGACCCACAGAGGGAACCACCCTGGTGCAACACATCTTTGCAGATCTTCATCTCTACTTCTAGGACACCAAGCACACCTCCATACCACCTGGCCACGTGGGAGATGGCCTCTGTCTGGTTCAGCTGAGCAAAAGGCATCCAGTTGGTGAGACTACATATTTGCCAAAGCAAATGCCAGCAGTGCAGCTTGGACAGCATGCGTGAAAAATACACTGGCATGTCCCAGCCAGCCAACTGCTCATGCTTGCTCCTGTCATTCAGAAGTTCATATATCAGAACTACCACACCACTAGCCTGCCCAAGGCCCATCATCCACCCAGTCCTATCAACTTATTTCAGTAACTGTGGAGAAAAATGAAGGAGCAAAGGAAGGGTAATGCAACATGCAGAGCTTGGCTTATTCCATCTAAGACCTGGAGGCCACAGCAAGCCTGGACAGACCATGAAATAAAGCTCTTCCTGTTCTTCAGATGGAAAGAATTAATCTTCTCCACTTGTCTCTGATAGGACTAGAAAGAAGGGCAAGAAAACATCCTCCTCAGGACTGAAAATTATCTTTTGATCTCCCAAGTATGACACGTTTTTTCAGCACTGCTGCATCTTCTTTTTGCTTAGCGATATCCTCAGAAGCAAGTTTGCTGCCATAAAAGAAACTGCTGCAGCTGTAAATAGTGATGAACACTGAATATTCTTTACAATTTCTGGAAATGTCTTGTATCACACCCGTAACTGCATTCTAATTATCCAATTAGGAAGAAGGAAGAAGAGCACATGGCTTATTGTGTCCAGCCAGATCTTTCATACAGCACTCAGACTGTGAATATCAAACAAATTGCTCACAAATTACTGAGATCAAAATTATTCACAGAAATTCTTTGAATAATCTCAAGTGGCCAATAAACTGAGGGAGGGCAAGAAACAATGATGTTTTGCTTATCAGCAATTCAGGAAACATGAACAGGAAGCTGAGTTTGCCAGGCATCTTCTAAGTTATTTGAATTTACACCATAACAAGTATGTGAATTTGACTGAGCACTGCAGAGTACGTCTGAAGTCTAGTAACAACCAGCTCAACAATGGTCAAATACGTAATGAGAATGCTTACAAAACTGTCATTATTTTCACCCTCTCACTATCTATAAATTGTTTACCCAGTACTCTATGCATATTATTGCTGCTGACAAGATAGTCAAGTGCATGACACTAAAGAATATGGCTTAAGACGGACTGTGCTTGCATACAACTTAAAGCTGGATTTATTTTCTCTTCCTTCTTTGAAAGTTT
The DNA here is from genome assembly GCF_000747805.2 of Chaetura pelagica. Lineage (NCBI taxonomy): Eukaryota > Metazoa > Chordata > Aves > Apodiformes > Apodidae > Chaetura > Chaetura pelagica. The sequence continues at coordinate 1,810,195 of NW_009953386.1, read as the reverse complement.
CACTGACACATGAATTTTTTCAAATATTTTTGTAAGTCATTGGTCTTTTTTGCCTTCCATTTTTGTCTTACAATTTTTGAGCTATTTTTTAAAAGTCAGTATTTTCAAGAGATCAGATATACATTGATGTAATCTGGTTTTCAGAGGCTCTCATATTAGAGGAGCATCTAAAACAAAGTTCTGGGAAATTGTTTGAACTTCATGCACTCTTTTAATCATTTTGTGAGGAATGTCCTGGCAGTGACTACCTCCTTTGCCCCCCTTATTCACTTCTGAGAAGAAAAAGTTATTTCTGCAGGAATTACTGTTACTGGAATAAGATCCAAGGGAAAAGTGCTAATAAAAAAGTTGTTTCTCTTCTTTTTCTGTGATAGAGACACACAAACAAAAGTTCATGACAAAGCCCTTGGATGACTAATTCCTTTTGTTGCAATAAATGCTGACAGCTCTCCACCCCCACACAGACACACTTGATTTCATTAGATACTTCTCAGCTGTGCATTCTAACTGAATATTACAGAAGAGCTATACACCTTTGCTGCCAGGCAATGAAAAGGCAGTCACACACACAAAGCTGTTTTCCTGTAGTAGGAACAGAGTATATGGCACCATGACTGTTCCCAATACAATTTCATTACCATTAATTGCTTGGTCAACTCCTACAGACCATTAAAAAAATAAAATGCATCAATACCACTTGCCAATGTCCCTTTGCTCTGCATGATGTAGTCACACCTATCAGGCTACAACAGTGCACTCTTCATTTACTCAAACTTCTCACACATATGTACAGGTTTATCTTGCACATCAAAACACACACCTCACTACTCATAGTGTTAACACTTCATTCTATCCTAGTGATTGAAACACAGCCCGCTACCTTAAATAGGTATGCAGAGTTTTTAATAGATAACCAGGTCATTTATGATTTTGTCTTCTCTCTCCCCACCCTCATATGTATGTTTTTCAAAATCTGCCTTGAAACAACTAAAAGGCATCTCACCTTCAGAGAATGAGGGCTCACCATCTTCAGACAATTAAGCTTCTTTAAGGGGTTTCAGGGTAGGCAAGAAGCTTTATGGAATGGCCCATTCACCAGTCACTGCTAAAAACTTTGCCTATATTGTACAAAACATGAAATAGCTAGGAATACAAGGGATACAACTAGGAATTCAACCCATAAAGCCTTCTTTGTGTGACTGAGAAACCTCAGAAGTGCTTTGAAAGGCTTGAAGGAAGAGAAATTATTTTAACAAAAGAACAAAAAAAGAAAACTTGAAAGCGAACAGAAGTTCTGAAGTGTGTGGGGGTGGGAGAAGTCTTCACTGTTAGGAACACCAAAGAGATCTCTAACTCAAAGCTACCAGAATAGCTTGAACAAGCTGAGGTGGCTGTGGCTTGGTATTCTTGCTTCAACAGTGACTGTGTATGTTGCCCGGGGGACTGCACTGTAGACTGGGATTCATAATTTACAGAGGACCTAGAATAGAGTTGCTCCCAATATCCCAACAAGAGCCATTCAGCTTGCAGGAGAATATGGAGCTGTGCTTTTTGTGCCACAGCTTGCTGGCAAGGAAACCACAGCCTGAGCCTTCTAATTAACACAGAGCACAAAGGGACACAGAATCATAGAATGGTTTGGGACCTTAAAGGACTTTAAAGATCATCTAGTTCCAAGCCCCCTGCACAGACAGGGACTCCTCCCACTAGACCAGGTTTCTCAAAGCCCCATTTAACCTGGCCTTGAACACTTCCAAGGACAGGACATCCACAACCTCTCTGGGCAGCCTGTGACAGTGTCTCACCACCCTCACACTAAAGAATTTATTCCTAATGCATAAGCTAAGTCTCCCCTCATCCAGTATAAAGCTATTAGCCCTTGGCCTATCACTATGCATGAGTTGTCCTCGTGTGCCAGCATTGCAGCTCTCAGATATCCACTGAAAGGCCGAGAAAGGGGCCAGCAGCCCCTCAGCTGCAACTTCACCACAGCTTGAAATTCTAATCTCTTCCTGCTCCCCTGGGGTAGTTTATGAGCCATTTTGGTTAGTGAACGTTGGCTCCTAAAATTAACGAGCGTGTCTGTTTTCAACATACGGTCAATTGCTGATAGTTCTGATCTGGTGAGCTAGGCTGATGAATACATACCACCCACAGATAAAGAAAGAACTGAGCTTTCCTGGTGCATCTTGAGAAAGGGGAAAAGGGAAAAGAAACAGGAAAAAAAACTAAGCCAAATGCCAAAGGTACATCAGGGTGACTATGCATAAAGAAATAAACTTCATAGGAAGCTGAACTGTGAAAATGTGTCTTCTGCTGCAGCTAAGGTTTTTCTAAACACTTAAATCTGGTCATTTCTCCTTCTCAGACAACAACAGAAACTAGGTGCTCCAACCCCAGCCTCCATTGAATACCAATTCAGAGCCATAGAAAGGCATCTCCTCCACATTCCACTCACATGAATAGGTAAAAACATAAAATTGTCTCACACTCGTCAAGTTGTCCTCTCTTATAGTAACACCCAGTCTCAGCTTACGTGTTCCCTTCATGCTGTCACTTCCAGCAATACGTACTCAGCTACCTGATTCCTGAGGGAAGTGTCTCAGCCCAGCTGCAGGCACAGGTACATAGAGCCATTTCACAAAGTGACCACATGCAATACCTGCACAGCCATGTTAGACATCAGGTGCAGCTAGTCAACCCAAAATGTCAAGTAATAGAAGTTCTGATTAATAATAAAAGAAAAGAAAAAGGCCAAACACCCCTTGTCAGTCATAAGATGCTGCCCACCAGTAAATTAAAATTTTTATGCCACTGCATATGTTGCATGGCCCTGTTATCTACAGCCATGTGTTCACCTCATGAAAAATACATGAAGATCTAACCGGCATTAATAATGTTTATGAGTCCATCACCTGGATAGATATTCCCTTTATGGTTCTAATGAAATAACACAGAAAAAGACACACAGAAACCATTACCTGCTTGAAACAAAAAAAAAAACAACCTGATCTGTATTCTTGAACCCCTCTCCCCAACCTGAATCCTTGATGTCCCAAAATGAAAAGAAAATGCACTCTGCCAGAACCAACATACTAAAGTGTCCTCTTCATTTAACAACAAAGCATCTGCGAACCTTGTTATACATCTGTCATGTATATATCAGGGTGGGCTCACAGGAGAGAGGAGATGAACAGAAACTGGGAGCAGGAGGCAGCTGGTAAAAGAGGGAAAGGAAAAGCAGATAGATGTGAGGGTGGTGAAGCAGAGGACAAACAGGAGAGATGGAAACACCAAGAGCAAGAAGGCAAGTTAAAGGCAGGTAAGAGACAGAGCATTTGATTGATCACTGAGCCTGTATTAACTCAGTCACAGGGCTCTGATGATCTCTAAATGAACTAAGCTCTGCCTTTATGGTTTATAATATCAGCAGACCATTTGATCAAATTATAGTTCTTCAATAGATCACTCCATACCAGTAATCTTTGACTTCTCTACTCACCGGCCAGCTCCTCTTACAAAGGCTAGCTTTGATTGCAAGGAATGCTTTCCTGACATTTTTTAGCTGGAGCAAATCAGTGTTAGAGTTGAATTGCTTTCATTGACATTTCACAGGGAGAGCAACACAGCCAGTACCACTGCAAGTCCTTGATAGCAATGAAAGGGCAGCTAAGAAGAGACAAACACACTTGGGTATACAACATGCAACCCTTTGAACTGGGCTACTTCAGATAAAACATGCCTACACCCTCACACCATATATCCAAGCTGTCCCACTCACACCCAGATTTACTGAGCGAGCATTGATATTGTCAAAGGAAAACTGGAATTGAACCTGAACTGTTATTTCAACGAGTTTTAAGTTCAAAGCTTAAATATTTAACTCCTTTGCATTTCTGCCTAGCTTACTTGTTGCCTCACTTTTAAGCGTTCAGGTTTGGAGCTTTGCTTTTGATAGCACCACAATTGGATACAATTTTGAGATTTGAAGGGAATAAAACAGCATCAATTCTGCCCACTTTTATAGAGAACTCTAAATTCCCTTCTTTCCAGAGGAAAGGATCAAAGCACACAGGAAAGCATCAAGTAGTCATATATCAACACTGCAAATGCTGAATGAAACAAGATAGATATGGCTTTACCTGCAGCAGAGACTTCAAACTGAAGCAGCTCTCATCTGACAGAGAGGGGACTGTGGGGAAGAGGAGCAGAGTGTACTAGACACCAGCAAATCCTCATCTCATACACTGACCCTTGGTGGTTACCAAGTAACAGAAGATGTAACAATCCCATAGAACCACAGAATGGTTTGGGTTGGAAGGGACCACTCCTTCCAACACCCCTGCATGGGCAGGGACACCTCCTGCTACATCAGGTCGCTCAGAGTCCCATCCAATCTCTCCTTGAACACTTTCAGGGACAAAGCATCACCAGCCTCCCCAGACAACCCATTCCTGTGTCTCACCATCCTCACTGTAAATAATTTCTTCCTCGTGTCTGACCTAAATCTCCCCCCTTCCAGTTTAAAATGGTTATACCCCATCCTATGACTACATGCCCTCATAAAAAGTCCCTCTCCAGCTTTCCTGTAGCACCCTTCAGGTACTGGAAGGCCGGTATAAGGTCCCCCTGGAGCCTCCTCAACTGCAGGCCAAACAACTCCAACTCTCTCAGCCTGTCTCCACAGGAGAGGTGCTCCAGCCCTCTGATCATCTTTGTGGCCTTCCTCTTGACTCACTCCAGCAGCTCCATGCCCTTCTTGTGTTGAGACCCCAGAACTGGACACAGTACTCCAGACAGGGCATCACAGGAGCCAAGTAAAGGGGGAGAATCACCTCCCTGGTCCTGCCGGCCACACTCCTTTTGATGCAGCCCAGGGCATGGTTGTCTTTCTGGGCTGCAAGTGGCCATTGCCAGCTCATGCTGAGCTTCTCACCATCCAACATCCCCAGGTCTTTCTCCTCAAGGCTGTTTCAAGTGCATTCTCCCCCCAGCCTGTATTTGTGCTTGAGATTGCCCCAATCCACATGCAGAAACTTGCACTTGGCCTTATTGAACTTCAAGAGGTTGGCATGGGTCCACCTGTCAAGCTTGTTAGGGTTCCTCTGGATGACCGCCCCTTCAGCATGTCAACCTCACCACACAGCTTGGTGTCATCAGCAAACTTGCTGAGGGTGCACCCAACTCCACTGCCCATTTCTAATAGTTGACAAGTAGGCAATGTTGACTTAAAAAAAACCCAACCAACCCTGAAGCTCACATCAACAATTTGCAAAGCAAGGGTCAAGTCTTGAGCAATGATGGGTATCAGAGGGCAGTTCAGAGGCACAGAGCATTTCTTCAGGCTTGGATCTGTAGCAAAACAACCATGATCTGAGGCAAATACATCGCTTCACTAGAAGTCTACAGCACCTCAAGAAAGAGACACACACCCACAGCTAATATATTTCTAACTTCAGTAGCTATCTTCTTTTTGGAACTGCCAAGACAAGTGATGCATCGATTTTCCTACAGCTCACCCTGCATGATTGGTATCAAGGCTGTGTAGGCGTCTGGTGAAGTGTTCACAAATTTCTCTGAAAAAGGAAAGACAAAGAAATCCACAACTGTAATAAAATTCAAGATGCTGAGACCAGTATGAAAACTTCTCCATAAGGCAGGCTCATTCTATGCAGTCAGAATAAAAACTAAGCCATTACTGAAATCTCATCCAAAGACCTTTGCAAAAACCACCTGTACTATTATCTGCATGTATTTGGAAAGTAACCTTTGCAGAGGCAGCAACAGCAGGGCAAGTCAAATTTGCATTTTAGAGCTATATAAGAGAACCAGGCTGTGGAGACATGATGAAAAGGGAAAAGTAGCCTATGGCTGCCCATTGAGATCCCTGCTGCAGCATGGAACAGATGTCACTTGGAGGGGCTCATCAATGACTGACACTTTCCATCAAAGCTTTTTGCTGCAACTGCCTCTGATATGGCTGATCAATTGCTATTGGCTCCTGCCTTCTACATCACATCTGTAAATTGCCCACTGGATTTAAAAGCATACACATACATGACACACATAGCTCTGAAGACACAGAAAAGAGAGACTGGTATTCCACCAGGGGTTCACGTAAGGTTCCTGCTCCAACTCTTCCCCAGGAAAACCTGCCTCTCACATTCATGGAGTGAATTGCTCAAGGGGAAAAATACAAATTCAGAAACTGCCACCCACATGTATTAACTAATTAATCTCTCAGAGGTAGAAATGCTCCTTACAGGACATTTGGCAAATGCTGTCATTACTGGAGAAAAACCAGGCCCAGGGGGAACTGCTTACAACGACAGCAAGAATCTGTATGAGTAAAACTCAGGTCTTAAATCTTCTAAATCAGAGCAGTTTCTTCTACCTTACTGGCACAGCCTCTCAACATATTCCTCCTCCCCTCCGATGTTAAGATATAGCAGTTTTATAGTGTGTGTAGATGCTGAACACTTTGCATATAAAGTTTATCATCTAATCATTCACTCATGGAATAAAGTGCCAAGTAACATTTGAGTAATCAGACTGAATGCATAAATATCCTATAGTTACACAGTTGTTACAGCATATAATTTCTTAGATTTCTGCTTTTACAGCCATCATCAGTAGCAACTTCAATCCCCTCCTCAACATTAAATGATCTCTACAGAAATGATCTCAGGTAGGAAAGGAAGAGGGAAACGTTGCTTTTCTCACTAAAGAGAAGAACAGCAGGCAGAGATAAAGGTGATAAGCAGCCATTACTTCCTTGGACCCTTTCCCACAGCCTGTACATGGCCCCAAAGACACAGACCCCAACTTCTAGCACTTCCCCCTGCTTTGCATTTTGGAAGGTAGCCCAGTTTAACAACAGTTCCTACAACCAGCACATATCCCTCTCTCTGGTGCAGTAAGCCTTTGCAGAAGCCCCATTTCCTAGCTTTGCTCCCGTGGTATGGGTCACATTAGGAAGTTTGAGTCTTGCTACTGGTAGGGCTGTTGCCTTCAGTGAGGTCTGGTGCTGTCTTCAATTTCTGTGTACAGTAGCTCAGAGTATTAGAGCACACCTATAAAATCACTCCCCCTCTCACACAGAATACAACTAGTGTAAGCCTCAGAATAGACAAATAATAGGTTTTCCCTACCAAATGCCACTACTGCAGTATCTACTCCCCTTTTTAATCCAGATAAAAACTCAGAATTTTGGCTTGCATAAAATGGAACATTTGGAAAACTTGGCATCAGCGTGATAAATTATTAAACACTTTTGAAAATTGAAGTTAAATGTTTACAGCTTCTTGAAACAAGCACCTTTGTTTCAATTTGTTGAACTAGTTGCCCCTTCCTACCCCAAAACAGCCATGCTCCAAGAAGATACTGTGTTTTCTCAAGGGAAATTTAATAACTTGACCTCATTTTCTCATTTTCCACTATATACAAGAAGATCTAGTTCCAGTTTGTGTCCCCTGATGTAACATGGCTGTTTGACCAGCAACACAACCAGAAGAGACCAAAGCATGTCTTGGGAAGCAAACCCCAGGAATCCTGCCTTCTTTGAAGGGGTGAGGCAATAGGAACACATTTTCAATGGAAACTTTCTTGTCAGCTCAGTCAATAATTCCAAAGATAAACAGAAAGGAGAGGAATACTAACAGCAGCTCCTTGACCAGTAAATGAAAATTTTACAGAGTGAACCAACAACTTGAGCTCCAGAGACATCACTATGGAGGTGGCGCCCATATTGAAGTTAGAGATGCTCTGAATATTTAATGTTTCAGAGGAACCTTGCTCATTTCTGATAAGATGTGAACTTCAAATATTCTGATGGTTTAGAGATCATTCATACTCCAGTTGTCTTCTAGGATATCAGACTCACACATGCATATCCTGAATCTGCTTTTTGCCTGTTACAGCTCATAATGCTTCTCCTGGAATTCAAAAAACCAATTAAAAGACATGAATGAGATAATAGGCAAGAAGGATACAAGAAAAGTTGGTAACTGTGGGCTTCCAATACTGAGAACTAGGCAAATGACAAAGAACCATGAACCAGCAAGAAGGTGGCTTCAAAGTGTCCAACAGCAGAAACCCAGGCTGGTGAGCTCTGTCAGATACAGGCAATTCTAGCACATCCAGCAGCACTAGCAAGAGCCCTGGAACAGCAACTGGCATCTGGCACCTACCACTGCAGGCACTTTCTCATGTAAAACAAGCAGCACTACCAGCAGATTTCCACTGGGGCTAGATATCATGCTGTTCCCAATGGGGAAAACAGACTTGGATAAATTGGCTAAGACACTGAGATTTGCTAGTTTCATAGAAAACACAAATATGAGCCGCCTGCAAAATTTAAACAGGCCATGTAAGTAGGTTCTCCTGTCTTCAGGCACAGGAGACACACAAATCATTTCCAGTACTAGCAACCAAGCAGGGATGCAGCCTCTGCTCCCGTTTCCATTGTCCAGCAGGAGCACAGAATCAAGCATGGATATTATAACTCACAGCATTTCTGCAAAGCTAGCAGCAAGGGAGGGGGCAGCATACCTGAAGTACTCTTCACTCTCATCAGGCTGTGCTGAAGTGGCCTGGGAGTAGCTGATTGCAATCACAGCTTCCTGCTGAGCTAGACCAATGGAAGGCAGTTTCCAGCTGCACTGGGGTAAGATCTAGTAAATTTGGCCACAAAGGATGAGGCTCAGAAAGAGATGAATTCTGGGATGGCAGAATGATGGATGGACCATGTACCTGTGTTCAAATCAAAATTGAAACTACATTGCAAGGCACTATATTCATACACAGATGGGCTCAGGCAGATGTGCCCTCCTAGCAGCTCTTGTATGAATAAGGCACTCCAATCAAGGGCTTCAGCTCAGGCTTCCCAAAACCATTATTGTTATAATTTTTAAAACCCCTTCATGGAATCATAACATGGTTTGAGTTGGAAGGGACCTTAAAGATCATCTAGTTCTATCTACCATGGACAGGGACACCTCCCACAAGACCATGTTGCTCAAAGCACTGTCCAGCCTGGCCTTGAACACTGCCAGGGAGAGGGTATCCACAACTTCCCTGGGTAACCTATGCCAGTGGCTCACCACCCTCACAGTAAGGAATTTCTTCCCAATATCCAATGTAAATCTACCATCTTCCAGTTTGATACTGTTTCACCTCATCCTATCACTACATGCCCTCATAGAAGAAAGGCATTCATCTGCCATTCAATCCATATCAGAAGATTAAGTCACCATCAGTTTTAACTGTTAGCTCTTACTGGAAGAATCCCATTTCTGTAACAACTCATCTGTTAACATGTCTTAGGGCTCAGACTTCCAGTCACTTTTAGGTGGGAAGGGTAACTGCATTGCTATCTCAAATTCAGACAAGGCCAAGATCAACTATTACTTTTTCAGAAGTCCTCTGAAGATCTTCTTAGAATTATAGAAGCATTTTGGTTGCAAAAGACCTTTAAGATCCTCAGTTTCAACCATTAATGTAGCACACTGCCAAGCCCACCACTAAACCACATGCCTAAGCACCACAACCTACATGTCTTATAAATACCTCCAGGGATGGTGACTCCACCACTTCCTTGGGCAGCCTATTCCAATGCTTTGAAATCCTCTTGGTGAATAAATTTTTCCCGATATCCAATCTAAACCTCTCCTGGGGCCACAAGTCATGGCTGCTTCCTCTTGTCCCATCATTTGCTTCTAGGGAGAAGAGACAAAACCCCACATCACTACAACCTTCTTTCAGGTAGTTGCAGAGGGCAAGTGTCTCCCCTCAGCCTCCTCTTCTGTCAACTAAAAAAACCTAGTTCCCTCAGATGCTCCTCAAAATTTGTGCCCTAGACCCTTCACAAGCTTTGCTGCTTTTCTTTGGACATGCTCTTACTGCTCCTGTTGCTACTGTAGAACCAAAAAAATCCAGTAGGCAAACACTAACCAGCCGCCTGTATCCTTTAATACATGGCTTTTAGAAACAAGAACACTTCAGAAAAAGTTGTTATAGGTAGAAAATAAGTATGCATACTTCTAGCTTATTAAATATTCAGTACAATTTTAATACAGGGTTTCATATGCAGAAATGCCCTCAAAATTTCTTACGAAAACCCTATTACTGCTTAGTATCTCTGAAGTCTGGCTAGCACAGTACATTTCTTTCATTCGTAAAGGTCTTGCTGATGCTTCAGACTGTGCCTGCAGAAAGCTGTTCAGGGTTTTTGACATCAAAAAGTTACCAGCCTGGCAAAACAAATCCCTGTCTTTTACACAGCCCCATCTTCATTTGACAGGGTCCTTGAAGACAGCAGTCAGAGTTCTAAGCTGAGACACCTCTATTCATTGTCTCCTTCCTGTCTGTTCACCCCATGCCTCCTCAAGAAGTTAGATCACAAAAACCACATGGAGACACCTCATTAAAAAGCAACTCCTTTCCTTGACCAGGTCACCAACAGCATTACACAAGGCTGCAAGCTCTTGCTGATCAGACAATGCTTAGATATATCAGAGTTAGTACTGTCCCTCCATTTTTAATAAAAACTGCAGAAATCTCACAGAATTACTCCAGAAAGATGGGAAGGGAGGAAGGTGGTCCCCCTGAGACACTTCTCTTTTAGACATACTTGACCACATTAACAACAAGCAGCCCAAAGACATGTAATTTCACATGAAAGTGAAAAAAAAAACAAAACCCCAACAAAACCCCAAGGAGTGCTTGGAGCAGCAGAACTAATGAAGCCTCATTTTCTACAGATTTGCATCTCATGATTGATTGACTTCGGTGAATAAGGAAAAGAAGGCACCAGCTGAAACTTTGGCTGCCCTTAGGGCATTTCTAACAACTCACTCCCAAGGATTTTTGCATCTATTATGGTTTGAGTTCATGCTGTGGAGCCTCCTGCACTGGGGAATTTGGAATGCCCTACAGGAAGCCATTTCACTCAGCTTAGCCCTCCCTGCAAAGGGAGGCCATGCAAAGTACAGTGGCAGAGACCAAAGTGTCATTAATTTGGTGACATATGATACTTGAGAGCCTGACTCCATAGACAACTTCATCTTGCCTGGACTGGACTGAAATGGGGCCCAGAGGACATTATAATTGTTTTGTCACAAGGCACAGAAATAGAAACATTTATGACCAAAGAGGTTTGTGAAGTGCCTATAGGCTCTATTTACATTAAAGTTTTTGCCTGAGCATTTGATGTTGAAACAGCGTTTTACACCCAAGACAGAGCACTGACAATCCTCACCATTTTTTTAGCTGTGTGTTTAGAACAGCCTGGGAGGTAGGAGAAGCATCATGCCCTAAAGTCTCTCAAGCAGCACGGCTGCAAGAATGGAGACACCTCAAACTAGAGTCCAGACGCTGAAAACAGAGGCCCTACGAAGCTACCAAAAGCTCCCAGAAGGACTCAGCAGCACAGGCTTAAGCAGAGTTATGGCTTCTTCTTCTGACAAGTGCACAAGAGCCCTGCCAGAGCTAGTCATTCATAACCACAGCAATCATGCTACTGCTGGGACTGCACTGAACACCAACAGCTCAACAGCATGTCATTGCTGCAGGTTAAGCAGCCACATCCCTGGCACACGGGAGTCCCGCGCGCTCGTTGTGCCTGAAGCAATTTTACACGAGACAGCAACGAAGTAATTAAACTTTGAATCCTCTAGAAGCAGAAGGCTGTGCTTTTCATTGCAGAGCCTCTCCTGCTAACTGGGAGCACCTTGATGACGACTAACACCACACGGGCTCAAGGTGACAAACCAGCCTTTTCTGCCAAATTAATATCCTGTTGCACTATGCAGGAGAGAGACCCGCTTCCTTCTTTAAGCACTGTCCTTACACCTGAGGTAATTAAATTTCTTACTGTGAATCTTAAGCCAACACTGCAGCTGGACAAGAGATGAGCAGTGAGGCTTACATTTTAGACTCCCCAATCAATGACACTAAACATTTTCACCCTGTAAAAAGATCAGCAAGGTAATTAAAATACAGTATGTAAAGAGGAAGGTTTACAAGTGCTAAGCTTCCATGTCTGTCAAATCCTTCAAAATCCTGGCTGCCCTGCTTTGCAGTTAAAACAAGCCCAACTACTTAAAACCAATCATTTCCTATTCTCTCATTTTGGTAGAAAATGTCTCACACCACTTACCACCCCATGAATCCCCAAAATTGGAAGGTTGCTCCATGTCACATTAAAAAATCTATGACCATTTGTTTACCATAGCAATGAGCTTCACCAAGATTAGTGCCTAATTTTATGTCAAGCTGTACAAACACACAGCAGATACTTCCTGCCTGGATCACATAACCTTATAAATACACAAAATAAGGGCTGGTGGTATTATACACCTTTACAGAAGACAAATGAGAAAAATCCTGTAAAGTACTCATAATCACTGAGATAGTCTGTGGGACAACTTAAAATTGCTCTCTTGAGTTCCAGCCCAGTGACTTGGACATCAATCCTTGCTTAACCTGCCCTCTCAGTTCACAAGTGTACCTCTACTACCAAGAGTATCTGTAAAACCACAAAAGAGCATCTCTACTACCAAGCCAGCCAGTCAGCAGTATCATCCCTCTTTTACACTTCATTCCCCAGCCCCTTTCACATACATATGTAGTAAGTTTTCATGCAAGACTTCCCTACTGCCAAATGTTATGTGCAATATGGAGCTATGTAAAACAAATACTGTTTGCACTTATAAGAAAATAGATTGATAGACAGACAGACCTCAAAAGCTGAACAGGTTAAACGGAGCCACTACATTCTGTAAGCGAAGGGTGAGATCAGCACAAATACCACAGGCAGGCAAAAATTTCTGAAGTAATTCAGAGCTTATGTCACAATTACTTAAGCAAAAACAAACAGTAAAATAATAAATATATGTAATCTAATATAATGTGTGTGAGAGAAGAGGGATGTTAAGTGCTTGATATACACACACACATACTTAAATCATAAAAGTGAAATTAAGTAAGTAGCTCCATGAGCCATAGAGCTAATGAAAACCTTTTTCCTGCAGCTGTGCGTCTCACCACTGGGCAGCTTCCATGGCTGAGAAGGTGTAAATGCCAAGTAAAGCTTCCTCCACAGTAGAGACATTCCCAGTGCTTTCTCCTGGGTAAGCTCTGTGGGGTTTCATAAAGACTTGGCCTCACTACAGTTTCTCCCTCAGTCAGATCATGCCAATGTGCTCTCATTTTCTATACTTGTTTTCAGAAATCACTTTTTCTTAAAGGCCCTGCGGTCTGCAATAGCTGGCACGACCTAGAGCTACAGTAAGCAGGGAGAAAATATAAAGGAGCATGTACAACGACCATAACTGCTTTGATTTCTCTTCTTTCCGTCTTTCAGTAGCAAGGTGACTGCTTTACCAGCATGTAGTGGGTAGTAATGACAAGCACCACTACAGATTACATACTAAACCCTGCTTGCTCCTATTATGCAAGCAAGAACATACCAATCTATTTAAGTACAGCTGTTGTGCTCTTGCAGTTCACTATCAGGGAACAGCAGCAGCTGGTCAGTTTATAGCAGTCAGAAAGTGGTATTAGAAAGGCCTGTGACTGTCAGCTAGGCAGAGAAGAGCATGCTTTCTCTTCTTCCCCAATCTGCCAGACTGCACAACTGTGTGATTAACCTTTACTTTAGCAATCATCGGGTCTTTCAGCAACAGAATGAACAGAAAAACTTGTTTCCAGATGTTATTGGGTAAGCACAATGTGATGCACTGGGATTCAAGTCACAAAGAATACTTGGTACATTTCCTTTAACGTCTGCTTTGTAAGACATAAAAAGCAAAAATAACAGATTCCATAACCTTAAAAACTTCCATAAAGCAACATACTTATGTCTCAGAAAATTGCCAGTAAGTCTGTAGCCCACCAGGTTTCAGCAGAGAGGCTTGCTAGCCAGACCTTCTGCACAGGAGCAGGAGTATAAACTGGCAGATGCAGCTTTCACAGAGCATTCAGGGTGCTAGTTCCGATCCTACTGTGAGCACATTAAGCAAGTCATTTTACCTTTCAGTCTCAATTTCTTTATCTGTGAAATGGAAATGCTGATACTTAAGTAGATGAATTCAAATGAAGGAGTACATTCAGGCAGACTCTAAAACGCAACAGTGCTGATTGTCAAGAGACCTGACACAGCCCAAAATAGCTGCAAGAGTGTTTCACCTACATCCTTATCAGACCCTAGTTATTTCCAGGGGTGAGAGACACTAACAACCGGGTATATCTTGCAGGTCTAGTCCAACACGTTAAAGGGAACACAAGTTAGCCAAGTTTAGGCTGTCACCATCAGTGATCCAAGTCATTCCCCTCACAATTCAATACTCATTTTAAGAATGACTCAAAGAATTTACCCCAAACAATTTTAGCAGGCATGCTTCTTCAGAAACTCCCTACTCAAATAGTGAGAAAGCCTGTTCATTGATAATCTTATTGTAGTCCTAAATTAGTTCATCCCCCACTTTTCTTGTGCCAACACTGTTTTTCAGCATAAATAGCCCTTTTCCCTTCCTGCTCTATTTTGGCTTGGTGTATTTACAGAAGTAACCTCATCCGTTCTGTGTCTTGAATTTAACAGGTCAAACAGTCTCTGCCAAGCCCCTGTTCCTACCAAAGCTCACACTGAATCCCAAGAGGCAGAGCTGTAGCAGAACTGACTCTGACTTTCTACTGTTATAGTCCTGTGACCTATTATGTTAAACTGAGCAGAAGCTCTGGGTGGGTGGGTACCTCAACTGTCAGGAGTGACACAGCACATGAAACAGGAAGTCACAGCACTGCAGTATCATTTATAGAGAATGCTACTGTCTGTTATTATTTCCATTGCAAAGAAGCACCCAGAACACACAGAACATTCCTTCTTGCATAGAAGCATCACAGTAGAGGACTTGGGTGCACAGGAGCTGCAAAACCCCAGCCAAGGTCAAGAATCCCACAGGAGTTATGTCCTATGGAAACAGAGGCAAAATGATCAACTTTACATCCTTTGTGTTCAAATACAGGACAGATTCTCAGGAAAGATTACCCTTCTATACTAAAATTGGGGGAGGTCACGTGGAGAAGAAACAGTAAACATTAAGTTTAGATACTATATTATAAAGAAAGTGGGGAGATCCACAAAACACACACCTGCCTTCAGTACCATGTTTACAGCAAGAGCCAACTCCAAAGCCCTCAGCTCAAAGTTTGCCCTCTCCCCTGTAGCTACACCAGTCACATCCCACATCTGCTACTGTATTAAGGCTAGCAGACACAAAATGTGACAAGCCCCCACAGACCTGCACACCGCTCTGGGAAGCTCCATTCACTCCTCCAGGAAGGCCTTAATCACAGCACCATCACCCCTCCCTATTTTCAGCTCCTCCTTTCCACTCTCTTTTGGTGGAACTCATAGTGCACCTGCTGCCTCTTTGCTCCCAGGAATTCAAGCTTCATTGCATCGTGTTTCTAACAACTATTGCAAACAGGAACTGCAAGGCATAAGTACTTTCTTCACAGAGGGCTTGACACAGCAGCTTACTCTCTCTGGTGGCCAGCTTCACTAGGGTACCAGAAGAGGATGTGTGAGCATCCCAGGCAGGCAATTATAGGATGACTAGTCCATGTTGAAAAAGTTTCTTCCTAATCCTGTCAGATGCTCCTTACCTTAAGCCCTGAAGCTCTAAGATGTATTGATCACCATCTCCTTTTATCCTTCACAACAGAAGTGCGTTTATTCTCAAATTCCTCGGCCATCCCTAATCCCGCTCACGTGACAACCTGAGTGATCTCTGGTGGCACAGACTCCTGCTGCCCTAGTTAGGCGGATTGTGTATTTGTGTTTCTCCGTTTCAGGCAACTGCTAGCTAGTCAGGAAAAAACGGACAGAACATTTGACCCAGTATCCTCCGCTCCATGCCAGAGCTCATTTGATTCCTGTATGTGCACAAACTGACAATCCCTGCAAGAGGTAAGACCTTGCTGACCCTCAGAATTACTGAAAAAATACCATTCAAGTCTCCTAAGGTATGCCAGATGCTGCTGAAGGGAGTGGCAGGGGCAACAAGGGGGCCCGATCTTAACAAGCAGAGGCCAATTTACACCTTTTTTCAACTGTGACAAACCCACTTCTATTCAGAAAATCCAGAGAAGTTAGTTTTTTGGGCTGGTTTGGTCTGGCACCAGGGGGGGCTCCTGTAGGGAGCTGAAAAGCTCTCCCGGCTCCCATGGCCAAGGCTGAGCCATTAGAGAGGATGGATGCTCCTCTGTGAATTAACATATGAAAGAACTGATACGAGACCTGAAAGCAGAGCGAAAAGAAGAGGAAGGAGGTGCCCAAGCAGAAGCTCCCCTGCTGCTCCCGACGAGAAGGCAGGCTGTCCCTTTGTACCCCATGGAGGAGGATGGCAGAACATTTCCTGAAGGCGGCGAGGGGCAAATGTGGACCTGCAGTTTTGGAGGACCTCACACCTGGGGAGCTGACTGTTCCTGAAGCAGCCTGTGACTCTGTGGGAAGCCCAGGCTGGAGCAGTCTGCTCCTGAGAGACTGTGCCGTGTAGGAAGGACTCGCTCCCATGGGAGGGACCCCGTGGGGAAGCAGGGAAGGACTGTAAGGAATCCTTCTTCCTGAGGAGGAAGGAGCAGCAGGAACCACCAGCCTGTGAACTGACTCTAAACCCCATCCCCTGTCCCCCTGTGCCGCTGGGGGGAAGGAGGGAGAGAAACCGGAAACAAAGTGATTTGGGCCCAGGAAGAAGGGAGGGGTGGGGTAACATATGCAAGCCCCGCTCTGTGTGTGTCTGTGTGCATTTGATTGTGATAAATTATTTTTTCCCCAGGTTGAGTCTGTTTTGCCTGTGACTATAATTGGTGAGTGACACCACCCCCCTTCCCCCACGGCTTTGTCTCGACCTTGGTTCATGCCTCCCACTAGAGGAATTTAGTTACCATTAGAATACATTGAACACTACCACCCTAAGCCTCATTGTCCATCCTCAGCAAGGCATCCAAGCCAAAACAATATACTTATGAGTAAAAAAAGTCCACCCCAACCCTTGTCATCTCACAGCTTTAATACACATGTCCAGGACTCAACTTCCAACCCTTTCTTCATCAAGCCAAGGTAAGATAATTAGTATCTCCCATGCACAAAATTATTCACACAGTACTGTTTTGCACCAGGCACAATTTCACTTACCTTTGGCACACTCTTCCACACACAGCAGTATCAGACTGGAATTGTCCTGTTGAAGTCTTTCCTTCAACTGCAGGAGTGTAGTTTAGATCACCACTTAACCCAGATATTCACACATTCTGCCCATTTTGACCCTCTTGCCTGACACCCTGCATAACACAGGCTGTGGGATTTCATGCCACACTTCCTGAGGCAGCCCGTAGCTTGTCTGGGCATCTTCTGAAATAGGCCAGTCTCAAAGTTTGAAATCCCACTACTATAACTTCCACAGGATGCACCAATAAACATTATTCCAGTCAAGTGCATGCTATTGACTTATACAGTAGTATGATAAGATTGTCAATGTTTTCTATTCCAATTTTCATGCATCCTCACACATTTTTTGAGGGGGAGAAGAACAGAAAAAAGCAGAAAATGCTTCTAGGCATCAAGCTGAGTGTTTCAGTGCAAAGAACTTTGCTTTCTTCCCCTTTGCTGATTGCAGTTAATCAAGAAGCCAGCAGGACAAGTGAATTGTCCAAACTTTTCTCCAAGCTCCTCACATAAGCAATAGCACACATTGCAAGGCTAGGGTCCTACCCAATCAGAGGGGCATCACAGGCAGGGCACCTCCCTCCATCAGTGTTCTGCTTGGCCCTCATGAGGCAGATCCAAGACTGCTGGTCCAGTAGAAGAGACTAGGGAAACTCCTTTGTTTTCCCAAATTGAAAACTGATAGCATAACCCCAGTCTTCACTGTTCTTCAAGCCAGCTCTCAAACTGCAAGACCACACTGGCACCCACCTGAGAGCTACCCATTCCCCTCACGGGCTCCTGAAAGGGCTTTTGTCACTGTGCTTTCCTCATCAAGTACAAAACCCCTGGAAAGTGTCTTCCCCTTCTGCATTATCTGCTGAGGAAAGAGACTATCTTCAGGTGAATTAGTGGCTGAAGGTAGGCCTCATGGATTACATGCCACTTACAGCAGGAACAGGTAGGAAACAGAAAAAACCCTGTGCAGTTGTAGGTCCTGGCTTTTTGTAGCTGTGCTTGGGACACACCTCTTCCTTCCTTCCACTCCCCTCGTTATCCTCTGAGTGTCTCTACCTGCCACTCCACCCTAAGCACAGGTGGGTCTCTTCAGCGTTACCCAACACCACCTCCCACAGCTGCCACCCCACTCCTCTTCCAACCCCTCAGCAGGGGCAATCAGGCCTGCAGCACTGGTATGACCTCCACAGGTGGAGGAGATGAAGCAGGGGACAGGTGGTAACACTCACTTTGCTTTGAGGAACACGAGGCCCAGAGAAGATGAGGGTCTCCTCCAAAGTCCCTGTTAAGTCCTTTATAGAGTAGGCCATGTTGCTTTGCCAAGTAGATCTTCAGTCTCCCTGACTGCCCATTTCTACACACTTTGCTGGTCCCCTTACGCTGTCCTGCCTCTTTGTTGTCTTTTTCTACCATGGAGGTTGGTAAAGGCCATCTCTTGGCACAAAAGCATGCAGTGGCTAACACAAAGGAGTCTTGACCTCAGCAGAGCTGTTACCTGCAGTCAGAGCAGCCACAGCATCCTTGCTAGATGTGTTCCAGAGATGAAGATTCCTGAGCACAATATAGAGGACAGAGCAGCTGAAAGAGGGAAGATACATCCACCTGATGTAGGATGTTCTCCTCGTTGAAGTTGGCAGCATGAAGTACCCCTAGAGAGCAATTCAGAGCACCTGTATCTCTGCATTGACTGTACAGTGAATTAAGACAGCCTGTCCTTTTAGCACAGGCTTACCTAACTTAGATGCTTTGAGTTCAGCAGCGTGAATACAGTTTCCTCTTTCTTTCCCTCCCCCAGTAATTTTCTAGTGTTGTTTACATGCTAGAGAAATCACATGGAAAGCTGGGTAGAGAGAGTGCATTGGAGTCACTGCCATCTGCCTCAGGGTACAGCTAGGAATATTAATAATCATTTCTTCCATTGGTGCTTGGAAAAAAAAAAAGGGGGGGGGGGAAGCAAAAAACCCAAGTGTTCTGCAGCTTCCTGTTTGAATTAATCTCCTCTGACAACTGCTGATTTAGGTTTGTGATTTGATTCTCCATATGTCTAGCTCTATTGGTCAATTAAGTGCAGAGGGCAATTGGAAGAAGCATTGATGCTCACACTGATTATAAGAGGAAGCATCACACAGTACTTAGGACATGCAAAGCTGGCTGGAGCACTTCGCATTCACACAGCCAAGCTGAGCATGAGGTTGCTGCTGCTTTTCAGATCAATGAGATTCTTGCTGGCTTCTAGAGACAAGACACAGCTGCCTGGATATTGACCATTTGTGAGCAAGGAGCACAGTTGCAGAGAGGGAGTGAGCAAGGAATTTGGGGGAGCAGAAGATCAAAAATTAAATAAGACTACAGACACACAAATAGCTTCTTCTATGGCCCACTGCTGTAGACACACAAACAGAATACAAGCCAGAATGGTTAGGAGGAGCGATCAGCAGAGAAGATGAGAATCAGCTTAGAATAATTTCAGTTAGTACATACGTGAGAGAGTAAATGGAAACCAGGACATTAAAGGTAGATTTGGAAGACAGTAATGATCAAATAAGGGCTGTGGGAGATAGTGGAAAGCAAGTTAAGTTACAGACCTGCAATGCTCTATAGCAACAGGGGGAAAAAAATAACATAATGCTGTGCTTCAGCTGCAGAGAAATCATGTCAGAAAGTGAGGAGGTACTGGTCTTCTGTTCAGATCTGGCAGGACAGCACCTGGAATACTGCCCTCAATTCTGGGCAATGCGCATTTACAAAATATATTGATGAGCAGAGGGAATACAGAGAAGAGCAGCAGAAAAAAAATAATTATTAAGGGTCTGAAAGCACTGACATATGAGGAGAGATTAAAATAATTACATATGTATTGCTTGGCAAGGGGTAAGATTAACCATCTGTAAGTGTGTAAATACCAAGAAGACAGAGGAATTGTATTAAGGAGTATAAGTGTAATAGGGCAAAAGTAAATAAAAGCTCAATATTAAAAAAAAAATAAAAAATCCTTAGCCTTGAAATTTTTTCAAACACTTCTTGAGAAGGTGAAGCTTACAGCTTGCAGCAGCTGTAGTGGTATGAAGAGGACAGAGTTGCAGTCACAGCTCTGTGACAAGTCTCCACAGACTGAGCACCAGAGAATAAGGTAACACCTCACAAGTCACCAGTGATTAGGAAAGCCCAAACTGGCCTGCAGACAGTTCAGCAGAAGCCAGGGCTGTGGTACACCTACAGGTCAGTTGCTATAGAAGGTAGTATGGAAAGGGAATGGAGATTGAGCTCTGTCTTCAAAGGGCACCTAAAAACCACTTCTCTTGGGTGCAGGAATCAAGATTACCTTCTAAGCATCTTCTCTTTCCATTGTTACACCCATTTTCACCTCCTAAATCAGGAAAGACATGCATTCCCTGCCTGTCCGCTCTGCAAGGGCACCTCCCCATCTTGGCTTGCTCAGCTCCTGAAGCTCATCAGTACAGTCCCACGTTGAAGAGCCATCAGTAGAGGTTCTGTTCTGCAATGCCCTGAAAAGTGCTGCCAGCACTCCTGCTGCAAGCTCACCAAAATTGGCCTTGTCACTTTAAATACATTAGACAATAAATCATCCCTCTGAGACATCCCCAAAGGAAAAACGGGGGGG
>NW_009953386.1:1768565-1788707 GCF_000747805.2 Chaetura pelagica | reverse complement strand
AAACACCTCTGCTGAGCGCCAATAAAAAAAAAGCTGAGGGGGGGGGGGGTGGAATAGCACTTAAAAGCTCTTTTCTATTACAAAGCCTCTGGGGAGCTTTTAAACTTGGAGAGTTTTATAAGTGAATTTTATGCTTTTTTTTCCCCCTTTGCCTGCCTTTAGTATCAGTTGCTAACATTATCCTTGCCTTCCCATGACCAAACGCTCATTCTGACTCCTTTTTTTTGCTTCCTTCTCCTAAGTTTCTCCCCCTTCTCTCTCCCCCCTCTTACATGTACAGACACAAATGCCCATAATGTTCCTATAACAGTCTCTTTCCCATTCAGCATCTCCTCTTAAATTGAAATTACGCTTTGCCAATATTCCCTTCCTCCATATCACTCTCCTCTGCATTTCCCTTCACTTTTTCCCCTTTCTCTGCCTGTGCTCCCCTTTCTCATCTGTCATTCTGGTTGTACTGGAAAAACTTCAAAACCTTTTCCCTGCTGTTAGGAGGACTATGTAAATTTTGCAGCTTGAACCTATTTTTACAAAGTGCTTCAGTGGGTTTTCCTCCTTACAGAGTATTCCTTCACCTTCGCCTTAGGAAGTTATCAAGAACTACTGTTTGGTCCCTCTGGTACAGCTCTCCAGTACCAGTGGACTCTGGTCCCAGTCCCAGCTGGACTAAGGAATCATGTTTCCTCTACTTTTCTAGCTCTCAGGAAGTCAAGTGCAGCTGTGCAATCAGATCTCCCATGCAATACTTAAACTTTTCTCCTGCCTATTGTGATTTTGGGTTGGCTTTTTTTGGCCTTAAATACTATCATTAAAAAGTTGAAGAGTCAGACCCATCTGGGTGTATGTCTTTCTAGAACTGTGTGGGAGACATTTTGCAGTTAAACATAAGCAGTTTACATCTTCAGTCATTGTATGTGGGTTCCACATTAGGGCAAGAAGAGGGAATGCAAAGTAAATGAGGACGAATTTCAGGGAGTTGCAGCTCTGTGAACCAACCAGATGATTTTTTACAGGCACCATGCTGAGAACCAAAACAGACCTGTCAACATCCAGCTATCATAAAGCAACTCTTTTGCCACAGCTGACCTAGCAGAGTCCTGCACAGAAGCTATGAGTGAATTTTATTGTGTTGCACCTAGGACTGTTACCCAAACAATTTCCCACCAAGCTGGCCTTATACTATACTCTATATATGTATATATAGTATACTGTACATATATATACCCACTATATAACACTATACTATAACACGTGGAAGACCCTGTCAGAAGTCAGTGCAAAGCACAAAGGCATGGGCAGCAGCAGCTATTTAAACTGACTGTTCTTTATTTTGTTTTATTTTTGTTCCTACAGATGCAAGCCCAAGGTGACCCTGTGATCTACAGTTACTCATTGCTGCCACATGAGTGCCAACATTGCCATAGTCAGAAACATGACTTCTAGGGAAGTACAACATAACTCAGTAGAAGACAGTGGACTGACTAAAAATGAAATGCAACATCCTTATCATTGGCAACCAACCCAATAAGGAACACCTCTAAGCAGCACAAGTTATAGTATTTTTTTATCTCTAGGAAGAGCAAGGCTCTGATGGTTGGGGCAGCAGAAGAAAACACACTAGATAGTTGTCCTTTGCATAATTAGTGTGTTGTATTTGCCCTGGATGGAGGATGAGTTAAAAAAGGAGAAGGAATCACAACAGTTAGTTGGCACCACATCATAAATTGGACAGGCTGAAACACAGAGCAGAGGAAAAGAGAAAGGAGATGGCAAGAGAAATAAAACCCATTCCTTTGTAGGTTCCCAGTCTCCTTGGTGGTCAACACTCATGCTTAGAAGCTGATGGGCACCCTCCTCATCTCTAGCCCATGTCTCCCTCCCTCGCAATCTCTCCCCAGCCACAGCCCGAGTGAATGAGTATCAGCCCCAGGGAAGCCAAGAAAAGGGTGTGAGACACGCAGATGTGGAGGACTAAAGCCTGTTTGAAAGGAAACACTACGTCCTGGGCACTAGTCCAAGGAAGCAGGAGGTGGGGACGGAAATGAAAAGTCTATGTTCTCCCTAATCATTTCCGCCACAATAAGGGAGAGAGTGCGACATACACCAGTGGATCGCGGCCATTAGAAATGAGCCGCTGGCGGCTGGCAAACTGTAAATTAGAGAGCCAGAGTGAGAAGAAAGAAAATCAAAGGGGGGACAAGGTCGTGTTTTATTTCACTTGTAGCGCTTTTCAAATTCAGCCCTAACCAAACCTGATTAAAGTAAATCCCTTTTTTACGGCCTGTGGAGTCTATAAGATTATGGTGTTAATGGAAGTGTGATTCGATCCGTCAGTAATGGTGCATGTCGGGGCCCAGGCGCCTCAGACAAGTC
Source organism: Chaetura pelagica (assembly GCF_000747805.2). Lineage (NCBI taxonomy): Eukaryota > Metazoa > Chordata > Aves > Apodiformes > Apodidae > Chaetura > Chaetura pelagica. The sequence goes on along the minus strand of NW_009953386.1, from coordinate 1,786,334 downwards.
CATTTTTTAAGACATATTTATTGTTTTTTTTTCCCCCTCTCCTTTCTGTTCTCTGCAATGCAGGGTTTAATTGAACAGTTTAAAGTGATTCTTCTTCAAGGCCCATTAATTGATTTTATTTGTGTATACTCCAGGGGTCAAGGGGAGAATATATAATAAAACATAAGTTCCAGGTCTGAGTTTGTCACAGTTCCCACCTTTCCACAAACATAAAGCATGTTTCATCTTTAGCATTTCAGTTTCCTCTCTTCCCACTCTTATTCCCTGCCACTAGCACTCGCAGACGTTAGTCTCTTTGCTTCCCCTTTTCTACTATTTATCTCTAAAATTTGCCACTGTCATTGGGAGCACAAGACAGCAATCTCCCTCCTTCTTTTACTGCTCAACAAATATCACATTGGATTTAAAATGCTACTTTGCTTTTAGGGACTCCAAATGACTTACTGTGCCCTGATCTGAGGGGAGAGGGTCTTTGGAGCTCAGATAATTTCCTCTACAACTGGGGGCAATTTTCATGAGCTTCTAAGAAAACACTTCCCAGGTAGTCAGCCTCTTTCACACCACCAGCCCACTGGGGCATGTGAGCTTCTGCATGACGGCCAAAAGCTTCTTATTTCTGCCACTGGGTCTACAAGGGGACACTGTTTCCCTCAGCCTCCCCGGATGCTCGGCGTAAGTTAACTGGCTACTCCAAATACATACATATCAAGCTGGCTTTGTTTACTTCAGATACTGCGATGCCATTTATTTCCTTCAGCTCCCAGTCCAACTCCAAAAAGCCAGCCCTAAAGACATTTTTTTTCTGATTCACCTTGCTGAAGCCCTTATTCTCCTCTTTCATGCTGTTTTTCAGCAGAAGTACATTTTTTTAATAGAGTTTTCAAAACACAAGGGGTTTCTTTTTATTATTATTTTTAAATCACAAAATGCACCAGGAAAGTTTTTGTCTTCCCACTCACTTCACTCAAATCCATTCCACAAACTGCATCTAAATTAATGCAGGGTGAAAGACACTTTTTTTTCTATCTTCTGATTACCATGGTCTAGATGAGAGATCATTGCCACAGCTGGGGCAGTTCTTTGGGGGAGCAGCCTTCTCAACCAATTTAATGCAATCCTGAGTTTGTTTTGAAATTCAGCATCACATAGCATACATGATGGGACCCAATCCAACATAAAGCTCTTGTCCTGCCTACCCTGGCTGCAGAAAAAAAAATCCTTTCTATACTACAGCTGGTGGAGAAGTTATGGAGGCAGAACATAATTACTCAAGGGTGGAAGTCTGCCTTACTCACTTTACTCTTATGACAAGTACTATGGCATCTTTAAGCAGGCAGAATTTCAGACATATGTCTGAAAACATAGCAAGGGAGGATTCACTAACATTGTGCAGGGGAAGAGGTTACAGCAAAGGCAAAATAAGAGCTCGCCCTGCTGACCCATCAGCAGTCTTCTGGTCTAAGCTAAGCTTTCCATGGATGGTTGAAAATACAAATTCTGAGCAAGTTATGTCTATACTGAGCTCCTAAGCTCTGGCCAGAACAAAACCTATGTACCTGGGAGAGGTACTCAGAGCTGTGACATTGCTTCCCATCATTACTGGAGCAGAGTTTCCCACGCTGATAGTTCGTTGATGAGCATGTATTTGCTCTTTTGGCAAGACATAGGGACATTACTGTCAGGTGAATATGCACAGCTGATTACTTCTAGGAAACAAACATCACAGTCTTTTCCATTTATTCTCACCTTCTGGTTCTAATTTTACAAGTGCATTGGAACCCTACCTTGTCCTTTCACAGTTACTCCACCACATTCTTTTTCGCTCTGCTGAGATATGTGCTGCTGAGACATCTCTGATGGCTCTGTTGAGATATGCACCATAACATTTTTGCCTGGTGATTAGCCTCTTCTACAGCAAATGAGGCCACTTAATTTTTTTAAAGGACAGCAATATCCTTGTAACAGGAGCTCCCTACATTTGTAAGCATGATGATTTTTGGAATAAAAAAGTTCTCTTGAGAAGTCTGACCAGCTGTGATCTAGACCTGTATCATTATCTAGCATTTCTAGTGTAATAGCTGAATTTCCAGGTTGCTGTCTGCAGAGACCTGTGTCCACTGTACAGAGCTCCATAGCTCTTGACCTTGGCCAGTAATCTTCTAAGCTTTCAGTTGCAGCCACACTCAGTCAAAGAAGAATGAAATAAAAATTTCCTCTGTGCATACACATACAAATATACAATGCCATTCTCCCCATGTTCTCATCTCAAGGTTGAACACCCTTCAAGTCCATTATTACCTGAATTCAAGGAATCCATCTCCTCCTCAACATCTTTTACCCTGATCCATCTTGGTGTCCCTTAACAGGGCTTTTACCCTTTGTGTTTCAGCTATAATTTTGTTTCAGCATAACCTTGACCTGCCTATGCTACCAGAGCAAAAGATCTCCTCTAATTGTTCACACTCCCCCATATACATGTGAAACTCAGTTTCCTCCCTCAGCTAATATAATACAAAGGAATCAATCTGTCAGACACACATACCCATGCAGCCTCAGCAAATTAACCTTGCAGAGTAATTAGGGCAAGCACCATGGTGTTGGTATCATGGCCTCATTTTGCTGCTCTAAGCATTAAAAAACTACCACAGCACAGCTACCAGTTAAAATCAATAGCCCACTATATTAATAAGAATAAAGCTAACCAAGTTCTTCCTTGCTCCTGTGTGGGACTGTAAGGGTGTACGTAGGGGTCTGGAGGTCCCTGTTGATACAGCTTTGACAGAGAGCAAGCTTGAAGAGTAGCTGCTCTTCAGTGAAGGCAAGAGGCTCAAGCAGAGGACAGATTTACTAGACAAGATCCTAAGAAGTTGCCAAAAAGACTTTCCAGGGCTCTCATGGCCTAGGAGCTGTGGAAGTCAGACGTTCTATTTGCATTGCATAATTGGCAGAGCCTGTCACAACATTGCGAAAGCCAGCTGCTGTTTTCTGCTCAGAGCTAATTCCACCTGATTTATTTAATGTTGTAATGAATATAATCTTTTCTTGCCACCCCCCTCCCCGCACACTCAGCCAGCAGTTGAAGAGAGCAGACGCTGCAGACAAACCAGCACGAGCAGGCAGTGTGGAGCGCCTTGGCTCTTCCAGTGACCAGCAGCACAGCGATGTGCTCCAGAAAGAGGAGTCTGATGCATGCCAGGGGAGACCAGCCGTGCACACAGTTCCCTCCCACCTAAGAGGGGCTCACAGATCTGCAGAGATAGCAAATGCATGGACAACCAGGTGTGACCACAAGTGAAGGACAGAGCATAGTGCTGTAGGAACCTACCCTCAGCTCAAATTTCAGAGACCAGGAGAGATTCAAAGAAGTGTTACAAGGGCTTGGGAGAGGTGCACAGGGGTGAAAAAGGAAGATACTCAAGAGCTAGCTAAGATAAAGCCAATCTGCTTGATTTAAGGAGAGATATTGGCAGAGCTGGTGGGTAAGGTCACATCATCTAGGGAAAGAAGTGCTGAAGAGCACCAGGTAGATCTGCTGGCACATCTTTAATTTCTTCTCACTGTAATAAAAATAAAATACAAGCCCACTGTAATCAAACAGTGGCCAAGTCAGGAGTAGCAGGATCTGAAAATCAAAAAGCCCTGGAAAGACAGTAACTTCTGATACAATTTGGTAATCCTTTAGCTTTGAGGTTTCTGGTCTCAAACTGCAAGCAGGTACAGACAGCAAAGGAATGAGTTCTGTGGGACAAAGATGGCTTCAAGAGCTGGATCAATGATGGGTGGCTTATGGCAGGATAAATCAGACCGTGACAATGAACAACAGCCTCAACTGCAGCTATGGAAAGAAGCAGAAGTGGAGGGAATGGAAAATACTGCTCCACTCCACACAGCATCTAGGGATTGCAACCTAGAGGTAGGAAGGAAACCTAGGCTGTCTTTGCTGGGGCAAGATGAAGAGAAGACATGAAGCCTAGCCTGTCATTCAGCAACAGAATCAATAATGGTTTCAAACTGGCCCTTGTAAACATGTTCAGTGGGTACTCTGACAGGATGCCCAAAGAATGAGATGGCATTCAAGAGAGCTGCTCTAGTGTCACAGCTGTATGGAAAAGATACAAAAGACGACAAAGGAGTCTGCAAACTGCTGAGAGACAGTGATGTCTAAGTAACAGAGGAGGAGCAAGACAGAGGGAACCAAGAAGTCTTAGGATATGGAGGGAGAATGTTGTTCCTTACAGAACAAGTATTGCAAGTATTTGCTGGTTCTGGGAACGTTTCATCTGCTGTTCCCACCATGGAAACATGTGGTTATCCCCAGACAATTGGGGCCCTTATGTTTTTTTTTGCCTAATGCTGCTAAGTGACTTGACTTCAGAGCCTATGTCGATTGAGAAAGTTGCAGAAGGTGGCTGCAGCTGGTGAGATAGTCTGCCAGGTAACACACAACAGTCATTTTCATCTTGTTTAGGGAGCGTTTAGGGAGATACTATCATGAAATAAATCTGTACCCAAACACGCACAAAAAAACTTTTATTTTGAGTAACTGTTAGAGTTGTTAAGCAGTTGGTCAAATCCAAACATTTCTTTTCCTGCCTGTCTTAACTGGGTGTTTTCCAAAACTCAGAACAATTAATCTGCAACCCATCTAACAAGCTGTGCACAGGAACGATCATGCACGATTCAAGATACTGAAGGTACAACTATCATCCAGATGAGCTGCCACCTGGAGCGGACAGATGGAGATGAAGGGGAGGAGGGAGAAAACCCAGTTGAGTGAATGGTTTCATTAAGCTGCAAGGAGGAAGGGAAAGCATCTAGAAATGAAAATCAAGAGTCTTCAGACACTAGCAACAAGTCAGTATATTTGTACTGCTCAGTGGAAACAAGGACCTTTACCCCTGATGAGAAGTTTTGCTGGTATCCTATGAAGAAAAAAAATGATGGTGTAGTAACATCCTGACTTTACTTTTCTCCTTTTTCAGTTGGAATTGATTAAGGAGAGACATGCTCTCCCACACCCCAGTCTACCCCTTATAAAAATGCAGAGCACTCTGGGGCAAGTCTCCATAGAATTAGTTAGTTGAGACCCACAGCCAGGGTGGAAAGGCTCAGTAAAACTGCTAATCTCTTATATTAATACCAAGTCTTTGGGAATCAATCCCAGGCTCTTGGTGACCTGGAACACCAGCTATGCTAAAAACAAACTGAAAGTCACACAGGCGACTAAGTGTGAAACCAGATTTAAAGATTTAGCAGCTATTCTCAGCAGTTTCTTGTTTAGGCAAAATGCATCAAAGGCATCTCAAAACTACTGAGAGGTGCTCTCAAATGGTAGATGATTTCATGGCTGACAATGAAAAATGGAGCAAGAGCTTATCTTCAAGATAGCAGTGAGGAGAAGGAAAACATCCACCAGCTACAAGCAAAAGCTGATCCCACTTCCTCACTGTCCTGATGCTGAAAGCACTGCTCTCTGCCCCGTCCTTCGAAATATGCAATTTCAGAAGAAGGAGGGAAGGCATTGAAGGGGTGAACAATGCAAAATGAGAGGACCATAATCAGGAATCCCGGTGCTTGCAGGAGCTCTGGCTACCCACCCTCCTCCTCTGTCTATTACAGCTCAGAGACACTCCAATCTGCTCAGGTAACGACCAGATGAAGCAGATTTCCCATGCTTGGATCTGCTGCCTCTCTGAGTTTGCAGCAGACGTTTTGTAATCAGGGAGGCTGTTGAGAGAGACAAAAGCCCTTAGCAGAAAAGAGAAGTTAATCGCATAACAAGGGATTTAAAATCTTTGCAGAGAGGGACAATAAAATATACAATTATGGAGTTTAACCATGGCTGCTTGCATGGGGTTGAACATCATTTGTCCTTAGCTACACTGATGCAGTTAAACAGCACGTACTCATGGCTGATGTTTCGGTTTGCTAGTGATTTTGGAACATCAGCAGAAGTTTTGTTTCAAGCTAAATGAAATATTTTTTTTCTATTTCAGGCATTTAATTAAAAATGATTAGAGGTTTTATTTTAAAGAAAACTTGCTTCCAGTTGACACAAACCCAACAATTTTATTTATTTTTTTTCAAAATGGGAAAATGGAACAGTTTGATTTTGGAGGAATTTGGGGATACTACTTTGGGAGCTGTTGAAATAGATACAAAAGCCGCCATGCAGTCAGCACTTATTACCCTACTTTATTCTGTATGCATTCAGATACAAACCCAGCTGAGACCGTAACAGTCCATTTTCACAAAAAGATTTAAGGCCAGTGTTTATTTTGCCTTTCATGCACTTTTCTAAAAGCGTACTTATTAAGCAGAAGTGCAAGAAACAACTCCTTGACCTGAAGCATCCACAGCTGGCTGGAGGAGGCAGTCTTTCTCCTACTTTTGCTTCAAACAATTACCAGTGGTTCAGCATTACAAGGATTAAATTGTAGCATTTCTGTTATAACCTCCTACAGGGAGCAACTCGGGGCCACTCTAGTAGCAGTATGGAAACACAACCCGAGTACTGCACCTTTCACAAGGGGAACTGCTAATCTGTTTCATGTATTGATATATGGCAGAAACCATCTCGAGCAGTTTGGGACTTCATCTACGCACAGAGCTGTAATTGCTTTGTCCCTTGGTGAAGCTCTGCAGAGGAAGGGCAGCAGAGATTTACTCACTGACTGAACTCAAACACTACCTGTACACATCTGACTGTAACTTTCTTGCAGTTTTATTTTACTGCCCCAAAAGAGTAAAATTCAAGTAGGAATTACACGAATTCCTGTCTAAAGCATTTGCTTGCAGGAGGTTGTTCCTAGAGATGCCTTGCAAGCACTGTTCTCCAATATAAGTCTAAACAGAAAGGGCAGTGGTTTGAAAGTGTTCACCTGAAATGTGGCACATAATGAAGAGAGATTAATTGAACTTGATGATCTTCAGAGGTCCCTTCCAACCCCTAATATTCTGTGATTCTGTGAATTTCAGAAGTGTTGAGTACTCACAGCTACTGCCCCTTACAGTATAATTCTGGTGTAAATGCAATAGGAATAATAAGGCAGGTGGAAGGATGTTGGACCTGGCAAGACAGTTACCTGAAACTTCAACATGCTACTTTGAGGAACAAGAGAGATGACTTAGTAAGTAAGGTAGTAAGAGATGAGTTTTGAGTCAGTCAGTGTTGGTGTCTGGGAAATTCAGAATAACAAAATTGTTTATTGTAATTTGGTTGGTCTTCATAAATTCTAACAACCTAACCAGAATACATTCATTCTGAGAGCTTAAGCCCACCTTCATGTAATCAGAAAATTTTTGTTATTCTGATTTTTCACAGGAACTGCTAAAGGACAGGGAAACTACTTTGATTAAAGCTTCACCTGCAGATTTATAATTACTATTGAAAATGAAATATCCTGCTTGGAGCCATAAAAGCAGGATGGTCTGGGTGGTCCAGATCCAGCTTTACTCTTTCTGCCGAGCCACTGCTGAGGAGATAGTGAATGATGACTAGTGCAAAGTGCTCCATCCCAAGAGCTGAGTGCCACACACCCTGTGTGGGTACAGCCAAACTCCTGTCACCATAAATCCTCCTTGCTAACATCTCCATGGTATCTGCAAAGCAGGACCTGAAACTGCCATCTTACCCTGCACTTGTAAGAAACAGAAGCAGCAAGCCACTCATATTGTAAGCCAAATTATACCCAGAGACACAAAAAATTTACTGATGAGTTAAGACCTCATTTCTTATTGTGTAGTTTCGAGGCTTGTCTGCCAAAAGGAGGATATTGGGCTAGACAGCTTCTGATTCAAACACATTCAGAAACACCTGTGTTTATCACAGAAAAGCATCCTTTTGACTGATATGTTTGCTTTTGCCCCGTTCTTCTTTGTTGAAGATGAACTCTTTATAAATAATTTAAGTGCATCCCTGACTGGCTGTTATCATCCCAAGGTCTTCCTCCCATCAGTATTCTCCAAGAGGGAGCACACTTCTTTCCTCCTGTAATGTACTAACTTTTTCATTGCTTCTTTATGCTCACTTCTCACCAATCTAAATAATGGATCAATTGAGGTTTTATTCTCTGCTTTAATTAGGTCTTGAATTTTGAGAGTAATTCACTGTAATTACTTCATTAAACATGAACTGAAAAGCAAAAAAACCCCTCCAAAACAAAGTTGTGCTTGTGCTCATCTATCAGCTTTTTTATGATACATAAAGGCAGACTCAAAATTTTAAATGGATACAGAGTTTTTTCCTCTCAGTTCCCTGTATAGGAAAATACTGGCAGCCTGGGCTCACTGTTTCAAACCAGCAGAGAGAAAGAAAGAGAAGGACAGAAGGGCAAAATACAGTTATGGGCCAACTCAATCAGTCAGTCTTTGAGGCCTTGGGATACTGATACTGCTGTTACTACCCACGCACCTGACTTGCCTATGTCCTTGGTGCTGTATTTCAGGTCAAATTAATAGGTTATGGAAGTGCCTAAGTTACACCTTCTTTTTCTTTGTGTATGAACAACATGGCATAAAACCAGTATCATATTTCCTTCCAGGTCCCCATCACACCAGGGTAAATCCTCACTCACTGACTTTCCAGATTTTTAAGCCCTTCTCCCTTAGTTGGCAACTGTATGATACTAAGGCAAAACAGAGCATCAAATCACGAAGTTTGTGTTCACAGGGAGGTGAGAGGGAAAAGAGAAGTTGCAGGGATGTGGACAATAGGCTGAAACCAGAGCAACAGCTTCTTCCAGCTTGGGAAGTCCAGGGTCAACATCTGGTTAAGCCCACAGAAAGTTTAATATCACATTGAGAGGTCCCAAATAGAGAGAAGCTATTTCCTCATACTTTGTTAAATACTTCTTGAATATTACTTTTTTTTTTTTTTTTTTTTTTTAATTGGGAGGAAGGAGGAGGGGAAAGAAGTAATGATGGAGGGGAGAGACTGAGCCTGGCTTTCCTGCACTAAAATTTGCCTTAAATTCTGAAATGGAAGGGATTAAAATCTCAGTATTTCTAACGGTAAAACAAAACAAAACAAAGCAGAAATGTGCATTTTCAGGGTACTGACAAAACAGATTCTGTATAAAACAAGGCAAGAGCATGAGCAGGAGGAGGACTGCTATGCAGTGCATTTTGAGACCACAAAAATCCTCCATGCAATTGTTCCTTCTCCCCATTCCCTCAAGATTTCTAACTTGGATAACAACTGAGATGCAACCAGGAAAACATACATCTAATAAATGCAGATTATTTTAGTTGTGGATTCGTACAATCCCTTGCACAAAAATACTTGGTTTGAAAATTGTTCTAAGCATTTATGCCAGACCAGTAAGAAGTAAGAATAATTGCCATCTGTAAAATCAAGTAGATCCACGGAGAAGTCCAGGAGGACTCTGCAATGCTATAAATCCAAGAGTGCAGATCTTAAAGTTATACTGTGTAATAATCGTAACAATAGAGCAAGGTGGTTTATCTATAATTTGATAAAGTATCCCATCCCACACTTCTTATGAGTATAAATCCACTGGTGTTGGGTCAAAAGGTCCTGCTAGCTCCCAGTCCATCTCTGACACTGGCCAGAAGCAATGCCCTATGAAAGGGCTGTAAAAAACATGACAAAAATACAACATTTCTCCCTAGAATATTCTCCCAGTGTACAGCAATATATAGCTTAGGGACTTCCCAAGCCAATGTTTACATACATATCTGTGTTTAATAGCCTTATTCCATGCACTCCCTAATCCTTCTTTGAACCCATTCATATTTCTGACTTCCCAGAAATCCAGTGGTGACAACTTACCTACTTAATTGTATAGAGAATGTATAATACAATGTGAATATTGCAAGGAGGCAAATATTCATACACTGGGTAAAGGGGAAAATGATAAGTCTACAAGCATGATGAAAGAGAGAAGAGGAAGAAATATTTTGCATGATTAAAGGGCATTTGATAAGGAGTGACAGGCTGAAATTATGTTCAGCTCAAAGAACAGAAAATATCTCAGTCTATCTGGTAGTTATATATGTTCCCAGTGCATGTGTTGATAACTCCACCTTATACTGGAGAGGATAAAGTATTCATCTGGGAGTCATAGCTGGGGGTATCCTGGAAAGAACAGCAAACAGTGTGGATATCACAGCTATTTTTCAAGCTTAGCATAATTTTTTTACAAAATAAAAACCAAATTTTTAAAGGAGGAATGTAAAGGAGGAAAGTTTTCTGAGAGGAAATCTCGGACAGAATTCCTATCTGCTGCCCCAGAACAGGAAGAAAGCCTTAACATTTAATGTTGGGCAAGGGTTGCAGGTTGAAAAAGGCTGTCTGGCCTTACAGAGAAGAGACATGTGGTACAGATTGTTGTGGGCTGAATGATGCCAATGGCTCTTCGCAAGGCTGCATTCAATGGCATTTTTCTTCATATGTTCACTTTGCTTTGTTGCTTAGTTGGTAAATTTCTGTTAGTCAAATTGGCCAAGAGGGAGCTGGATTAGTACAGAGGGAGGATCAATATGGCTACCATGGTTGTCACCAGAAACACACGTACATACATATGTGTGCTTTCACATGCACGCAAATTTAAAGTGTATAAATCCCTTGGGCATCCAGGCTATTATGTAAAGAGGAGTAGAAAATAAGAAATTTTAGAATACTGCCTATTCTGCCATCTGTCTCTAGAAAATGCCAGGCTATTTTAAAAAGTATTAAAAAATCAGCAGACCTCAATGTTTCTTAAATCTTAGTATTAGAATCATAGAACCCTAGAATTGTTAGGGTTGGAAGGGAACTTAAAGATCATCTAGTTCCAACCCCCCTGCCATGGGCAGGGACACCTCCCGTTAGATCAGGTTGCTCAGAGTCCTATCCAGCCTGGCCTTGAAACCTTCCAGGGATGGAACAGGAAGAAAGCCTTAACATTTAATGTTGGGCAAGGGTTGCAGGTTGAAAAAGGCTGTCTGGCCTTACAGAGAAGAGACATGTGGTACAGATTGTTGTGGGCTGAATGATGCCAATGGCTCTTCGCAAGGCTGCATTCAATGGCATTTTTCTTCATATGTTCACTTTGCTTTGTTGCTTAGTTGGTAAATTTCTGTTAGTCAAATTGGCCAAGAGGGAGCTGGATTAGTACAGAGGGAGGATCAATATGGCTACCATGGTTGTCACCAGAAACACACGTACATACATATGTGTGCTTTCACATGCACGCAAATTTAAAGTGTATAAATCCCTTGGGCATCCAGGCTATTATGTAAAGAGGAGTAGAAAATAAGAAATTTTAGAATACTGCCTATTCTGCCATCTGTCTCTAGAAAATGCCAGGCTATTTTAAAAAGTATTAAAAAATCAGCAGACCTCAATGTTTCTTAAATCTTAGTATTAGAATCATAGAACCCTAGAATTGTTAGGATTGGAAGGGAACTTAAAGATCATCTAGTTCCAACCCCCCTGCCATGGGCAGGGACACCTCCCGTTAGATCAGGTTGCTCAGAGTCCTATCCAGCCTGGCCTTGAAACCTTCCAGGGATGGAGCTTCCACCACCTCTCTGAGAAACCTGAAGCCAATGAACTCCTGACACTTTGCACAGCTTCTATATAATTCTGAAAACCAGGCCTACCCCACAGACAGTGCTGGGGGCAGATGTTCCCAAGGCTTTCATGATCCTTATGAACATGGATCTCATCCTGGAGCTCCTGTGGCCTAGAGAAAATAATTTAATTTACTCTCAATGTCCCTTTCAGCCCATGGCCTCTCTACAGAGTCTGCCAACAAAAGGGGGTCAATCTGAAATGCTAGGTTTTCTTGTATGAACGCCTGCACACCAAAGCTGGATGGAATCAACCAACTTGTTTTGTTATAGCTACTGTCAGAGAAGCTGGTAGCAGATTCCCAGATTACTCAGCTGGGCTGGATTCAAACTGGCAAGCTATACTGCTTTCCATTTCACCTTTGAAGGAAAAATTATCAAAAGTGGTTCCACCTAAATCAGAGCTTGCTTCTACTCCCCTCCCCCTTCTCCACCATCTTTCAGGTCTGAGCGTGACATCTGGCATGACACATGGGGAACCTGCAATCTAGAGAACTCATCCATCTTCATAAGTGAAGGACATCCATATATTTCAACATAGCCAAGGAAAGTCTTGCAGCAGGAGAATCCAGTAACCTGGCCAGGCACTCAGTATATTTTATGAATGACAGCACCTATTCTACCTGAGTCAGTGGAAAAACAAACCCTGACAGCAGCAGTAAAGGGAGAGGAGACATTTCTGGGAGAGGAGATTTTCACTGTGTTTCATTCTGTTCATGTTTAACATCTTTATTGATTATCTTGATAAGGACATAGACTGTATTATCAATAAGTTTGCAGATGACACCAAGCTAGGCAGGAGTGTTGATCTGTGTGAAGATAGGGAGGCTCTACAGAGAGACTTGGATAGATTAGATTGTTGGGCTGATGTTAATGGTCTGGGCTTCAACAAGGCCAAGTGCCGGGTCCTGCACTTGGGCCACAACAACCCCAGGCAACGCTCCAGGCTTGGGGAAGTGTGGCTGGAAAGGGTCTGGCAGAAAAGGACCTGGGGGTTCTAATTGACAAGTGGCTGAACATAAGCGAGCAGTGTGCCCAGGTGGCCAAGAAAGCCAATGGCATCCTGGCTTGTATCAGAAACAGTGTGACCAGCAGAAGGAGAGAGGTGATTGTCCCCCTGAACTCAGCACTGGTGCGGCCACACCTGGAGTGTTGTGTCCAGTTTTGGGCACCTCAATTCAAGAGAGATATTGAGGTGCTGGAGCAAGTACAGAGGAGGGCAACGAAGCTGGTGAAGGGTCTAGAGAATCAATCTTATGAAGAACGCTTGAAGGAGCTGGGAATGTTTAGTCTGAGGAAGAGGAGGCTGAGGGGAGACCTCATCAGTCTCTACAACTACCTGAAAGGTCAGTGTAGAGAGGTTGGTGCTGGTCTCTTTTCACAGGTAATTAGCAACAGAACAAGAGGGAAGGGCTTCAAGCTGCAACAGGGGAGGTTTAGACTGGACATTAGAAGAAAAAAAAAACAAACAGAAAGAGTGGTTAGACACTGGAACAGGCCGCCCAGGGAGGTGGCTGAGTCACCATCCCTGGATGTGTTTAAGGGTTGTTTGGATGTGGTGTTGGTGGATCTGGTTTAGGGGAGAACTTTGTAGAGTAGGGATGATGGTTGGACTTGGTGATCTCAAGGGTCTTTTCCAACCTGAATAGTTCTATGATTCTATGATTCTCCTGCTTCCTCCTATACTTCCTAGTACCTGCATAACTGCAGTGGTTCCCAGCTCTGCCTTCACTCATGGAAGGAGGCAAATATTCATACACTGGCCAAAGTGAGCCACCAGCTAGTGTGCTCCTCGCTCTGCCTTCTTGCAGCCATTCTGCAGAGGGCTCAACAAAGGATGCCTTGAAGCCAAGCCTTCTGCAGATCTGTGGTCCATCTCTGCCTCATTCCTCATCTCCCTTTGTGATGCATGTGTCCCATATCCACCTGCAATGCCAAGCCCTTGTTCTTCTGCCCTGCTGTGGACCTTGTCCCACTTGCTGCTGTTACAGGCTGCTGTTCTGAACCTATCTTCTCCTCTGTGGTTACACACTGAAGCTCTGGAAGGACAAGGAAGGCTTAAAGCCCAGGACAGCTGAAAGTGGTGGATTTTGTTGTTGAACAATTAAGACATATGGGCAAATATCACTATCTTCTTTGAAACATACAGAAGTCTGGACATAAAGAGTGTCAACCCAGAGCAAGCCTCACCAGCCTACTATTCCAGCTTCTACTACTTCTAGCTGACTATCAACACACACAGCTTATGACTCCAGAGAGCAGCTGCCAAGGGAATTCTACTGGCTCCCTCTCCTTACATTCAAAACCAGAAAAATAAGGCTTTTCTCTTGAAACAAATCCTCTCTGGCCATGACATGATGAGGATAGGATGGGTTAATATCCCACTGGTTGGTAAAATTGGAGGTGTTGTTTCTCTCCAAGAGGCCACAGTTTGGAGTTCCTCTGAAGCTCTTAGGATTCTGTAACTTTGGGAGCCATTTGGACAGGAGCACAAACCAAACACACACTCCAGGCTTGCATCCAAAATGCTGGCCTTTGATCAGAAAAAGACATTATCCAAAGCCAACCTTACAAACACCAGCAAGAGTGCCAGAGTGGCCAGATGGTGCTTGGGTACCACTGCAGTCCCCTGGACTGATTCCCTTGCAAACACTGGCAACTGTGATGGGCAAGGATGAACCTTCCCTCTCCATTGCTCTTTTCATAAATCCAGCAAGGTGTGCCAGCTTTCCTCGACAGCATCAGGCACTTCTGCAGCTCTGTACTGTTCCTCTCACAAGCAAGGAAAAGCTGACAGTGGGCCCTCACAGTGCCAAATATTGCTGTATCATCCAAACTGCTTCCCTCCCAAGCACTGGCAAAGGTGCTACAATGGCATCACCAGTGATATTCTGCTCCCTACCCTTTCTATTTCAAGTACCAGCAGTGATGCCAAGGAACTCAAATAGAGCCAGGCATTGATACAGACCCTTTGTAAATATCTCCTCTTGCAAGAAATGGCAAAAAGACCCAGCCATCCAGATGGTGCTCTAATAACTTTCCCTTGCCCTTTATGGCTCGTAAACACTGGCAAGGATACCAAGCTGCCCAGAGTAACCTTACAAATCTTTGAAGGACTCCCTAATCTGAAGAAAAAGAATACTTCAGTGCTGCTGGCAGGTAGTTTCTCTTACTCAAATGTATTTCACAGTTATCTACAAGTTCATAAGCAACTACTCTTACAATAAATACCACCTCTCCTGTCTTTACCACCCACAGAGCTGCCCTAATGAAGACCTCAGATGTACACAGGCAGTATCGCTAAAAGACTATGACACTAACCATTGTTACTAAATTGAGCTTCTCCACCTGTGTCTTCACCACAATGGATTAAAGTGGCACAGTGGACCCACTAGAAGATCATCAATGGCAAATGCCCAGTATTGACTGAGCCTAAGAGTTTGGTACATGGTATAAAGAAGGAAAATGAAATCATGCTCTAAGTGATGTCTTATTGAGCTTATGCTAATTGAAAACTTATGCTGTTCCCACTCTCTGCCTGTCATTTCTATAAATTCTTCATGGATCCACAAACCAAAATCAAGCTTTGGTAGACAAGGAGTAGAGAAGCAGATTTTTCCTAATGACATCACCTGAAAGCATTGTCTCTGTTTTCCTTCAGAGATACCACTTGGCCTCTTTGGCCAGCTACGAATTCTCTGCTGCTTCCGCTTGGAAAGGAAAACACTGACAGAAGATGAAAGGCTGCTTCTGTGCTCTAAATGCCTCATACTTTGATTAAAAATGTTTTTGTCAATTAGAGATTGATTTTTGCCCTTCATTAAAGTGATGGATGTCGGTGCTGATGGAGGTGATATTTTACCCTGCGGTGGCCTGCTATATATATAAGAGAAGCCAGAGGCTCCAGTTTGCTAGAATGGAGTTGATGACCAGGACTGGGATAAAACAGGCCAGTCAGAGGATAGAGAAATGAGTGGCAGTCCTCAGGGAGGAGCAAGGGGAAGCTCTCATGGCAGAGTTTTGCAGTCAGTCCCTATCACTTCATCTTTCTGAAAACACACTGTATTCTGAATATGGATTTTACATAGAGCTGGGGATGTGGTTTTTTTGGAGGGTTGTGCAGTGGGAATGAAGGTATGGATTAAACAGATGCCACAAGCTGGTATGTTTTCACATGCAGGCTATGCAAAATTCCCAGACTCAAGCTGAGCTTCTTCTACAGGAACTCATACCAAGTCCTGTCCTGACACTGCCATCAAAAGGCCATTCCCTGAGAGGAAGGCAGGGCTGTCCTCAAGCTGCATGGGATAGGTTCAACCTAAGCCATGTTTTCCATGAGAAAATCCAAGAGCTTCAAATAATCAAGGGCTGTAACACAGCTTTCCAAAAACTAACCTATTCACTGTTTATTTCCTGCAGGGCAGGGACTACACGTTACTTGCATTGCTACCAGCAACAGTAAGTCAGGGAGTTACTAGGAACCTCAGTATTTTTCATAACTGTACCCATCTTGCTTTTGCAATTATTAGCCCAAGCAATGTGGAGGAGGAAAATCAGGAGTCACTGCACAGGCAGTGAAATAACAGAGGAGTCATACTGCTGGGGGTAGAGGTGAACACACAAACACAACATCTCCCTGGTTTCAGATCTTCCCAGAACAACCATTATCTGTACAAGAGAGTTTGGGAGTCCACACATTTTCTGAACTAAGATACAGCCCCCTGACAACCCAGCTGGTTTTAAAGATTTTTGCAATCTACTGTACAGCCATCCATGTTTTTGCAGGCATGGAAAGAGAAAGAAACCTGACTCTTCTTTGCCCCAGAGGAAAGTCCTGATGCAGTAGGAAGAGCACAATCAAGAGCACAATCGAGAGGCCTGACAACAGTCCCCAGATAAAATGTCCCTGAGTCTCCAAGAAACTCATGTGGGACTATCAGGTACACCAGACCTTATAGCAGCTTCACTTGTTGCTGGGGCAATAGCTGAGGGATTCAGGTGTACAAAAAGTGTCTGTTATGATTACATTAAAAGGGCTCAATAGTGCCATCCATGCCATGCTGTGTCCAGAAGGGATGCAAGGCAGCCACACGGCAATCACTAATGCACTACGAGGGGCTGAAAAGCAGCTCTGCAAAAACTAACGTGCCCCCTTCCGCTGTTCAAAACTGTTGCCCATAGGTCCCAACCTCCCCCAAGTTCCAGTTGTAGACACAAACTGTCTGTGTGTGCGTATAAAAACACACACAGAGACACATATATTTATATGCTGATGAGATCGTTAAATTTATCAGCTCTTCGATTCATTTGAGGTTCGTTATGGAGCTGCAGCGCTGCTCCTTTCATCTGGAAATGGAAAGGAAACAGCCTTTACCCCTTTCACGAAATTAAAGCAAAATGGGTACCACTTTATTTTAAGTGCCCATTAAGTAAAGCGTAACTGAAACCAAGTTACAATGGGCGCCTCAGGGGAATGTACACAGGAGACACACACATCCACACACACACAGACACGCACACACGTACGCACACAGCAGCAGCAAATGGCGTCAGGCACAAAAATGAGGCCTTGTGGAATAAACATCAAAGCACTTCATACAGCAGTGATAGTTAAAAGCTTATTTTACACCCAGAAAGAGGGAGAAATGCAGGCTCATTTAAGTCTTATTAAAATATTACCTGATTTATTTTATTATTTATTTTTTTTTGCCTTTTACTGGATTTAAACTCTTAATTCATCTTCTGTAATTTTTTATGCACTCGGTTATTGTGAGGTGGGAAAAGACTCAATATAGTTAGTAAAAGGATCTAATAGGTAACTTCGTTTCATCTCAGAAGCCCCCACTCCCTCCTCCTCTTCTCATTCCTTACAGGTTGGGTCTCCGCAGCCTTCTTAATCTTTGGAGATTATTCTTCTCTGGTTTGATGAGACTTCACTAGAATCTTAAATCTTTTCATTTCACCTCATTTAAATATTTTGGTCACTTGCTGAAGTTAATGATGATGAATAGGATTAAGATTAAAGGCTTAAAAAGGTTAGGAGGAGGAAAATATATTTCATTTTCAACAATGCATACAGAAGTCTCCTTTACTCTGGGTTGGCTTCTCTCTCTGTTAGGGCTGTAGCTTGTAGCTCTTGGGGGGTGTCTCACATGGCTGCATCTGTCTATCTCTCTGCAACCTCCCTTTTTG
>NW_009953386.1:1758179-1768392 GCF_000747805.2 Chaetura pelagica | reverse complement strand
TCAGCAGGCAAAGATCAGGACCTTTGCACTCTCTTTGCATGTGCTCTCACTTGGTTTCCATGCTGCCTGCCTCAGCTTGTGCTCTGTCTGTGTGCTTCACTGACTTATTCTAAACTCACAGATCTGAGGATAACCTTTCAAAGATGTCATTCTAAAAAAAAAATTATAAAAAATCGTGCACATTTCTACAGCCAAAATTAGCCTTGTCATTTTGCACAGCAATTTAGAAGACAACCCGCCTGAAACTGTTGTCTATGCACATACAACCCTTCCCTGAAGAAATAAATCTTCTCCTTTATTTTACTTTCACTCCTTTCCATCCACTGATGTCCTCTAGCAGAACATTGAAAACCCATCCTCGCAGCCTTTGAAGCCACAGAAATTGGAGCCAACTGGAAACCCAGCTGCAAATAAATCAGCCCTATTTCCCCATCATTCTTTTCCTTAAAGAAGTGAAGATAATGTCACAGACATTGCAATGCTAGAAGTCTCAGGTCAGCTTGGACAGATTTGAATCCTGCTGGCTTCTGTTTCAGGGGCGTAGAGATCTCATGGAGTGGCTTGGATGGATAATACACATTGCAAAATGCAATGAGGTTATTCTCTCTCAAACCCAGCTTTGCTAGGTAAACTGTGAGCTGGTGGTACTACACCCTTAAAAATCTCTCCTCTGCTGTGGCTGAAGGAGGGAGAAGGGGAGTGAGACAGACAGCAGCCTAGGTCAACTTGTTGGTGCTGTGCAAGATCCTTGCTCTGACAGAACATTCTCCACATTTATCTAGACATAAATCTTCAGCCATCAGTGGCGTTAATCTAGATTTTCTCACACACAAGGTTTTTTAGTGGGGGAGTGCAAGGGGAAGGTAAATACATTTTCTAGATCTCAGTGAGAAAGTTGCATGAGAGGGAACAACATCTATAACGTCAAGGATTAAAAATGGCTCACTGTGGGGACTAAATGAGCTCTGGGTCAGCTGCAGATTTCTGACATACTGAACAAACTCTGCTAAAGCTCTAACCTTAAATATTTACAATTGTATTTACGGGAGATCATGTTAGACTTGGTTGGGGCAGAATCTGCACTGAGGTCCTTTAACATAGGAGAAATGTGCCCAGCACTGAAGTCAGTCTGGGCTCAATAAAAGATGAGTGATGAAGGGGATGAGAGCTGAATGGAGGGAGTTGAACGATCATTTGGTGTTGACTTAGGCAAATCATCAGCAAATCCACAAAAGACGTAGCTCTGCTAACAACAGTCTAAGGATCTAGTGTGACTGCTACCAAACTTGAAGGAGAAAAGCTAATAAGATGTAAACATGGACAAGTACAAAGATTCTTCATTCCAGACTGAGGGAAATATAGGTACAATGAGCAAGTCTACTTAAGATCATTCTTGTGCAACACCCTGACCACCTCTGTGCTTTGGCCAGCATGAGAAGACCTGGAGAGGAAGCCCCACACGTGTTCACAGTTCAGGGGAACATGGCACCAGCAATGGAAGGACACAGCTTGCTGGCTGAAGGACAGCCCAAGTAGGAGTGCCATTTCCTAAGTAAGGGGTGGTATTTCCTCAATTCACTGCTGAAATGACGTTTTTTGGAAAATATTGTAGGCACCGCATAGCCATTGTCCTGGCACAACTGAAAGGTGACTCTCTCACTAGAGGCTGCTTATCTTAAACATGTCCAGAAACACGACATGTATTAAAAGCCTCAGTAACACGTTGTGTAACTGCAGGGTCGAAAAATCCTAGTCTGCCCAACAAATTAAAAATCAAGTGTTCTGATTGAAACAGTGGGCTTGAACCAGAGATAAGCAAAAGGTAAAGAATCACGGGGCTGTTCCTCAGCAGACTGCAGAGCAGTCTGATAACTGTGTGAGATTTTATAGATACACAGAGGCAGATTTTGAGGGCTATATGGAATAAGGAAACTGATACTCCTTAAAACTACTCCCTCAAAGTCTTCTCTACTGCAAAGTGGAGAGGCTGTCACTCTCCTGAACAGAAGTCAGTTAATGGTGACAGATAAATGTTGCCATCTACAAAAAGTTTTCACCTCCAGTGTTCCCCCAGATTACCTTCTCTGTTTCTCTTCCAAATCTATCAGTCCACTGATAGCAACATGCCTTGGTCTTTGTTTCCAACATTAGACCAAATGTATAACTTATAGAATCATAGAATCATAGAATCATAGAATCTTAGGGGTTGGAAGGGACCTCAAAAGATCATCTAGTCCAACCCCCCCCTGCCAGAGCAGGGTCACCTAGAGTACATCACACAGGAACTCATCCAGGTGGGTTTTGAATGTCTCCAGTGAGGGAGACTCCACAACCTCCCTGGGCAGTCTGTTCCAGTGCTCTGTCACTCTCACAGTAAAAAAATTTTTTCGGATATTCACCTTGAACTTCCTATGCTCCAATTTACACCCATTACCCCTTGTCCTATCACTGGTCATCACTGAGAAAAGCCTAACTCCGTCCCCCTGACACTCACCCCTTACATATTTGTAAACATTGATGAGGTCACCCCTCAGTCTCCTTTTCTCCAAGCTAAAGAGACCCAGCTCCCTCAGCCTTTCCTCATAAGGGAGATGTTCCACTCCCTTAATCATCTTCGTAGCTCTGCGCTGGACTCTTTCGAGCAGTTCCCTGTCCTTTTTGAACTGAGGGGCCCAGAACTGGACACAATACTCCAGATGTGGCCTCACCAATGCAGAATAGAGGGGGAGGAGAACCTCTCTTGACCTACTAACCACACCCTTTCTAATGCACCCCAGGATGCCATTGGCCTTCTTGGCCACAAGGGCACATTGCTGGCTCATGGTCATCCTCCTGTCTACCAGGACCCCCAGGTCTCTTTCACCTACACTACTCTCCAGCAGTTCAGCCCCCAACCTGTACTGGGACATGGTGTTGTTCTTCCCCAAATGTAAAACTCTGCACTTCCCCTTGTTGAATTTCATCATGTTTCTCCCTGCCCAATTCTCCAACCTATCTAAGTCTCTCTGAATGGCAGCACAGCCTTCTGGTGTGTCAGCCACTCCTCCCAGCTTAGTGTCATCAGCAAACTTGCTGAGGGTACATTCTATACCCTCATCCAGGTCGTTGATGAAGATGTTGAACAACACCGGTCCCAGTACCGACCCCTGTGGGACTCCGCTAGTCACACACCTCCAACCAGATTCTGCCCCATTGACTACAACTCTCTGACTCCTTCCTTTCAACCAGTTCCTAATCCACCTCACTTCCTGATCACCAAACCCATACCTGATCAACTTTTCTACAAGGATGCTGTGGGAGACGGTGTCAAATGCTTTACTGAAATCAAGATAAACCACATCTACCGCTCTACCATCATCTATCCACCTAGTAATTTCCTCATAGAAGGCTATGAGGTTAGTCAAACATGATTTACCCTTGATAAAACCATGTTGACTGCTCTTGATGACCCCCATGTCCTTGATGTGCCTGGAGATAGTCACAAGAACAAGTTGTTCCATCACCTTTCCAGGGATGGAGGTGAGGCTGACCGGTCTATAGTTACCCGGGTCCTCCTTCTTGCTGGAAGAACAGCTGTGACGGGTATGGGGAGTGTGCAATGGCCCATCACAGGTACATCCATTCCCAGTGCACATTTTCCATCTACATTTGCTGCCCTAAGCATTTGGGTAAATTTGCTAAATAGTACACAGATATCATATCCTATGGTGAAGGAGACAATCTCTTTGCAAGATGCACTCAGGTTATGAAGGCTTCATCTGAAGTAAGGGGTGAAAGAAAGGAAAAAGAAAAACATGGTTTCCTTTTTCAACACAGAAATGTTCTTCTTTCTATTTAAACTGCATCTAATATCAGCATTTGGAAACTATCAATAGGATCCACATATTATTAAAAGAAAATTCAAATTAAAGGCAAATTTAAAAGAGAAGAGACACAAGGTTAAATAATGATCTAATACATATTTTTCATCACTTGTTTCTCAAATCCAAGCCTTGAAAAATGTTTCATTCAATAAAAAGGAAAAAGGACGTAAGGATATTGTTCCAGGATTCAGGAACTTCAAATGAGACATATAAAGAAACATCAAAGGCAGGTGTGTGCATGCATGTGTGTGCTGCCCGTGTGTCTGTGCACGTCTCTCCTCTGTCTCAGGGGCACAGCCACAGCCAGGCCCCCTGCTTCACTTCTGTCATGAGTTACTTGTTCCCTCTAAGCTCACTTGTCTTCAGCCTTGGCAAAACAACCATGTCATTGAGCCTGGGGCTTCAGCTGCTGGATGTTTGTCCAATTTTCTGAGAACTCTCGGGATACTCTTGACCTAGGCTGCTGTGCCACTTTCACTCAGCCTCCCCTTTATGATCACTTATTGATTGAGCTTTTTAGCATGTAAGTGTTAATAAAGAAATACTAAAGTCAGTGGGAAAAAAAATATTTAAAAATCACCAACATTCCTGTCCTTTACATATGCAAAAGCATTAAAATTTCAGAACTATTTCACACCTGGACAAACACAAATATCTGATGAAGCTCGATAGGAAACTAAAAAGAGAGGCCAGTTCCAGGACAGAGAGGCAGTTCTATCTGGGTATGGGAAAGCCAGATCCGCATCCCTGCTATGACTGTGGCAGTACAGGATCTGAACCCCACCTCCCACATCTCAGGTCGTAGCTGTGATATTCTCAAAAGCTAGAATGGAACATTTTCTAGCTGATGGTATGCTTACATAAACACAACCTCATCAATAGTAAATGAACATCTCTGAATTAAAATAAAATAAAATAAACAGAATAAAACAAAATGTCAGCAAGTAACCCAAGTACTCTCAGTCCACATTTCCAACAAAAAAATTCTGTTATTACCCAGGCACTACTAACAATGGCGCAAAAACTCATGTTGGTAGCAACTGAAAAAAAAAAGCCTGTCTGAGCAGAAGCTGCTGGTGGATCTGTCTGTGTCTGCCTATGGCCTTATTGCTGAGCTATGCCTGCTCTTGACCTTTAGTTCTTTTGCTTGTGAATTATGAATAGCCATTCACTAGGTAAACCTCACTTCAGATGAGATTCTTTTGACAGCTATTAAAATCCTAGATTTATTTATTTATTTATTTAACCACTCATTTGTTACAGTGCTGTGCACACAGAAGTGGAGTGGCAGCTATGAATTCGGCAATCATGAAACCATGGCATTGATCAAGGTGAATATTTTCATTTGAGCATTCTTAAGACTCTTGTCAGTGCACGGCTGCTTCCTTGCAGGCTCTCAGTAATCTCAGTGCGATTTCTTTTGAAGGAGATAAAAACAGCCGTTATTGATAACAGCTTCTGAAAACAAACAGTAGGTTTTGCCTAGAGAATTAGGTCAGTCCAATAGTCAGGTTTTTAATACCAACATGGAGACTTCTCTATACCAGCCTGATAGAGCCATCATGCATCAGAGAACAAGAATGGATTGAGAAATGAGGACGAGGTTTTAAGGCAGAAGTGGACACAACAAGCAGAAAGCACCCCCAGCTTTATACCTTTGGCAGAGAGATTCACAGGGGAACAACTCAAAGGAAAATATTCAAATTATTCCCAGTAGCTGAAACACAGTCTCCCAGCCCCAGTGTATCTATCATATAGTAGGAGCAAGGATGCTGCAAGTAGACAAGTGGAAAGAATGAAGACGATATTGAGCTCTGCATAAAGATGTAGTGGGGGCCTACAATTAGAAATTCAGAGCTATGCTATCAGCTACCATTTAGAACTGAAGTTCTAGTTGGATCATGTTCGAAGAAAAGGTCAACCCCAAAGTCACATCTGGCTTTAGAGCCAAAGAAACCCCAAGAGTGGATACGCCGAGTCCCAACACTAAAGTCAATGTTAGGAATGCAAATAAGAAGAGTGCTCCTAAAAGGCACATTTGGAGAATGGCCAAAGCAAAAGAGTCTGATTCCTTCCAGCCCACCATGGTATAAATCAGTCATGCTGCTGAAAAATGGCAGTACCAGCGGGATATGGGCCCAGGTTGCATGACAGTGGGAATGTGCAGGATAGACTCAGTTATGCTCACATACCTCCTAGCAAACCCAGAGTTTGCAGGTTAAAGGACAAAAATGATCACTAGCAGAAGTGCTAAGAATTTCACAGAAGCCAGTGCAGTAATACTCTCTGTGTCTACTCTAAATTTCTCCCTGAGCATAAGAACTTTGAGACTAATTTCACTGTGGCTCATGGGATAAATGTTGTCTCCTTTTTTTTGCATAGAAATGATCAGGAAATGGTGGGTTGCTAGTTTAGTTTTATGAGCCACTAAAACTATTCTTTGAATAATAATTGGCCTGAAGTTCATCTGTTGAAAGAGTTCAATATTCAGCATTCAGCTCAGGGCAACAGCAGATCAGCTCTGGAAGGGGAGGGCTTGGGGGGAATGACTCCCTCCAGAGTCACGGCCACACCACATGTGGCAAACCAAGTTTAAAATAGCTGCAGACGGAGAGGAGATATGTCATTTGGAAATTACTTGTGCGCTGTTTGAAGCAGCCGTTAACCGTGCAGCAAACAGACTTCTGCAAATAGAATTGCTGTGTACAATACAACCTGGGACTAATGTAGCCTCCTGTTTCCGATTATCGGGACAAGCTCTGAAGCCTGCCATCCGCAGAAACTAATGCCAAGGACCAGGGAACGGTGAAAGTTTTATGGAAGACAGGGTGACAGAAGCCAGTCCGGATGATTAAAATTAAATCTCCAAAAGGAATTGATTGTCTCTCCTTGATGCAGAGCGCTAACTCTAATAAGATCTTTCATCATAAAGGAGGCCTCTGCGAGCCTGGCTTTGGAGGAGAAAGTAATACGATGAATTCTAACCATGAGAGTGTGAATTTAAATAAAACTGGATATGCACTTGCCTAGCTTTCAGGCAGCAACCAAAAAGAAGGGAAAAAGAAATTTCAGCTGATAATACAGCTTACTGGAATGGTTTCACACGGTAAGTTAAACCAGACAAAAACAATGCTGAGATGCAATGAGTCTGTTTTGCTTTCATTTCCTTCTAAATTAGCCATTCAGTTCCATCAAAAGTGGAAATTTCAGCCTACACTGGACAAATTCTATTGTTGCCAACAGAGAAAGGAGCTCAGTTCAGCCAAGCATATATTCCTTCCAAGTATTTATTCCTTTAAAATGCTAGGGCTGGCTAAAGGGCTCAGCTATGGCACACTCCTTTTCCTGCTTTGTGGGGAAGTCACTCTGCCTTTCTTCCCTACAGACATAAAAATATTTCCTTGCACTTTAATTCTCATATTTATCCCAAGGCTAGCAACTCGGGCTCTCTGGATAGGCAGGATATTGGCAGCTCAGCCTACTGCCAGCAAGGTGAATGCCCTTAGGAGGTGTTGTACTACTGGTGGTACTGCCTTTTACATTTACAGCAATAAGAGTAGCTCTGTGAAGCCAGCCTTCCACAGCCTTCCAGTTGAGGCTCTGAATGGTTTTGCTTTGGGTCAAATGAAATAATTTGTGTCAAGTGAAATTATGTTTTCCATCCTTTTTTCCTCCTCCTGTATGGAAAAGGAGAGCAACAGAACAAGAGGCAAAGTAATCAACACAATTCAGTTCAACATAAACCCATTTTTCTATCTACAAATGTTTTGTGTTAGAAACCAAAGAGAGAAATATCGGCACAGCCTTAACCCTAACCAGAAGAGTTCATTAAGGAACCAGCAGCAGTTTCCACGCTGCACAGGCGTTAACTTAAACTATACACATTTTAATTTGAGCAATTATGTTCTCTGGGCCTAATTCCCACAAGTTTAATCTGGATACTTTCTGTCATCACTTGTTGTACCCAACAGTTGTAAAATGTTACCATGCACTATTAAACAGCTGCTGCCTTCCACAGGTGGCTGCCTTTCAGAATGAGGTGAGGATGTCTCCTGGATTGCACAGAGGAGTTGTGAGGTTTAATTCATTCACGTTTATGAAGAGCTCCAAAACCTTCATTTAAAACCTGCTGTATTCTTCGCAGGCTACATTTCCCAATAGAAGAGAGTGCAAAGTAAAATGGCAGCTTGCACAGAGAGACCATGGAAACACCTGCAACTAGACTGATCATAAGGGGATACTCCCACTTAATGCACTGGTAAGCCCTGCTACACTGCATGTTGTGTATATGCATTGTTCAACACATACTTTCCTACACATACATTTCAATACAAACATATGTCATGTTTCAATAAATTCAGTAGTGTGGTCCAGTAAGTTTGACCCATGTGTATTCTCTTCAGCTTCAGTAGGATTACTAGCACAATAAAAAATGCAGTATTGAACACCTCTGGAGATTTTATCTACAGCAAATATGAAATAAGAGTTATGTGGGGAATTCATTCAGGTCTTGGGC
Source organism: Chaetura pelagica (assembly GCF_000747805.2). NCBI lineage: Eukaryota > Metazoa > Chordata > Aves > Apodiformes > Apodidae > Chaetura > Chaetura pelagica. The sequence continues at coordinate 1,760,013 of NW_009953386.1, read as the reverse complement.
ATGTCTTTTGCTCCTGCATTGTTCAATACCACTATGCCACAAACACTTTCCAGGTAGACAGTGAAACTTGTTTGATATAACTGCAGTATTGAATCAACAAACCTATGTCCTGACCTGGATTTACTGCTGTCTTGTAAGCTGAGCACACAAGTGTTCCTCCTGCTGGGTCTAACCATTCAGCCATATCAATTTGATTGAGCATTTTGCCCCCTTGCTTGAAAAAGTAAAGCAGAGAAAGTCCAGTTCCATTGATCCAGCCTTTACACACAAATCAGACCTATTATATTTGAAGTCACTTCAATGCTGGTGTCCATCCTCATCCATAAGGCATGTAAGACAACAAACCAACTACACACTAGTCTTCCTCTGTGACATGACTGAACGATGAGGAGGACAAACCTTGGCATCTTGGGAAGGAGGGAAGCAGGCAGGAAGGGAGATGAAAGCAGAGAGGGAGAAAGGAAGGTAGGAAGAAGCATGCAGGTCTCCCCTACTTACTCCTAGACCTTAAAAACATACTTTTTGCAAAAAGGGCACCTTGCATCTCCACATTAACTATATTAATAACTGATCTCAATGTTTCTTGCAAGGACCCTCTAAGAAGGACTCAAAGAGTATGAGCTGTTTAAAGCAGAGTTAGTTTCCAGAGAGTTATCACAAATGTTGATCCATCACCACGATCCAGAGAAATTCCCTTTTACTATGGATAGCATTTACTAGTTAGAAAGGCACATGAATGCTCAACTGTGCAGTGAGGTGTGTCTGCTCATGACTTTAAGGCACTCAGGGCTGAAACCCTGTGCTTTCATTAGAACTTCATGTTGAGTTCTTGCTCTTTTGCCCATGTTCACATGCAGAAAATTCTGGATGGTCTATTGTCCATTGAGGCCCCAGCACCTGCCTGCTCTTCCTGTTCCAGGAAAGAAATGTAGCTACTTCCCAGTTAGTTTGGGTAACAACAGAAATGAATTAGAAAACTGAATTGTGGACTTTCTGTAAAACCAGCAGAGAAGTATATCATACTCTCCACAGAGGGCATACAGAAGTCAAAGGCTCAGCAAGGCAAGAGGAAAGGAAGAAGTAGGAAGAGAAGTTTGAGGAAGGACAACAGAAAAGTTGTGTATGGGCCCACAATGAGACAGTTCATGCACTGCAAGCAAGAGACTCAGAGGTGAAACCAAGACTTTGAGAAAGGAAGACTGTGAGGAGAGTGTGTGCCTAAAAATGTGATATGAGGAAAAAACATTTCTACTTAAGCAACTGGAGGTAGAAATGAACTTATCCACGGAACAACAGAGCTCACCTCTACACTACAGTGCCTGTGCTAAAGCTATTCTTGGCCTGGAGGTTAACAGGCCTTGACTTCAACCTTTGGTTAGGTTTTTTTTTAAGGAGCAGGAGGGGTTGTGTTTTTTTCTTTTTTTCCTTTAACATTTTTTTAACACTGTTCTGGCAACCACAGCCAGAACACTGGACCACTGAGGAAACACTGCATGCAGTATAAGCTGGACTATGTCAGAGCCTCTGATCTTCCCCAGTGCTGCTTGTGAAGGACCAGGTATTTCATTACACGAACATGGAATGTCCTTTGAGTCAGCTCCACGCGGCGCTGAACCCCCTCTGTGTGTGTGTGGGGGAGCAGCTGCTGCAGGGGAGGAGCCGTGGCCAGAAGCAGGGGCAGGACTAGGTCCCGTCCGATTGGCTGAAAAGCCCGGAAATGCAAAACTGGCGCCGAAGAACCCCATGAGAGAGGCAGCGCGGCACGCCCCTCTCTCTCTCTCGCTCTCTCCTCGTGTTCGAGGTGGTCGTCTACACACACAGCCTGCCGCCGCCA
>NW_009953386.1:1728718-1757983 GCF_000747805.2 Chaetura pelagica | reverse complement strand
CTGAAACCGCCGCGTTTCCAGGGTCTGCACACCTACGGTCCCGGAGCCGCGCACCGACTGCCGCCGCTTTGTGGTGGGGGGGGGCGGCCTGCGCTTGGAGTGCCCGCAGCCTCTTTGCTACCCAGCTCATCCTACCTGCACTGCCGCGTGGTGAGACAATTCTGGCTACCCCAGCTTATAGGGGAAAATATAATCCAGCCATTCGGGCATACCCCTCCCCTCTTCTTCCCTCACTTGAATAAGATGTGTAACTAAGGTGTACCCATATATGTTTAATGTGTTGTAATCACTCCTTTTGAACCTCCTGCCCCAAATTGCTTTGTTTTCCCCACAATAAACCTTGCTGTTGTTAGAAATATTAGTAAGCACTGAGCAGGTTATTCACTCAAAAAAGTCGGGACATAAGTTCCTGTCTCCTCTGTGTGAGGCGATACCCACGTGTGGATCTCTCAGCAAATCCTGATAAGTTAATACACTCCAATAAGGAGATATAATAGGTCACGGATCGTGACACTGCTCCATTACCCTTGGCCTACAACAGTCCAGTTCTGCCAGGTGTTACACCCTTTGGTGCTGTGGAGACAGACCTCCCAGTCTGATGAATTAGCATGGCTATGCCTGTAATAAGCCATGCTGAAGATAACAGAGAATACTGACAGGAGACAGCACCAGAATTTCAGCTCATGGCTGCCTGCTGCAGAACCACATGCCAGAAGAAAAGCAAACACACACCTTCAGCAGAGAGGGGCAATACTGCAGGTGAGGTACCTGCATATCCTTCCTGAGCAAGCAGGAGCAAGGGAAATGCAAGGGCAAGCCCATAGGAGAGACTGGGTTTCATCCTCATGTTTCATGGCCCCTTCTTGGGCTTCGGGGGGGAAGCCACAAACCAACTGCAGAAAAGCAGTGTGGAGCTCCTACTCCCTAGCCCCTCCCAGGCACTCTTCATTCCTTATCCTTTGGTGTTGGTACAGAGACAGGTCTACACACCCTATTGCATCCCAGCAGCAGAAGGGTGTAATTCCAATACACCTATGATAAGTAGAAGGTTGGGCTAGCTAACCTCCTGGGGTCCCCTCCAACCTTAATTATCCTGTGACCCCACTCAATAGGCTGAGGGCACAGCTCTGCTGAGGGCATGTCTCTGGAGGTAGGTGCACATGGGTCCTTCAACAGCAGTAGCCCCAGCAGGCAACACACCTGAGGCCTTCACCTCAGCTGACTTTCAGTTCCACGGACAGACAGACACACAAACATGCTCATACTGTACTGATGAAAGGCACTGTGAAATGCTAATCTCTACCAATGGACTCTCCTCAGACAGCACCTCATCTCCAGTGCTTGCGTGACCTTTGGCAACTTGGCATTTTCTTGCACAGCTCACCATCAATTGCTACCATCTCCTGCCTTGCAATCTTTTTTTTTAGGGGGCCTTTGTGCTGCACAGGAAGGAGGTGCTCTGAGAATAACAGGAGAAAAGTGGGAATGGAGGCCAGGCAGAAGAAGGGGAAAGCAGCTCATTTAGGTGTGCACTGGAAACAAAGTGGCAGGCACAAGATAAAGGTAAGGAGAGAGAAAGACAGTGAGTGGCAGGGAAAGGGCTACAAAGAAACCGAGAGGGACGTGGAGAGTAGACACGTATGGAGGGAGATCAGAGCCATAAGCATGACAGAGAGAGTGGAAGACCAGAAAGGGTGTTTCCACTTGTATTTTCATCTGATCCAAAAATGTGTTCACACAAAAAAAATGTCAGCATAGAGAAAGAACATCTCAGACAGAGAGAAAAGCATTTTTGACAGAGAGCCAACTTAGGAAAGAGCTGTCTGCATAAGTGACCAGCTCAAACCACCTCGACAACTCACACTGTCCAGTGTTCCCTCTGATCCAGACTCTCTGGTCCTGGCTTTCCTGTCTGGGCCAATTGGGCCACCGTCACTGCACCACGGCAACTATTATGATTTCTCAGACTCAAACTACCACAGTAACATACTAGGTTATGGGGATACACCAGCCCTCTCAGTGCAAACCTAAGGCTTTCTAAACTGGTTGGCATCCCTTTGCTTCAAGTTGTGTTTAACTTTAATGGCTTTACCCTTGAAAGACTGGCAGAAAAGAGGCAGCGTTAAATTGAGAGGAGGGAGTTAATAAGCCTCCTGTCATTAGATAATTACTTTGCCTGCACAGTATTCAATATTTAACTCTAAGTCCTTTCCATGAAGTAAAATAGTTTGATTTGGCTCTGTGTGTGTATGCTACATGAAGAAGTAGATCAAATTCAAGAAAGTGCTGAACACTCTTGCCCTTTGTTTGCTGGTTGTTTGTCCTCACTGGCAACTGGCCTCCCTCGGAGAATGCCAGCTTGCGAATGAAATGAAATACAATACAACTGTATTTTATATAGCATCTCTCAAATAAACAGGATCACAATTGCTCTGGGGGCTAAGAGATTTAAAAAAAAAACAAACCAAAAAAACCAAAAAAAGCAAACAAAAAAAAAAAACCAACAAAAAACCAAAACACAGACAGAAGGAAATTAGGAGAAAGAAATGGCAGAAGAAATGTAGCAGCTTCCACAGGAAGGAAGCACAGCTCCATGGCTAAGGCTCTGGGTTGGGAAATGACAGGCAAAGACTTAGCTCTAAGATCTGCCACAGACTTCATACTTTGACCTTGAACAACCTACCCAATCTTAGCAGGGCACAGTTTCCAGTGCAAGACTTCTGACTGTTAACTCTTCCTTGTCTTGGGAAGTCAGAGATCACTGCATTCATGTCTGTGGGGTTCTTCTATGCCATCCAGGCAAAGACCTAAATGGCTGATGGGTAGAAGTGTGCTGGAAGACAATGGCATGCAAAGCTTTTTAAATCTATCAGGACACCAATACCTAAAAGAGAATCAGAATGTATCACTGAGCTTGATGATGCCTCTGAAACCATTTAGCAAGTGGTGAAACAAGGTGAGAAGCAAACTCCGCTGCAGTAGGACAGCCTTGCTTCATACCCAGTGTGACAGGAGGAGATGGCAGCCACTGTATTCCTTACAAGCAGTTTCACTTTGGGAACAGCTATTAAGGAATGGAGTAACTGCCAGTAACAGAACTGCCTGAACATGTTAAATTTGGGTAGCATGTGGTGCGGTGGTCATTTATAATCATGATACTAACAGTACACAATATATTGCTTATCCCTATCAGAGGGTTGGGAAGGATGGCTAGAAAAATGTCTTGCAATCTGCTGCTGAGCAGCTCAAACTTAGGAAAGCATGAGAAGTGATGACCCAAATAGCTAATGAACGTGTTTCATTACATGTTGACTATGAACAGCAGGATGACATAATACTTTTCAAAATAAGACATGATTTTGAAAGCACTTTTAATTTTTTTGAGCAACATTGTTATCTGTTTCTGTGAAGATGGGGCTGGTCTGCTCCCCAGTTCAGCTGTGGAGAGGAGAGGCTCCAGGATACCTGGCTAAACAATGATTTCTAGAAGTACAACCATTTTCCTCCCTGTCACAAACTTGGGCTCCTGTTCTCCTTTAAGGTGCATAACTAACAATGGATAGACAGAAGAAGAGAAGGCACAGGCAGGTGTTTGGCTAGAGCACATTTCCACAGGACAGGTAACGGGAAAACTTATTAGTCAACTCCTTGCTTCTGTATAAAGGACTTGAGTAGTGCTGCCTCTTCTCCCCTCTCCTCCCTAATTCTCCTTCCATTGCCACCTCCACCATTCTTTTTTCCCTCTCAGCTAGCTTGGGACAGAGCCACAAATTAGGGTGGGCAGAATTTAGAGAGGGCCCCTTGAAAGAACAAATGAGAAGCTGCTGATCCAGGCTGTTGCTGCCCCTGGAAGTGATGGGCCACATGTTGACCCACCCAAAGCCTGCAGCTGCACAGAGGCTGGTTTCTCCCTCTCTGCTTGCCTGCCCCATCATTCCCAGCTCATCAGCAACATGATTGATATAACGTATGCAATGCTGAATGGCACTCTGCCCCCAAACAGCACATAGCAGGCTCCAAGGCAAGAGACTACTGAGAGTGCACACCTCCAAAGTACTTTGCTGCTTATGTCCATTGTGGCAAAGCCCTGGAGAAGGCATAGCACCAGGCTTATCTGCACCCCCCTGCTAGAAGGACCCATGTGCATTCACTGTCTACACTGAAGTGGCCTCTGTGGGGAAGTGCAACTCAGTGTATGAGCATCAATAGGATCTTTAAATCTTCTAGAGATATTTTCTATCCTGAGAGAGTTTCCTGGAGTCAGGCGCTTCAGATAGACTGCTTGGCAGGTATCACAGCAATCTCACAGTTGCTTTTGTGCCAGCTGTGGGAACCACATATTCATCTCGTACATATATCTTTCCTTACATAGGGCACCTTTCCTCCTCTCCCCTCATCCCCAAGTCAGAACTAAGCCATGGACAGAAGCATTGTTCTTCTCAGCCTCCAGAAGCAGCGTTCATCATGTCAGATGCATCTCCTGTGCGTCACCATAGCAACAAGATCAGGCCTGGTGTGGAAAATGAGGGGCAAGGGGAAAAAATATGTAAGAGGGCTCCGCAGATAAGGGATGGCTGCTCCTCCCTTAGATGGTGGCAGGCAGCATCAATCTAGAGGAGCCTGCAGGAGTTATGCCTGTTCGACACTACCAGGGCAAACAACTGGCTCCTGGGCACTGCAGCTCACAAGCATATTCAGGAACAAGAGGCAAGGCTGAGGACATGGGACAGGCGTTGATTTGCTGTATATTGAGCCCCTTCAGCAGGCCAGACACTAACATCTTTATCATTGAATTGCAACACCACATTGGCCTGAGAGCCCAAATCACAGCTGCACTGAGGTCTTTATTCTTTATAGCAGTATTTAAGCTTTCCTGCAGAAACTCTTCTCTGTCATGGCACTTCTAACAGCACTAACTCCAACCAGTAACATAAACCACAACGAACCAGCTGCTTCATGCCTGAGTCCCTGAGAGTCACCCAGGTGACCTGGTGAGGCAATCCAGCCACGCTGCTAACTGGAGGAAGCCTACACAACCAGTTTGGGCATGGCTCACCAGCTTTCCTGCATGCTTTGCACAAAGTCCTGTAACCCCACAGATGATGCCGCTCCCTGGACCCTGCTAGGACTTGAGCTGCCTTCCACTGTCAGCATCCCAGTCTGCAACTGAGCCTGAGACACATGCTCCAGGACTCTCCCCTATCACATACCCATCGTTCAGAACAGGAGAAAAAGTTAGAGCCCTTGGAGCACCGGCTGTGCCTGAGAAACAGCTCCTGTTATCTTCTCCTCCAGTGTCCCCAAAGTGCATAGCTTGCAAAAATCCCTACAAAGCCAAAATACTGACACTTGGGGGAAATCCTTCCTTCAGGGATATGGGAATTACTGGGGCCACCTCACACATCTTGACCTAGCACACATGGCCCTGATTTTTATGCTGACTTCTGCTGACCAAGGCTCTACAAAAATTAAGAAACTGCTACCAGTTGTCGATAAGGGGAAGAAGCTTATTTAAATGACTGTGGAAAGTTTTGGAGCTTACAGACCTCAAGTTTGGTTTAACCTCTCCAGGTGAACATAAATGGGTTTTATGCATCTCTCATTACCTTTCTTAGTAAAGGCAAATGAAACCACAATTAAATTCTGTGGCCATACTGCCTTCTCTTCTGACACCCTCCCAGGTAGGATCCTCTGTATAGTTTGTGCCCTGGAAAAGCCAAGTGTTAGCAGGAGGCCTAATGCCATCCCTCTCTGGAGTCTAGCTTTGACAGCCAGGATTTCAGCCTCTCTCAGCAACATCTAGGCTTCATCCCTCCTCAGCTGTACTCATGCTACTGCTTCTTGCAGTAAGGCAATCAGAGTATAAGTTTTTTTTTTCCAGATCCCCTGCTTAACCTCAGGCAGACCTTTGGAGCTTTAAGTAGCATATTACAGTAATGAGGGGCCATGACTATTTCTGAGAATATGCCCTGCTTCCCATTAGTAACCCCCCACGATAAGCAGCTCTATCTTCATGCTGCCACCCATCACTTGCAGGCCACTGGAGCTGCAAAGAAGGACAGAGCAGCCTGTCATAAAGAAAAAGTGAAAGGAGTGCATAAACTGGGAGAGAGGGTGGGGGAAGGAATAATCATTGACAGTCAAAAAGCGAAAAAGATGAAATGCAATTTTTCTTCAAATGCCTGGAGACAAGACAGATCTCCCAGCTTCCTTCCCCTCCCTTGCCCTCTTGCCTGAAAAGAGAAGAGGTAGTTAACATAGGAAAGCCCCTCAAATAAGCCCTGACAGCCACATATTCAGAAACTGATGGCATTTCCCTAAACACTGTTTGTAAAACGGTAATTATCCAGCAGGCAGTGACAGCTGGCACTTAGCACTGAGAGAGAACACGAGCGGACAAGAAGAAAGGGATCCTGCCATAATTGAACAAAGGGTGAAGAAATATATAAAACATAATCAGAAAAATACAAAGATTGCTGGTTGTGCTAATAGGTCACTTCAGCTTCTTGGTTCATCTTGAAGTGATTGAGTTGGAATGCAGAATCAGACTGACATCCTCCAAATCATTCAGCTGGAAGCAGCACCTCTGAGAGAAGTGTGGACAGCAGGAAACCCAAGGGGCTGAGCAGCCAGCAGCAAGCACACAGGTGCCAACCTGGCAGCCAGCTTTTTCAAAAAGCATCTGGAGCACCTGCTCTCTGACTTGTGTCACAAGATCAGCTGCTTGGAATGAAAGCTTCTGGGCAGACATTTCCTCCCTACTTCAGACCACCCCAACAACTCAGCTGTGCCACAACATGGCAAAATGGAGCCCTTCACTGGAAGCACCTAGACTGGAGAAAGCGCTAGGCTTTAGAGAAACCTCTTGAGTTGGACAGGGAGATGGCTAGGCTGATCTTCTACTCATCTGCTACTAAACAAAAAATCACTTTTGCAATTTCTTTCTTGGGCAATGGATCAGCCTGTCAGTTCAGAAAACAGTTCTGCCAGATCTCCTGTATGGCCCTGGGGCAGGGATCTTCTTTCTGTGCCTTGATTCTTTACCCACAAAATGGGTTGTGAGTTGTTATAGCTTTGCCTTAAGTTTAAAGGAAGCCCTGGGTCCTCTTATGTCCTACCCAAAATCTAGGAGGACAAGATCTTGAACTGGACTTGAGTCCTTTAGGCATGATCAGTAATACAAGACAAGATATCTTTCCTCATATGAGAGTCACACTCAAAGAGAATAAAAGAATCAGAATGAAAATAAACTAATATTAATGAGCACAGTGGTATCTTTGAGCTTGGGGGCTTCCAAACTCATATGCTGTGGCCATTTGAATTGCTTCCTCATTACCTTAATTAGGATGTTATCTCCCTCCAGCCTGCAGTAGAAAATGCTCTGATCTCTCCAGAATGCTCTGTGACTTGCTTTTGCCTGGATCCTGCCTGGACAGGCTACTGCTGGGATCCAGCAGCATGTACCTTTGATCACAACCCATGATAAACCCTTGAGTCACTCAGTGAGTAACAGGCTAGCAGTCCTAACAAATGATGCCCAGATGAGTGTGGCCAGACAAGGACATGTAATGATGCACTAGAAGATGGGAAGGAGGTCTGCTTTCTTCCATTCTACCACAAATCAGCTTGGCACAGAGTTAGCTTATGTTTGGGATAAGGCAGAAATTACATCCTCGTGTTTTGTCATTCCTTGCCACTCTTCTTAGCCACTGCTTCTCCTTTATCAAAAGACACTGAGCAAAATATGTCCTCATGGACATCTACAATGTTAGCAATTGAGGGTAAAATCCTTAAAGCTTCAGAACTCCTAAGCACACCTTCCTCTTATATCTCTGCCTTACCTGGGTATTAACTGGTATCTCACTTTTTACTGGGTGTTGCCAGTACTTGGTCCATCAAGCAAACGACCTTTACGTTTTTTCTTCACGCAATATTCTCTCCTTGGTGCCAGGTCTGTATGTTAATAATTTTCTCAGCACCCATGCACATTTAAAATAAGATAGATTTTCTCTGCTGCAGACAGATACACCTCTTCACAGTAATTCATTATGCTACTATCTCCAAAGCTGTTTCTTTGAGAAATATGGGTACAGAGTTGTATTAGCAGTTGTATAGTTTTTATGACAATAATTGATGATTTATTTGACTAGGTCTCTTATGTATCAATCTAACTATTTTGTAGCTTGCATGTAATTTATTTTTGACTGTCTTAATAAAGTTCAAATATTACTTTCTCTTTGTAACCAATCTACTTTCTTTAAATTACTGTTAAATTCTTTTTTAATGACTGAGAGTTTGAATTAAAAATTTATCCTACAGAACTACTGCTCTGAAAGTTATCAATATATTTCTAAATGGACAAGTACAAGTAAATTGAAAAGTGAGATTTTTTCCATCAGATGACATTAAAATATATGCATGTTTTCTAGAGCAAAGTAATTACTTTAAGCAGTAATAGATATTTCTTGTAAGCTATACTAAAGAAACACTAACAGTGAAATTGCTAATGTTGCAACTTAATTGTAAACCCTTATATATGCCAACACATCTTCACTATTACTCTTGTTGCTTTTCTTGATCTGTAGCATGTTGCCTAACACAATTTACTACGTATTTTTTGGTACAAATTGCTTTCATAGCTTCTGTTTATCTGCCATAGATGGAAAAGCACAGATGCACAAAGGATGTTACACAACAGTGATTAAGGCTAAATTAAAAAAAGGAGAGTATCTCTGTATTATATGAAAACTTCTATGTAGCCACAAAATGAAAGGGGGTAACATATGTCTGCAGGAAGCTAGCAGTAAGACCAAAAGTTCAGTTGTAATTTTGGGAAATTTCAGTGTAGCCATTATAAGGTAGCACCAGGTGACTTCTGAGTACACACACATATTCAGTATCATTAGTAATATATTTACCACTGATTCCTTAGTTTCCCTGCAAGGTTCCACTTACAATCTAACTTGGCTACTTCCTGACTTAAGCACACTGATATTCAACAGTTTCTTGATGCAATGTATAGGCTCACTGATATTTAAGATTAGAAAGGAATAGGTTAGATCATTTGAGTATTCCCTCTGTGTGATGCAGGCCTTATATTTCACCCATAGTTTGCCCACTTCTTACTAAAAAATTTGTGAGTGAAGCACAGAAAGTCTTCTAGAAAAACATCTGATGTTGATTTGAAACCTGCAAGTGATGTAGAGCTGAACAGTCCTTGGGTAATCCAATTTATTTTATGAAATAAATTCAGACAATACACAGATTCCTGTACATATATGCGCACACACTCATAAACTCAAAAGAAAAGTACCTTAATGATCCCCTCTGACAGAGTAATAGCTAGTACACATCACTTGGCTTTAATGACTGCCCAAGCATACTTACTGCTGCAGGACAAAACTCTTTCTGGTTTTGCCCTTTAAAATCTACCTAGCACTCAGCATGAGTACTTAACATATTAACTTAATAAAGCACTCCTAATGCTGCTGCAAGTAATGAAGCTGCAGCACCGTCAGTGAGGCTTTTGTCACTGTCAGTGAGTTATTTGTGTTGTCTCTGTCAGATGGCTGTGATGGCTTGTTCCAGCTTTTGTCTGAGTCTTGCAGAGAAGTGAGAGGCAAGGTAAGTCACAAGGAGAGGTGCAGGCCAACTCAAGCTTGCCCTGTACACAGCCCTAGATTATCAGATATCACTGCTTGTTGGTCATTGGCCCAGTGTATTATTACCAATGGCACTGACTGATGGGAGTACATCTCTAAGGTTTTCAAAACCAAATTGGGTGACTCTCAGCAGTTCTGATACCAGAATGGAAAATCCTCCTCCTGCCTGTCCTTCTCTGTCTGCAGCTCTCACTGCAGGACAGACAGAAGGAGGAAAGTGCAGAGAGCATGGAGAACTGTCTGTGTGTGTACATGCTGGGGCACAGATACAGTAGCATGAAAGCCCACAGAAATATCTGTGACATAAAGACAAAAAGAGACAAGAGGTCACATAGAAATACAGGGTCAGCAAAGAGGAAGCAAATGCAGAAACCTAAGAGAAACAGATCAAGGGGGAGCAAATGGGCAAGACAGAAAAAGAGCGTAAGGGTTCACACTAACCAGCAGTAGAGGCCAGAAGAGATCTGAGCTGCAGATGTGCTTGGAAACATTAGGAATCAAGTGCAAACACTCACACACATAGTACCACACACTGAATTAGGCACAAATGACAAATCACAGACTCATTTGGGTGAGAAAAGACCTCTGGTGCAACATCCAGGCTGTTGCTGCACATTGTGGCAGGTCTGATTACACCTAAACCATCCCTGACAGATGGATGACTCATCTCTGCCTTGAATATCTCCAGTGCTGGTGCCTCTACAGCCAGCCTTGGCAGCCTGCTCTGTCACCAAACTGTTCCTACAGTTATAAAGTTTTCCCTCATATTTTTTAACTAACTGTTCCCTGCTGCACCTCAGGGCCATTATGTCTTAGGCCTGTTTATACCAACCACTGAGAAAAATGGATCCCCATCCTCTCAGTAGCGTCTCTTTATGGATTTGCAGACAGTGATTACATCTCCCTTCACACATCTTTCCTCCTCAAAGAATATATACCAGCCTCCTTAATCTTCTCATTTATGCTATACTTTCCAAATCTATCAGCATGTTTGTCACTTTTTCTGGAACTTTCTCCAATACATTGTGGCTCTGGGACCTCCCGGAGACATCATGAATTCAGCTTCCTGCCCCCTACCTGTGCCATGTCCAGTCATGACAGGTTGAGGACTGACTTTATTTTTTCCTGAATACCATTTGCTTCCTAAATACCTCCTGAAAGATTCTTCTACATGTAAAGAACAACAAACATAAACGTAGTCACAAACCCATCTATTTTATATATTATGTATATAAACATAAGGGCCTTGCCTAGTAGGGATTCTAACACTAAAAGTTGCCTTAAAAAATAAGTTGGAGCAGCTGTGATTAAGAGCATCTGAAGGAATTGAGAATGAAGAAGATGATGGTGTCACTTTACACACTGGAAGAAGCCCCATTTGATGCTACCCTGATGGTGGACTGAACACTGTGAAAATCATGCTCTCCCCAAACTCAAATATTATTCAGATCTGCACATCCTGTATCCATTTCATCACACTATTTTTTCTTTTTTTTTTTTTCTGGGCCCCTGTATACTGCATCTATTCTTTCCTCCTCGTTTAAAGCCTCCACTTACAAGATCTGTTAGGCTAGTTCACAACAGGACAGCCCCCCTATTGTTAAAGTGATGTGCATGAATGATTTCTACACAATGCAAAAAATGTCTCTAGCTCTACGATTTTAGTTGCAAATGGATAACCTACAAGGGGAAAAAAAAAAAAAATCAAGAAAGGAAGGACTGAGTAGGTCATTTGAGATATTATGCAGCTGCCTCCAATTGCTCGTTTTAGTTTCTGAAAAGCCTCTTGGGGGACTGAATTAGAAGATGGACCTTTAAAAACATCTGGAGACAATATCCAGTAGAGAACCCAAGAATGCCATAGCATTTCCTTTATGGATTTCACAGAGAAAGTCCCAAGTAAAATGCATAACAAACACAATATGCCAGGCCTTGGTGAAAAGACATGATGAGGAAGGGACACTAATTTCAAACGGTCTCCAATTTACATCTGCAATCAGGTACTAGCACAAAAGCATGCCACTTCCATACCTAACAGCCTGTCCTGAAGGCCAGCACCATAACATATTCTACCAAGGGACCACTAGCCACCTGTTTGCCCCGTACTACTTCACAGAATCACAGAATCACAGAATCCTAGGGGTTGGAAGGCACCTCGAAAGATCATCTAGTCCAACCCCCCTGCCAGAGCAGGGTCACCTAGAGTACATCACACAGGAACTTGTCCAGGTGGGTTTTGAATGTCTCCAGTGAAGGAGACTCCACAACCTCCCTGGGCAGCCTGTCCCAGGGCTCTGTCACTCTCACAGTAAAGAAGTTTTTCCTGATATTCACATGGAACCTCCTATGCTCCAGTTGCACCCATTGCCCCTTGTCCTATCACTGGTCATCACTGAGAAAAGCCTAACTCCATCTTCCTGACACTCACCCCTTACATATTTGTAAATACTGATGAGGTCACCCCTCAGTCTCCTCCAAGCTAAAGAGACCCAGCTCCCTCAGCCTTTCCTCATAAGAGAGATGTTCCACTCCCTTAATCATCTTTGTAGCTCTGCGCTGGACTCTTTCAAGCAGTTCCCTGTCCTTCTTGAACTGAGGGGCCCAGAACTGGACACAATATTCCAGATGTGGCCTCACCAATGCAGAATAGAGGGGGAGGAGAACCTCTCTTGACCTACTAACCACACCCTTTCTAATGCACCCCAGGATGCCATTGGCCTTCTTGGCCACAAGGGCACATTGCTGGCTCATGGTCATCCTCCTGTCCACCAGGACCCCCAGGTCCCTTTCACCTACAGTGCTCTCCAGCAGGTCAGCCCCCAACCTGTACTGGTACATGGTGTTTTTCTTCCCCAGATGCAAGACTCTACACTTGCCCTTGTTGAACTTCATCAGTTTCTCCCCACCCAACTCTCCAGCCTGTCTAGGTCTCATTGAATGGCAACATAGCCAGAACTAGAGGACAGGATGAACCAACAGGATTTCAGCTCTAGGGGTTGTAAGACTAGAGGCCAGGCTCTGAGCAAGTGGTCTATAACCTGTTACAGCTACAGGCTTATTGCCAATGGCAGCAACTTACAAATGCATCTGTCTGGCAGACTAATACTCAACAATATTTCTTCTCAATACCTTACTGCAACATCAAGACAAGCATGGGACATGTCTATTTAAGTCTCATGGACTTTCCTGTCTATTCTGGAAACTGCAGGTTTTTTCCCTGATTGTACCAGTCTTAAAAGAAAATCTGAAAAATCAGCTAAGAAATGGAGAAGTACCTAATTCCTCACAACGGAAAGAATAAAATGCAAAATGTCACTGCTCTGATGTGCTGGCAAACTTCCTGGAATCAGTCAACCAAAGATAACTACGTTTATAAATATCTGGGATATGAAGATACTGTATATAAATTGCATTTTTATTATTATAAGAGTGTGGTGTGAGGCTTTGTTTGTTTCTTTTTTAAAAAAAAAGAAAGAAAAAGCTCTGCAGTGCATTCTAAACATATACATTAGGATGTGTGCAGCATGTTGTTAATAAGGAAGCAACTGAATTCTCCCTATCCCTTGAGCAGAGCAAAGTGGCCATTCCCTTCTCAAGTTCTTCCAGCAAGAGGTACTAAAAGGCTGGTGGAACAGCAGTGAAGCTCCCCACAGCTACGGCAGCAGAGGTGAGAAGGACTTCGAAGATCCCTCCATCATAAGGTTTTCTGCTGCGACCCATTACCTTAGTATCTAAGAATCTCCCACGTAAAATCAATAGCAATAACAAAATCCCTTGGAGACTTCGTGGAGTCTCTTGAACAATATAGCTGGGTTTGTGCTGGAGAAACAGTAGGGGATGACTACAGCTTGTTCCAGCTACTCCTGGCAGGTTTTATTGCAGGGAGAGGCTCAGGACTGCTGCTTGTGGAACTCTCACAATCCAGATAATTGCTTTTATATATTTTTTTTACAACTGATATTTCATTCTTGTTAAGACAGGAGACCTGCTAAAATAAGACAGAAGCAGCTCCCACACCCACGTACCTTCTGTTCCTGGCCAGCTGGCCTCCACGCTATGCCAGTCCAGGACAATTTACATCCAGCTCTGGCAACCCCTCTGTGATACTCCCTGCTACTCCCATCCTCTCGCAGCCTCCTGTGCACAGGTCTGCATACATCTAAAGCCTGGCCCCTCCACAGGCCTACTAACGGACCTTGATCCCAAGTGAAAACCCCTCCTGCTATTCCTGTTACTGTGCAAATCTATTCCTGTTTAATTGCCATCTCTCCCATCTTGCGACTCTATCAACATTGACATCTTCATTTATCTTCTTTTTTTTTTGATTCCCAGCCTTTTTCCTGTGGTTCCCTGCAATGACAGACAGCATGCCACATCCAATTTGACTACCACTCTGCTTTCTTAATCCATGGCTGAAAAACAAGTATTACCCCACTACTAAACCTACCTGAAATCTATTGAGCTATCAGCTGGCTCTGTGAAAGAGAACTAAACAATTCAAGCATGATGTTAGCAATGATCACCCTGCAGAACATTAACATCTTCCTTTCATGGGTCCTGGATTAGAGGTGTCAACTGGTCTCAGCCCTGGCTGGCACACCAGGCCATTCCCACGCAGCAGGAGGGTCTCTCCAAGCACCAAGAGGCTCTCTCTTGCCTCTCTTGCCATGGCTTTGCACATTTTGCTTCCTTGACAAATACTCTACATCCTGGGACTGCAGGGATCTGACCTTCATCCCAGTCAGCAACCAGCTTGCAATAAATGCCAGTGAATGCCTCAGCATTTAGCAGCTCTCAACCCAGATGAAGGACACATGGGATAGATCTATTGCACTAGATATTTGAACTGCTCCCAAAGCAAGGGCAGAGAGCCGTACATGGGAACAGCTGAAGGGAGAACTTACGTCCTTCCTGTGCTATAAAATATGACTTGTGTTGCATTCTTTAAGAGCAGGAAGAAAAATTTGTGTTCATATTCATATACAGGCTTATTTGTGTTTGGGGGAAACAGGATTGCCAGCATTCAAGATCAATCAGCTCTCAACAGGGTCCAAAGTTTGGAGAACCATGCCTCATTTATTTTTCCTTTGTAAATGTTAACTAAAGGTATCTCTGGTGAGAGGTGCTAGCTCAATGGCCCTGGAGATTTACTTGCCAAATTCTCTTCTCAGTTGCAGGCACTGTCAATTCTGAGTAATTCCAACTATAATCAGCAGAGCTACTCCAGGATTGCAGCCAGGAGTGGATTTTGGTATTGCAACATCCACAGGAGGAAAAGACCTGGTTGAACTCCACGGCAGTGTTCCCAACAACCTCAGCAAGACCCAGATTTGATCTGACAATGGATACAGCACTGGCAGCAACAGTATTTGCTTTACCAAATTGGAAGCCAGTAATGTGTTCCTCACTGCACCAACTAACATGCCTCACACTGTAACTCAATCCCTTCTGGAAAGACAACCCTGCTTCAAAGCTTGCATACAGTAAACTCACAATTAGCACAAAAAATGAGATTTTTCAGAGAGAGATGACTTTTGCCTAACTCAAACCATTGGGGTTTTCAGCATTGATTTTGATGGAAGGATAAATGCAGCAAAATCAAGCACTCTGAATGAAAGTACTAAGAACAGCAGCAAGAACTGGGGCACCTGGATGTGTCCACGGTGGCCCTATACAGCTGTCATCAACATGAGCCTGCTATATGTCTGTACTGAAAAGGATTATGACATTCCCTACCTCTCCACCCCCACCTCCAGGGTCCCCTGGACTTATGCTATTAAGTTATTAAACTCTAGCTGTAGCTGGGGCTTGACTTGTCTCTGTCTTCAGGCATCAGGATACCTGAAGAGCTTCAAGGCGGACCAGGTTTTCTCTGAATCTCTCCATGTCACATCCACAAGTCCTCAAGCCAAAAGTAGCATATTATCCTCCTTTCCCAATTTTCCTTTTAATTGGAAATACTGATATTTGTCAAGGTAAGATTACTATACAGGGAAAAAGTCTGACTTTGAACCAGTAGGAATCCAGTTTGAACTGAAGGAATAAGTTAGTTCACTGAACAATTATCCCTCTTCTCCATGCCTTCATTGCTGTAGGCTTTCTACACTGCATACATGTGATGACTTATGATGTTGACACCATTGTGAAGGACTCATAAAATACCTTAAAAAGAGAACGTTTTGGCTCAGTAGTGTTAGGTAAGATTCAGTATTAAAGCAGCATGTGTTTAGAGGGGCTGCAGTCCGAATAACCTGCAGGCCTTTGGAGGTTCAGTCATTGTTTAGGATAGAGGACTGACGTGTTTTGTCACCTGTGGTGTGGATAATAGGTGTTTTGTGAATCCTGGTGGCCTAAAAGCTCACCTCAACAAAGAGCAGGACTTGGAAGTTTCTAGGAAGAGCAGATGTCCATCACAACCCTCACTGCCCTCCCACCTTGTGTCCAAAGACAGAGACTTTTATCACCCTGTAACCTTTCCGCGGCCCTTGTTTTATGTGTATGTGGAGTTGCCTGGAGCTGGGAGGGAATCACTTCTCCCTTTATGGAGCTCTCACGTGAGCACATGCAGGACACTATCTTCACTCCTGAGTACCTCAGCATGCAAAATATATTGACAGAAATGAACAAGAACTGAGCAGAGCAACAAAACAGTCAGATAATTAAAGCAGTCAAAGAATGAAAGGGTCAAATACGACTGTTGCAGTTGTGAATAGGAGACAGGATATCAATATGAATACGACAAAGGGAAAAAAGCAAATGTAGACCAAACCTGAGAAAAAAGTCCTGACAGCAAGGTACAGCAGCAGGCTGTGGAATGTCTCCCCAAGCATGTAACTGAGCCTGCACTACTGGAAAATATATCAGAGGCAGACATGCTGGCACACAGCTTGGTGCCCAAGAGGAACGCTTGCTCTGCAGTAATGGTCAGCTACAGTCACCACTCCTTGCACCTTTCAACTGGACGTTTTCATCTGTGTTGCCATGTGTTGAGCTCACGGGCAGCCTGCCACTGTGCAGACATTAAGCAGATGTCATCTCCCACCCTCCAGTGGTTAAAGGGATTTCAGGATGAGATGATAATTAATCCCTGAAAGGCTGTGTGCAGGATGGAGCAGGGTGCAGTTGGTTGTACTCCAGTGCAGTTGAGAGCTGAGGCTCATCACAGGTAAAATGTTTAGCCACGGTCATAAAGCAAGGTGATTTCTCAACACATTTGTGCACACCCACTCCTTGACCCACTGCTGAGGATGCCAGAGAAGAGGTTCCACTGAGCTGCACGGTAACTGCCAGACTGTATTAGCCATGGTGTTCATTCAGTCCCTTATCCTGCCCACGGCAGCAGTCAGTAACAGATGCTTCAGGGAAGGTACAAGTACACCATGTAGACAGATGTGGAACAGCTTGTCCTTCTATATTAGGCCTTGTCCTGGGTTTTGAGACCTAGGGAAGGCTTAAACCCTACTGATTGTACACAGCTGGCTCTCCTTCCCAGAATGTATTCTCCTTGATTAAGACAACTTTGGATACTCTCAATGAATACTGGATCTTTTTTATTTTTGAGCCCTGATGAAAGCTACCTTTTGATGATGTTACATGACAATGATTTCTACAGTAAACCTGCTGTGACAGGGAAAAAAATACTCCTTTTTCATCTTGTAATGTTATCAAATATCTCCTTGTTCTCTCCTCCAAAAACCTAGGTGCTCTCTCATAAACATGAAGACTTTTACAAATCTCTTTTTAGCAACATACAAGCTCTGTTGGTCCCAATCTTTCAAATAACTTTCTCTTTGCCTAAGAATCCTCCCAGGCACATCATTATTCCTGTCACCCAACTCTCAGCTGCCTCTCTTCTGAGATACTGCAGCCAGTCCTGCATTTATTTTTTTCAATTGAGGTTCCAGCACTGAGAAAGTGGGATGGATCCACACACCTTCACATTAAAATGCTGCAAAGCTGTCCCCCATAGTCCCTGGTCCTCTCTGCTTTGCAGGCAGGCTCTCACAGCAAGGTGGCAGTGCTCTGGCAGTCTATGTCTTTCCTGTTGCCTCCTCAGCCTTCGAGGTTTTTATTTAAGCCTTCCATTTATATGCCCCATGACTGTTGCTAATGTTGTGTACATTCAAGAACTGTATAAACAAAGGATGCAATTACTACTCCTCTGGTTTGGGGAGAGATATATAAACAAATGGCCTTTTAAGGGCCTTCCTGTAGAAACAGAAAAGTGTTGCATCTTCACTAAATCCACCTATTAGTCTTTTCCATTATAATCAATAAATCAGTTTCCTTTTTATATGGTGATGTTGGCTCAGCTGTGATTTTTTGATGGCAAAATTCATTACGGAATTGTCTCATCGCTTCCTTTCTAAGTTCAAAAACATCCATTAGCACCACTATGTGAAGCTCCATTAATTTGCTTTTGTTATAATAATGTTCTTATTCTTTCTTAGCATCATTATTGCATCCCACTCATCCTTGTTGTCTCATAGGAGCTTTTAATTAATGCACTAAGAACTGAAATAAAGAACCAGCTTTTTTTTTTTTTATTTTATTTTTAAGATCTAACATATTTGGTTACTGGACAGATATTAACCAGATTCACTCAGTTGACCCTGTTCTAGAACAAGGAGAGTTGGCACATGATACAGGCTGGATGCTTTCAGAGCTGCCTGGTTTCTGCAGGGGAAAGTACAGTCAAAATAATCTTTTACTGGCTCCAAGTACTTGTCTGGTTTTGTTCTACTACTGCAAAATGTTTTTCAAAATGGGAACATTCTGTCACATTTATCCCATGCTGGTTTTGGACTTTGATTTGCTTCTTAATTTAAATCAACAAAACACACCCTGCAGCAGAAGAAACTACTGAATAAGGGCTTCAAACTAAGGTGAGAAGGACTTACCAGTTAGTGAAGGCATTAGAAGTGATGTCTTAGTCTCCTCCTTTACCCATGAACTTGAACTCTGCCTCATCACTTAGATCCATTCCAAGGGGAAAGAAAAATGGGTAAAGCAACACTGCTTTAGTGCCCTTTTTCTCTTTTCCTTCCTCTTAGTTCCTTCCTGTCTGTACAGACTTAAGAAAAAGAAACAATCACATCTCCATAGCAGACACGTGTGGTGACTTGGAGACAGGCTATGGTAGTTGTAAGGCCCCTGGGCCCTGAATCAAGACACGTTTCTTAGTCTGACATCCAGCAAATGCCTTTGGGGAAGGCCTTTCACGTGCTCCTTTCTGCCTTCTGTTTGGGCTGCCACCACCACCAACAAGGGCTGTTCCACGCTCCTGTCCCCTGTGGTGCCAAGTATGACAGGTCCCTGGTCAACTCTGGGGAGCTCTGGTTGCTAGGGCAGTACAGCTGTGCTTGAGAGCTCTTGAAAGCAGAGAGCTGCTGCTGTCCTAAAGATTTTCCCTACATGTAGAAGGGGCTTTGCTGCTCTGATCTATTCCAATGCACCACTTGTTAGGGAGCAATGCTTGCATCAATCCTTACAGGGCTCAGCTGCATCACTCTCATCCAAGGGTGTTAAGCCCTCGTGCAGTTCAAGCAACTGGGACACATTTTAACTGGCACACATTTTTAAAGAGCCAAAACCAGGGTGCTTGGGAGCGAGGACTTGCAGCTAGCTGCTGGCAATTTGGCTGTATATATCCTGTTTGGGAATTCCTTTCCCTAAAGGAAGATGGCAGGCATTTGGGTGTGGGAGCGAGCACAGCTCCTCCGGGGAGAGCTGGAGCAAAACACCAGATGAGAACTATTTGCTTTGTCCTTCCAGCATGTGTTAGTATAGGATGCAAGAGACAACAAATGAGGAATATTCAATTCCCTTCCTTTGTCCCCCACAAAGAGACAAAAAAATTTAGTGAACAATGGTTTTCTGGACCTCTCTAATGAAATCACCCCTTCTTCTTAAACATTACTAGTAAACAGAAAATGGGCATGTTTACTTCCTTCTAGGAGACCAAATGTAGAACTGCCTAGAAAAACCGGCAAACAAAGGAATATGTTTTGAGCTGATATCTCTGACAAGTCAGAGGGAAGAAAAAAATTGTACAGGGATTATAGAATTTATCATTTAAAAAAAACCAAACCCAAACCCAAGAACTTTGCATGATACTTCAAAAGAAGAGAAGGAAAGGGGAGGTGGGAGGAGGGGAACAAAAAAAAAAAGGAAACCTGTCAAGAATTTTCTCACTGAATCCAAAACGCCTCAGTGAGCAGAGATACAGAAACAAGCTAATTACTGTCTTTCTTTTGCTCTCCCGGTTCTGAACTCCACACACAACATTTTTCACAATTATTAATAAAGGAACACTTTTATCTCTGCCTTATTAAGAGTTCTGAGGGTAAGAGTATAGTATCTGACATACTATATGAGATAGGGTGGAAACAGGAGGGAATGAAGGAAAGGAAGATGGAAGCAAGGAGGTGACACAGAAACCCCTCCATAGGTGGCAGGGAACAGGGCATGCAGTCCTGTAGTCATCAGCACAGAGAAAGGGTCACCTGTATGCCTCCTTGAAAAGGTATGTCCAACCCTTGAAAAGCCAGGGAAGATGCAGGGCAGACATGAGAGGAATGGGCAGAGCTGTGTGGCAAACACAGGAACGGAGTCAGAGGTGCCACACTGGGGAAAGTGGTGAGGGGACTCCTGGGCTGATGAGCAGGATGGGGCATTAGAAAAACTGGTGTGCAAAGCCCTGGTCTGGATGCCAATCAAAACAGAGATCTGCTGGTTTGAAGTGGCCTCATATACCTCTTGACTACACAGTATCTTACTTAAGCCTTTGTTTTCAGCTCCTTCCTTCCATAAACATCACAACACTGAAGTTAGAAAAACAAAAGAAATTCTGACAGTGCAGCCCCCATCCCCTTTGGGCACTGAATATTTTCTGAGCTTGGAAGAGCAGCTTAGACCAGCTGCTTTTTTGAATAAGTCAGGGAAGACAGCAGGAGCCAGGAGGCACAGAGAAAGAGCACCAGCTCACTGCCTGAATTCTGCCTGTACTACACATAACCAGATTAAGTTCCTGTCTAACTCTTCACAAACATGGAATCACTGTTTTGTCTCTTCACAGTACCACTGTCTGTCTCACGTATAGCCTTTGCATCCTTTCTTACCAAGCTGGAGTTACCAAGCACTTGGCATCCTTGGGTGCAGCCCCCTACACCTAGACAACAGATCACTGCTGATAGCAAGATTAACTCTTTTTTCTTATTATCCATGAGGAACTGAACAAACATCATGGTGGGAAGAGATACAGAAATTGCCAAGTACTCCTGCCTGGGATCCAAACTCCCTCCAGGTTATAAATCCTTTTCAGTAAATGGAAATCCATAAAATATTGAATCATATATTCTACTAGACAACAGGGAATTTCTATATGTACCATTCAGTAGAGCAGAGCTCTGCACCTAAAAGCCACTGTTTGTTCAAATCAAACCCACATCTGCTGAGGTTTCACCATTACACTTGCCCACAGCCAAGAGCACGTAATGCTCCATCATTTACCTTGTCAGATAGTTTTCTTTCAAATACTTCTTTATAACAGAGCAGAACTTATTAACCACTGCTTTGAGTAAAGGAAAAAATCCCACACGTACACAAAACTTGTCCTTCCTCTGGGGCACTATGGGCTTTTAAGAAGAGTTTAGGGGTCTGTATAAAGGTCTTTGGATTAGTTGTTCATATTTTTTTTCTGTGGATCTTTCAAAATTAAAGATACTGCATAATTTGAAGAGACCAGACTTGATGACGCAGCTGGTCCCATCAAATCTGTTGCAATCTGTGAGATTCAGCTCTGATCATGGCAATCTGCTCTGTAGCAGGAGAGCCATAATGAGAACCTGTCCTTGTGCGGATCCCAGGCAGAGATGCTCACCCTGGCACTGGATGGCTTTTTCCTTCTCATCCTGCCAGAAAGATGTTAACTGTAGAGGAAAAAGGTTGGCAAGTGCAAAAAAGTGAGTTGTCAGAGCAATCCATTAAAATGCCAATGTTATGTTGCAGGATAGTTCTTAAGAAGCCAGACAAGAGGCTGCCATAATTTAAACATCCCTGGCCCTCACAGAGGATGCCCAGAGGACTCCTTAGAAACAATACTCCAAATCCTGGGCTGGTTTAAAGCACTTTCTTCCTCCAATTAAATCAGTTTGTATCTTATGCCCCAACACCACCAGCAGAAACAGAAGGTAATCAATGAACCTGTTTTCTGTTGTAGCAAGATGTGTAAGTAAATCAAAGACAAAAAACTAGACTCCAAATGGCAGCTGCAAGCACCCCTCTGCCTTCCCATACTCACAAGCTTCCTCACACCAAGTCCCCAGTGTTAAAGGTGGACACCAGAGTTTTTCAGAAAAGATTAAGAAATCTGGGCTACTCTGTCACCAACACCACCACCAGAACAGCGAATCCTCAGAGGAATCTGTGTAAAAGAAAACCCTCCTGGGCAGCCTGAAAAATTACCCTTTATATCCTCTTTGGATTATGAGGGGTTAATAGGTGGCAGAACACCTCTTTCCAGAGTACAGAGCAATCACTGCTCTTACAAGAGTTAATGATTTTGCTGATTTACAACCTCTTTTCCACTAATACATCCAGCAGCACATTCTCAAGAGGCTTTCACCGTACGCAAATCTGGAACACAGGACAGTGATAAAGCTACGTTTAGCTGGAAGATGAGAAAACAAATTGTAGGTAGGAGCCAAACTTTCAAATCTGGGTTAATTTGTTAATGCCTTGTAACTTGAAAACCCACTTGGACTAATTTTCTTTGAGCTATGTGGAAAAAAATTCCCTTTTGCTTTCAAAGTAAACCCAAGAGGGATCAGTGCACATCAATTTTGCTAATGGAACCTGGTTGCAGCCTTAATTATTATTATCTCTTTGCGATAGATTAACCATTTACCCAGATTATATAGACATAGTGAGATTAGATTAGATAGCCCAGGCTCCATATGCTTCTTCTATCTCCATGTGCAATATAGCTGTCGACTAACTGAATCCCAGCTTCCACTCCTGGTAATGAGATATCTTAGTACATTTACTTGAAGCTCTGTTTTCATGGAAAATTGACCAAGGTTCAGGAAGAGGAGGTAGTAAAAGAGGTATTTAGATTTGAAGGGTAACCCAATTTCTACCACTGGTGGAATGTAGGACCATAACAGTACTCTTTGAGATCAGCCAAGGGAGTGGAGGTGAAAGGAAATGCCCACAAATAAAAAAACAGACATTCCAGGTCCACTACAAAGGGTCCTTCTGCTGCCAAGCTCCTACAGGAAAATGGGGCCACTTTAGTTAGCAAGCTGTAGGGGATGCAATTGCTTTGTATGAACAAACCCTGGGATTAAAAGGACAAATTTAGGGCAAAAGAAACAGCAAAAGAAGGAAATCTATATGCCCCTACTGGGCTTGCAATGTTACCTCAAGTCTCCCTCCCCCCCACCCCCCACTCCCTGCAGGCTTTATCATCATGGGATGAGATAACAGGTTGGTAAGAAAAGAAGAAAAGTTTTCTTCCTTCATAATAAGCTGAAGCTTGGGAAGTTGTTAAAGCAGCAAGGATGGAAATGTTGCGCCAGTTTGGACCAGATACCCTTATGCAGTGGTCTGCTATGCAGTCAGCCTGCCCAGGCAAATTTTTTAAAGAAACGTTTGATCTGCTGTTCTGAAACATTAGATTTCAAGACATTTTAAAACATAAATTACTTCTCCAGAGCCTTTGCCCAACAGTATCCCTTCCTACTTCATTTTGTATCAAACCACAAATCTGGATATAGCCTTACACAGAGAAAGCTGCATACTGAATGCTCTGTATTTGCCATCAAAAGAAGGGAAGAAATAAAAGTCCCTTTGTGGCATTTGCAAGGTATGGATTCTGCTCTGAAACATCTTCAACAAAAATTTCAGGAGTGGTAAACAGCAAGAATAGCACATGTCACCTCTGCATTCCCAAAACACCTTACTTAACACTAAGAGCAGTAGTGTGCCAAATTTTGTTGTTCATTGTGCTTATGAAAGCCACAAAATTCTGGTCAAATAGAACTGCTTTTAGAGACCAAATACCCTCACACATGCTTTTATCCAGAAGCTTGTCCAGATTTTCCTCTGAAATTTTTGGTTCACAAGTTTCTCCAGATGCATTCTGTTAACTCTCATGGACTCTCCTGTGTGCTTCTTACTCACCCCAGATTTTGCCCCATCACGTGCTTAAAGAAATGAAATTCCTGCCCATTCCACCACTTACACATACACCTGTCAGCTTAATTCCTTCAAACAAGAACAACAACAACAAGGTTCCCTCTCCTTGCCCTGTAATAATGAAAAACTGCAAGAGAAGACAGAGCAACGCATACATGGACCTCTCTTACCCTCCTCAAATGCCTCCAGCAATCTAAGCCGGGGGCAGGTGTCCCCTCACTTGATTAAACTGCTCCCTGCTTTTGAGATTGCTTCCTCTCCCTTTTGGTTTCCCTTTTTTCTTTTCCCCAAGGGGTTGGGTGGAGCTCTGCTTTATTTCTTTTCCTCTTCAGGGCTTGCTTGTTTATATTTGTTCATTCTGAAAGCTGTGAGTCACACTTTGATTTACAGCCTGTCCCAGGAGAGGCAGGAAATCCTAATGAAAGAGCAGGCTGCAAGGGTAATTAATACCTACCAGACACTCAGCTGTACTATTAGTGAGCAATATGTGCATATGTGTGTGCTTGAGCACTGTCAGCTGTAGATGGACAGAGATGACATCCCCATAGATATGGCCCTGAGCACCCTGCTAACCTACAGCCAGGGCTATTGAAAAAGGAAAGACACTCAAATAAAATCTCTATTGTGGGAAGCCAAACGGGAAGGGGCTTGGGACCACAGTGAGATAACTGAGGGAAGCCAGGGATCAGGTTGCTAGTGAGGGATACAGGAGGGAGGCTGGTGCAGTGCATTGATTGGGGATGCTGCGATGGAGAGAAGTCGGGAAGGTGATGGATCACCCTTGCTTAAAACAAACAAAAACCAGGCAGCTTGCCAGGAATGGCTTAGGCCAGTTTCATTAAAACTCTTCATTCATCATGCTGAAATGAGGCAGTGTTTGTTATTGCAGCAGTGGTGTGCTGGTGCAGTAGCTATTATGAGAGTGGGTGGTAATACAGGGAGGGGGCAGTGGGAGGAGATGGGAGGGTAGTGAAAGATGGAGGCAACAGGGAGGCAACAAGGCTCAAGTATCACTTACTAACCACTGAAAGGACTAAAAATCACCCTCTATCTCCTGCATGGAACTGGGCTGATAAGGCTTCACATCCATCTAGCCAAATCCAACAGGTCGAGAGGGGATTCCCTATTTCCAGGTGTATTTATTCCCCTCATTAGACCAAATAATGGCACCGCAACATGCTGGGACTTGCTGTGGCATCAGGCTCAGCTGTGGCCATGAATCCACTTAATGTCACCTCAGGAAATCCTAAAAGCACAATGCTCAAATGAAAGCATGATGCTCAAATAAAAGCACTGCACCTGCCTGGAGAGGGACTGGATGGATCTCTTATGCCTTTTCCATCTCTGCAGTCTTTGTTAGATCCTACTCTCACCACCCATGAACCCAAGGAAAGTATAAACCAGCAGGGGTAGAAAGTGCTTCACTACATAGGCTGAGACTCCCTCACTCCTGTGTTTGCTTCCACCTCCCACTTCGTTGCATCTCCCAGGCAGTGCTGGGGACATGGTACTGTCAACATGAAGCATGCCACCATGCCCTAGCATGACCTAATGAGGGCACGATGCTACTTGCTGAGTGGCTTTGCAAATGACCTTAATGCCAGGGGTCAACCCCCCTCAAAAGATGTAGCCTTCCTGTGTCCAAACAAATCTCTGAACTTTTTCATCAGGCTCCCAGTGAGTGACCCACATTCCCTGCAGTTGCATGGCTGGCATTAAGACCAGTCTTTGATTTTAAAGCCCAGTGACTGCAATTCCTTCAGAGAAATAAGGCTCCAAGTAAATACACGTATTAAATGGCATCCAGTGTTGGCCTGTTCACAGGGACTGCAGCTGTGTAATGGTGATGTGCTTGTATGTGTGAGGGCAGGGGAGAAGGAGAGAGCTCATTTTGTTTTGAAGCAATTTACCGAGCAGCAGCGAGAGACCCTACTTGTATACTCATAATAAAAATCCAGGAACGTAAGAACCAGTATTCATTTCCACAGCAGGCTACCCTTCCAAGAGAAATAGTTTTGTATGTATGACCAAAACCACAAGCAACCTCAACAGTAAAAAAGCTGGCTCTAGGGAGACATTTGAGACATCAAAATAGATACCCCCAGGGACCTCAGGGGAAACCTTAGCATCCCTCTCTGCCACGGTACCAGAGACAGGCTGGGAAGAATGTCTGTGCATCATGGTGCTCATCCTCCTCACATCCTAGTTATGGAAACAGGTACAGTCTCACTGAGAGAATAAGAGATAAGGCTGCACTAGGCTGCACATCAGGCAGGCAGGGATGCTGTAAGCTAAAGAAATGCAGTATCCCCAGTCCATCCCGTTAGCAGCTAAGGTGTAGTTTTGCTATGTCCTTTGGTGTCACAAGGGCTACAAACTAGCGCTGACTGTTTTAAAAAAAAACAACTGACTGTTTTAATGTATCCACCACAGAAAGAGCAGCTGCCTAATGGCAATTAGTATTGGCCCGATATTTTTGAAAGGAACAGCTTGTGGGAGAAAATTCAAGTTGAACAGAAACGGCATGTTTTGCAGGAAAGTATCAATTGTGCTGAAATCTTCGAGGAAAATTTTCATGACAGTATCTCATTTGGATGAAAAAAAAGGTGTGTTTGCATCATACAAATTTAACACAAAGGGGAAGTTAAATGCTCGGGTGAGGTTAAGGCAAAACAGTTTTAGACTCTTTATAAATTCTCTCAGTATTTGGACTCCTCACCATCTTTTCTCAGGTCAGGTGTCAAATTTTGACATCTTAGATGTTTCAGAGACGAAAAACTGGTTTTAAATCACTTAGAATGTTCCTAAGGTTATATTTTTTGGTATTTTTGCAAATTTCAATCTAGTTTTCCGTGAACAGAGAAATAAATGCCTTCTCCCCAGCAATGCAGATGACACACATTCCTCCAGTGGAGGTAATCCCAAAACTGAGGAGGTGGATCTCATCTAGCAGTTTTGCAAGCCAATTAGTGAGTAGCTACAAACATTCAGGTTGCTCGTGCCTTTACAGATCAATGTCTATTATTTGGCAGTATACCTATCTAGACTATAGATAACCTAGATTTGCCTGCAGGCACCACAAATCATAACCCTCCACAAGATTGCTGTGACTCAGTGCCAGAGTCAGGACTTAAGCCTCACACGCACCCCAACATCCCCAATTCCCTGTTCTTCCAGACAAACAAGACTCATTTGTTTCCCAGCCTACATATGCAGGGCTGGTTTTCCAATGTCTGCTTCGTCTGAGCTGATTAATAACTCCCCCACTAGAAACCTTCTCCTAATACCTGACCTAAATATTCTCTGTACTTCCCCTGTTGGCTAGTGAGAATAATTGGTCTCTCTCTCCTCTTGGCAACATCTCCCTTCATGTATCAGCAGACAGGTCTCACAGCTCCCTTCTCTTCTCCAGACTTCAATGGAATTACACCAGGGGTAAGGGTGTAATTTGGCCCATTTATGCCAGGCTCTTCCAGCCTTGCCCTCAGAGGCTTTTCTGAGCATGAAGAATTTGGGTTTTTCTGCTTTAATGGTGCACAGGGGTGTTCTCCCTGCTTCTCCGATGTGTGTCCAGCACAGCTGTGCCTCAGGAAACTGGATTTAAAGAGAACAATATTTGCCCATTTACATCGATTGTAGGACTGAAAGGTTCTAACAAATTCTATTCTAAAATCAATTTTTCTGACTTAAAGGGCCCCCACTGTATTCCAGTAACGAGAATAAAATATCACACTTCACCAAAATCCTATTATACTGTCATGAATATCCCAACACACTGTCAAGAATCAGGCAGTGGCTCTCTATAACATCTTCCTTATTGATGGGCAATCATCCTGCTTTGAGGTTTAGTTTGAACAAGGTCTCACGAGGCCCAGGTCCTTCCCTATGGGGCATCAAAGCTTGGTGGTTCCTTCTGAGCAGCATCCACTCTGGTGATCCCAGCCAGCCCAGATGCCCCTCCACACTGCACTGAGTAGCAGCTGGGGATCCTTGTCATCTTTCAGGAGGTGCCTATCAACCTACAGGCTCCAGCCTGTGTAACCTCAGAAGAGAGAGGTGGTTGCTTTCCTGCAGGTGCTACTGTGTGTGTTCAGGAACCACAGCTGCAGCATTTTCTTGCAAGCACCAGCTCTTTGGCTAATCTTCAGCTACCATGTCATTTTGACCCACATCCTCAATCTGGTAATTTTTATCAGCAGTCCCAGGAAGCTGAGGAACATGGATTTAATGCTTGGTGTATGTAACACCCTAGGACAGTCAGGGAGTTGCCAGTCCTAAGCGGTATGTATACTCACCCCCTTCTTTCCAGATTTCTCACATACCCTAAGTCAAGGCTCAGACATTTCATCCTGGCCAGAGAAGGAAAGGGGAAAACCAGAAATAAAATCTGAATCAAAACTTCTGAAAAGTTGTGTAGGAAAAATCCTCTGAGTCCAGGTCCAGGTATAAATTTTACATCTGGCACCTGTTTGTCTTCAATACAAGTGAACTGCAAAGCTCTGATTACACCACAAGCTTTAAGACACTCAACAGCTAACTGTGGATCAAACTTTTTCAGATGAAGACATGCTCTTCCCATTCAAATTAGTTCCTACTTTCTCCAGATGGTCTCTCCCATCACATTTATAAGCTAAAGTAAGTGTGTAAAGGAATCCTTCTGGCTTGTCTTCCCACCTTCATTTTAAGGATACTGCAATTTCTTCCACTCATCTCACAAGGAATGAGGAAGGTGCAGCTCCACAACAGTGATTCCTTCATTAAAAAGACAAACTAAGACCTAAGAAATTCCATCTAAACATAGGAAAACACTTTAACTCTGAGAGTGATCAAACACTGAAATGGGTTGTCTGAACAAGATATGGAGTCTCCATCTGTGGAGATACCGAACACCCAAACTGACAGAGTCCTGAGCAACCTGCTCCAGCTGACCCTGCTTGAGCAACGGGGTCAGACTAGGTGGTCTTCACAGGTCCCTTCCAATCCCAAGCATTCAGTGATTCATTCAGTATCTCAGGGTTCTTCTTTACTGAAAGTGGGGATCATGCAGCAGTTTTCACAAAAAAAAAAAAAAAAAAAAGGAATACAGAAAATCTTCTCTAAGAAAGGACCCACCCTGCCAAATTCATTAAAAATCAAAATAAAAACACCCCACTAAATGGATACACTGAAAACATAATAAAATAAGTATGCCAATGCAAGGAAATGCAAGAACTAGGTGGCACAGTCTTAATTTTATTCCTTAAATAACGATACATCGTGTTACTCACTCTTCTTCATAACTTATGCAGCATACAGAATGAGTGAGGCAAGCTTCCTTGACACCACGACCTTCCCTTCCCTTCCCTTCCCTTCCCTTCCCTTCCCTTCCCTTCCCTTCCCTTCCCTTCCCTTCCCTTCCCTTCCC
>NW_009953386.1:1724940-1725598 GCF_000747805.2 Chaetura pelagica | reverse complement strand
CCTGCCCTGCCCTGCCCTGCCCTTCCTTGCCCTTCCTTGCCCTTCCCTTCCTTGCCCTGCCCTGCCCTTCCTCCCCCTTTCTTTTCCTTTCTGTTTCCCTGCACTTCCTTCTGTTTCTACCAAACAAAAACACAATTATAAATGCTGACAAAAATAATTAATTGACATCTTTGGAGCCTATACTTGTAATTTCCAAAGCTGCCTGAGGGGTTTACATGGACCATTTCCATTTATTTACTTGGTAATTTCAACATAAACCCCTCTTTGACTCTACGGACACAGTGCAGACATAATGGCTTTCCTGCTCCCTACCTATATAAAAACCATCTGATCTTTGGGGGAGTGAAGCTCAATTTTTGCTCTTCCATTTATTGATGTTCTCTTGTGTATTGTTTGTATAATAATTTCTGTGGGGAGAAGTGACTGTTCTGAGACCAGAGCAGAAGCAGACTGACCATGTCTCCACTTGGAAACATGTTACTCCACCAATAAGAACCTGAATAGCCCACAACACAGGGACGTGGCTGTGACTCAACAAGTCCCACTGATATTAAAATAATAATCAACAATTACTCCAGAA
This sequence comes from Chaetura pelagica, assembly GCF_000747805.2. Classification (NCBI taxonomy): domain Eukaryota; kingdom Metazoa; phylum Chordata; class Aves; order Apodiformes; family Apodidae; genus Chaetura; species Chaetura pelagica. Next base: position 1,725,018 of record NW_009953386.1, on the reverse strand, counting down.
GCAGTGACAGCCTCCCCCACGCAGATAAATATCTCTCCTTGCTACTCATGAACACAGTTTCCAAGATTCTCCTGCTGA
>NW_009953386.1:1715575-1724918 GCF_000747805.2 Chaetura pelagica | reverse complement strand
GTGTAAGACCTTGGTACACTGAGCATCCTGGGCCACACCCACAGACCTCCTGAAGGGCTTCCACAGATCTTTCAGGAGTGGTGAGTAAGGGAGTAAGGGAAGAACAACCTGTAGCTGCCATTTCTGGCAGGTATCCAGCAACCCAAGTGCTGCTCCATATAAACCAGGAGTCCTTTTGACGACTGCCAGACCTCACTCTATCTGGCAGGATTGGTTAATTAGTTCTGCCAATTGCCAACGCCTGGGACCCTCCCTGCTCCCCGGCCAGTTTCTCAAGGCTCAGGAGGGCCAATGGCCTAAATTACAGCCACGAGTTTGCAGGTAGAGGGTTTCAGATGGAATTGCCTGGAGCCAGGCGGGAAGAGACAAGAGCCACAGCGAGTGGCGTGCTGGGAGCAGATAACCTGGGCTGGCCAGCCTGGCTGCCGCCGCCGGCCCTGGGCGGAGGAGATGAGCACGTTATCTTCCAGCTGCACCCGCCACGCAGCCCCTTGCAGGGATCTGAGGGGAGATGTGGGCCCACGCCTGCAACCAGAAAGTAGTTCCCCCATCCTTTCGAAATTGTAAATCAAATGCGTTTATCTGCTTGCAGGAAGAGAAATAAAATGGGAGAAATGAAATGGGAGAATGCTACGTTGCTACACGTTTCCTGCTGGAAGATGTCCCGCCCGTGGTCAGGGTGCTGCATGGGGCTGCTCTCAGGTGGGTTTTCTTCAGCAAGGATGTAAAATTCATCTTGCTGGGGCTTTTTCCTAAAAATCCAAGCAAGGAAAAGAGAGAGGGGATTCTCCTTGGATGTGGGAGCCCATTAAATCTATCCTGGGTGAAAATATATGCCAGTATCTCTCAAAGTTTTTAATGTATTTAATGCACCTGATAGTACATATTGGCTTTTTAGAGCATCAAGCACCACCACTAAACCACAGTCCCTTATCTCACCTCCAGCACTGACACAGCACCCCCAGAGCTCAGTACACCTCACACTCCCACTGACCCATGCCACATGGATAAAACAAAGAGCACTAAACCCTTTATTTCCTTCCCCTGCCTCCCTCACACACACAATATCCCCAGCAACCTGACACAAACACACAGCCACAAAAGGCACAAAAGCACAGGACATTTTTCTTGAATTGAGAGACCTTGATCCATGCTTTTCCTCACCCAAAAAAGCAGGAGATATCCCAGCTCCTCACTTCTCACACTTCCTGCTCTCATTACATCATGGACTGCAAGTACATGACTTCTAATGTACATAACATCTGCTTTAAACTAAAAAAGCAGTGAGAAGCATCACGCATTGCTGGCTTTTAGACAGAACTTATCTGCAAAGAAAACAGACAATGTGCCTGTGTGCTCATTTGGGGTCTTTTGTTTCACAGCTTATTATTTAATTTCAAGTGCTCTGAGTGTCTTAGGCATTTACCACAAATGAATGAAGATGCAGCTCCTGTGTGTCAGGAATATACAAGCTCAATTCAACCAGATACAATGACTGAAGGTCATGAACAAGCAGGGGGAAAAGCAGAGGCATGAGTGGGTGGTTAAAGGCAGATCATTATTACTCAGTAAGGCCTAAACAGAAAATAATGGCTTCTTTTCAGTTAGTTTTGGAGGGGCTTTATTAGCTCTTCCTCTTTGCATGGGCAAAAGAGGGAGGAAGAGTTCACTTGGTTGATCTGACTGAGGCTTACCAAGCAGCTTCCTGAAGAAGCTCGGGGATGGTGTAGTAGGAGGTAAAGAGGGGACTCATGGATGCTGAAAAGGCTAGGGAGAACACCCAGGCTGTCACACAGTACCCTGAGGCACTCAAGGTCCAAGAGCAGTTGCCCTTGACTCTATCATCCACGGAAAGAGAGAACAAGCCAAAGTGCAGACAGCCTAAACCCAGACCCCAGCATTCCCTGGAAAATAGGGTGCTGTGGAGAGTGGGTAGACTGGGAGAAGGTTGCAAACTGAGGGTAAGGGGTCAGAGCTAGAGCTGCTGGATTTGATTTGTTCTAGCTGTCAAAATCCATATGTGACAATGGAAATCTCTGTACTTCTTCCATAGGTGCTGGGTGTGTTCTCCATGGGTCCTGAAGCTCAGTTTGAATTTCCTTCATCATTTAATCATGAACAAGACTTCAGCTGAGTCAGCTGTGTCCAGGTCCTTCTGTTATAGAGCAGCACAGCCCATACTTTTTTAATAACCCCTGGTCTGCTACCACCTGTGCTTGTTAAGCAAGCAAGCCTCCTACTTATCTGCTTTTATTTTTCTGACTCTCTGTGGTTACTTTGCTGTGAATGCTACAGCTTTCAGTAGTACATTTTGGTCCTTATCAGATAAAAAAAGAAAAGAGAAAAGAAGAATTTCAAAAACATTTTTTGTCTAAATTTGCCTGCCAGTCACAATTTTCAACTCAACAAGCTTTCTGGCATAGCACTAGAAAAGCTATAAGCTGCAGAGCTGCATTATTCAGTTTCCTTCATCTCTAGATGTATTATTTAACTTCTTGGCAATAATGTCAGGGATGTAATCCAATAGAAATGCAGAGAAACAAAGGAACCCAAAATTTCAGAACAGTTGAAACTGGTTTTCAGTTCTTACTTTATAGAAACTGAGGAAAAAATAGGAAAAAAAAAATATTAAAAAAATAAATAAATAAAAAGAGGCCTAGCACTATAATTGGAGAGGTAACACAGCAGGCGTGCACCTATGGAGGCAAATCTAGAACACCTAACCTTTGGCCTCTAGTAGGAAATCTTTAACCATGGTGAAAGCTGAAGGAAGACTCCCCTGGCTGCTGCTTGTCACCTCCATGATCCAGTAACACTCACCTACCTGACTTTCTTGTCAGGTTAAAAGCTGCCTTTCTGGAAGAGAAATTTATTGAGTGACCAATCTCATTTGCATGCCCCCCTATTCAGCTTCCCCAGGGTAGAACAGATTTCTTTTTCACAGGTGTCCATGAGCCTATCTTATTCAGAATTTATGTACCCATGGGTGAGATATGAACATAAACCACCCATTCCCAGCACATTCCTCGGTTGTGTTTGCCACCCAAATCCTACTTGTACTTAGCCCCAGTTCTCTCTAATGTTCATCTGAAAGATCATCAGGGTAGGAACCTTGCTCTATTTTATAGCAGTAAAATGCCCACAAGGAATGACAAGGAGAATCAATGTTGATAGTTCACAAGGTGCCTGGAAATCCTGAGATTAAGGGTATTTTTTGCTATTATTCTAAAGTATAGTGTTAAACAAATGCCTGCTGTTCTCAGATATCAGAATACATCCCTCTTCCTACATTATTATTATTACTCTAAAAATGTTAAATGGTCCTTCATTTTCTTCAAGGATCAGAAGAGCTTTTGACAAATACCAATTTGTTCCTGATGCTGAGGAGCAAGCTGAAGCACAGGGAAACCAAGCACACAACAGACCGTGGCTGAGACATGAAAATAGATGCCCCTGATCTCACCTGCCCTGCCTTCACTCCAAGATGCACTTTATCACTGCACAAAGAGCACGCATTAAAGGTGGGGTGGCAAAGACTTTGAAAGTGCAAAGAATGAGACTGATTGGAGAAGGGGGTGAGAGGATTTGCTGCAAGGGTGAAGCACTGCAGAGCAGATGATGCCATCAAGCAAAGATTTCTCTGACAGGGAGCGTGTCTGCATTCTCCTAGTCATCCCAGAGGGGAGGGGGAACATCCCCCTGCTGATGCTCAGTAGCTCAGAGGTTATATATTTATAACACTTTTTATATTCTCAGACCTGTAGGATCATAAAATATGCTCTGTACTGCACAACATTACAGTTAGATGTCTTGGGTTTTAGAAGGAGGGCTGTAAGAATAAAAAAAACCCTCCCCACACACTGAAGAAGTCCAAAGCAACCTGGCTACTCAACAATAAAAGCTCTTAAAAATACAGCACAATTGTTTGATACCTAAAGGTTCAAAGAGACAGCAAATATAACTTTAATGCGGCAGTTTCCAGCCACCAGAAATTTGTGAAACTTTTACCAACTATGGGCCTATGGGGCAGTGGCAGGCAAAGCCTCTGTCTCAGCACAACCAGTGAGACTCCAGCAGATGTTTGCCAGTTCAGAGCTTCTCATGTATTTGGTCCCCAAGCTACACATCAGTGTGGCAGAGAGACTGCTGCAAAGGAGAAATCGTATCATAAAACCCAAACTGACAAGGACCCTCCCTGAGTTAACTTTTGGATGCCAAAATACATTCTGGATTCATGGGGCTTTACCATTTGAACACCAGGCAGGTTGTTTCAAACAGCTTCTCTCTCACTGGTGCAGGTGGGATGGTGGAGGAAAATTTATTTGGAAACCAGGCAAAAAATCTTAGCAAAAATGTTTGCAGTTGAGAAACCTCTTTCAGAAGGATTCTAACCCATTAACAGTCTGGTCTAATAGATTGCTCTCCACACACTGGACAGGTCCAGCTCAAGCCCCTTGAATAGAAAGTAGAAACAGGACCTACGCCTAATATCCAGACACAAATCTAGCCAGAGCTTTCCAGGGCATCTAAGGAGGTGAGGGACAGCACTGCAGGTCAGGCCTTCTGCCTGTAAGATGCCAGAAAAGCAGCAGAGGAAAATGGAATCAATCAGGTTGCTCATCAGCTCTCACATCCAACGTGGGGAGCTGCTGCCTGCTGGTCCACGCATAGATGCTGTGTGCTACCCCATGAGCTTGACCACAGGTGCCAAAGTCCAGGAAGTCAGGAGACTGCATGGTGTGAAATGGCAGCAGCAGCACTCCTTTCTCCCTGGCAGCACAGCAAGTGCTCACTCACATTAATCAATTCCTGCAGCTGAAGGAGAGAGGCTGAAGGAAAGCTGTCACCTGATGAGGGCCAGCAGGGTACAGACCCAACCTTGACACCTGGCAGGAGCATGTGCTGCGTGTCAGGGGTGGAGGGTACCAGCCCCCTAAAACTCCAGGAGGACTGCAGCAAGGAGCAGGAGCCTTTTCTTGGGGCGCTGCCTCAGCCTCCATCCCTGGGCACAGCTCCCAGCCCTGTGGCTCCCAGCCCAGAGGTCGGAAACCACAGGCTGCCACTGCCTGGCCCCAGGGAGGCAAGAGGCCACTGCTTCCAGCCCTCGCTCCGGAGATGCAAATGCCACGGGAAGCGATGCCGCGCGTCCCCATTTGTCAGCAGGGCCGGCATTAACAGAATGTTTAAAAGTCATGATGTCATCGCTATTAATCAGGGCCCTGCTGGGCCACGCTCCGGCGCTGCATATTAATCACCAGCAGCCCCAGGACTCGCTTATCTGGAGAGGCTAAGTTTAGATCCATAAAACATGATTTATTTTTAAAAGTAGCATTATTAAAGATGAGCTACAGCCTCGTTCGCACTCCCGCTGGAGTCTTCTTTAGGAAAAGGTTGGTATTTTTGAGTCGGTACGGAAATGTTCCTTATTATTTTGAGCTTAAGAAAGCTGTCAGGTATGATACTGGCCTTTGAATGTCTTGGATCCTGCCTGTACAAAGGAGAATCATCCCAGTGCCCCAGAAGAGTCACTGCTTGGGGGAAAATGCCCACTTGAGCCACTTCCAGCTACAGACGGAAGAGGGTTAACACCTCAGCAAGGACAGCAGATGATGTTGAAAGGCAGACCTGAGTGCCACTTTTGGTGGTAAAAAATGGCAGTGTCCCACCCCACATGCCTGGATACGGCCTTTAGTAACAGGTAAGCCCACATAATGGCCCAGAACTGATGTCTAGCATTTAACTTATTTTCTGTGCTCTGCAAAGTGCTTCTGTTGGATCAACAGTATGATTGATCCACACAAATGAATTCGTAAAAGCCTGCCTGCACTCAAATTTATATGAGATTAACTGCAATGACTTTAACAATCACTTTAGCTCTGGTTCAGTCCACACACAGGAACTGTACCTATTTAATAAAATCATTTTCTAAATCAGTCTGCTAAATTTGATTTGGATCCTTGCTCATCTGCTCATACTTTGGATTAAAGAGGTTCTGCTGCCAGTTCGGTATGCACAAGTGACATCTACATGGGGTTTCCCAACCCAAATCAAGAGATTTCACCAACATGTTCCAGCAGTTCAATTAACTCTGTCCCTAAGCCAACCCAGTTAAAACTAGTGCGAATCCCAAGTGTGGCTCCAGCCCAAGAGACCTGGCAGACAGAGCAGGAGAGAGGAAAGCCCCACTGGCACAAGATGCAAGACATTAATTCCCCAGGTGAGGGAAGACTTGCTCCTTTACTGCCCACAAAAGTGTTAAAAAATTGCACTCTCTCACAGGAACCACAGGGTGATATTGGGTCTCCACATGCCGTAGGAATTGTACAGGGACCTGTGTCATTGCCACACTGCCTGGTCTCACCAGGTTAGCTGTCATCAAAGGAGAAGGGCCAAGACCAGTTGCACTCTCCTCTGGTGACAACTGCCTGAACCCTGATGCCCCACAGGCACTGTTCTGCTGCTCTTGCTATGGGGAGTGAGTGCTAAGTTATTTGACAGCTTCACTGCTCCCAGGCTAGCAAACCAAGTTCTTGGTCTGCTTTCTCAGCCACACCACCATCTCAGGTGGGGCTGTGCAGTGAAGTTTCCACAAATGAGCATGGGAGGGCCTCTTACTCAGAGAGAGACATAAGACTGCCATCAGTCATTTTGACAAGCCTTGGGATCCCATCTGACACCAGCAAGGGGACTCAGCAGACCAGGATATCCATCAAAGTGCATAGATATGAAACTGGCTGGCTATGCCCTATGATCTCAGAGGAGCCAAAGTTTGGCCTGCCAGTCTACAGTCAGTGGAGAAATAACCCACTGTGGCTAAGCTGCTCGTTCAACTTACACCTCTCCCTCGGGGTCAGGCCTTGATAAACATGGTCTCACACACAGCTCTTTCCCATTGCCTGCCTGTGAGTTCTCTGAGTCTGGATACCTTGACTGCCCCCCATTATATTTCAGATCCGACCTTCCAAAAACCAAGAGCCAGAGGTGAGCAGGGCTCATGCAATCCTCCTGCAGATGTCTTCTGCAGCTACCTGACAGCAGGACCAGGGGAAGGGGGAAGGACTCACCAAGCACCCTAAATTACAAGGTTAAGTTGCAATCTTAAAACCTGTTACCTGAGCTTAATGTAATGAAGCAACATGCTATAAATAACATACACACCATGCAATTTACTGGCATATTCCTTTGGGAGGCAGGGCCATAACACAGTCCTTCCACCTCCGAGTTTTGGGAGCTGAGCTCACCTTAGAGGGCTTACCCTGACTGACACAGCTTTTGGCTTTTCCTTTTTTACTTTTGGGTTCACTACCTTTTTGTGATCCAAAGCAAAGGATGGACAATGTGAGTGGAAGTCTGCAAGGAGAAAAAAGTCCAAGCCTCCAAAACTCTGCTTTTCCTTCTAGTGGGAGTAGGATTGAATTGCCTGCCCCAGACAGGCTGGCCTTGACAGAGTGAGATAAACAGAAGTAATGACAGATCCAGAGCTGCTGCTCAGACAAAAGAAACAGAACCAGCACTTGCCTCATTAGGTACCTCTCAAATGGGGCAAGCACAAGGCTTTGGCTCAGCTTTCCCAACAGAAACCACAGCATGAATGTCACTGCTTACCTCCCCTTCCTCACGTTCATGGCACTGATGCCCCTGTATGAGAAAGCTGAACGGGGGACTTACCAAAAAAAGAAGGCACTCTTTCTGCCATCCCTCCTGCACATCTCCTCTTTCCTATTCAAATCCCAATGCTATTTATATCTCTATTTTACTGTAGTTGGCTCATCATGTTCCTCTGCTCATTAGGCTGGCAGCACAAGCTCAGCAGCATTTGCACTTCAGCATCAGAATTTCTGCTGTGAAGTACGACTGTCATCCACTTGCCTGGACATGACGTTCCTAAAAATAGCCTCGTGCCTGTTTTCTTACTTTAACAAAACAAGCAGTCTCTCTACCTAAACCTTGATCACCAAATTCCCTTCTTAGGTTCTCCTAACCACTCCTTCAGTCTCCTCCTCACTACATAATTACTGCTAAAAATTCTTCCTTGCCAAGCCATCAGTCCACCTCAAACCTTCCACTGAGTTCCTTCTTCCTCAGGTCTCTGGAGGTCAGAAGACAGGGGTCTCCTGCTGGGCCTCCTTGTGATGCACTTCTTAGCCACAGCTTGACACCGACAGTGAGCGGTAACAGCTGGCTGGGGAACTAGACACCTAAGTTGGGTGTGATGAATCCACTGAAGTATTCCCTTCTCATGACAAGAGTGTGATTACATGAGAAAATTTCATTTCTAACAAAGCCAAAGACCTTATCCCATCTGGAGTAGATTCAACCTGCAACTTGGAGTGAGAGGAAGCATTTAATAGCTCCTCATATTCAGAGACTTTGGTGTAAGACATAGGAAACCTGGGCCTAGTTGTATAGCTACCCCAACAGTACAGAGAAGCCACGGATGCAATACAGAACTGCAGGATGTCACCTCCTGCCTCACCTCATCCTTCTAGACTGCACCACATCCAACACCCACAGTGCCTCAGACACCTCTACTACATAGAAAAAGGCAGAGGTGGATGAGTGGCAGTCCTCCTGTCAGCATGGGTGAGAAGTTTTTACGTCTGGGGATGCCTCTGACAGTTGTGCCCTACTGCACCCTCCATCTCTTGGATTTTCTGGGCAAACCAGAAAAATCCTGTGTCCTTAGACTGGTAGCAGGAGGAATTGGAACTTCATTATCTTGTGGAGATGAAAAGCAGCATCTCTGTATATCCCAGAGCTCCTGAGCCCAGTACATACCACAGCCTTTCTGACTGTTTAGCATTAAGATCTAAAAAACAGTTGTGTGTCTTTGTAACTCCTGTTTTCAATGGATGAGAAGAGAGGGTCCTGAGGGAAAGGAAAACATTTTCCAGGGAAGAAACTTTTAACATCAGAAGGCAGGAAACCAAAGAGTGCTCCTCATGCCTCTGCCTTACATGCTGGGTGCTGTGCTTGCCCTGTGCCAGTGTGGTGGAAGCAGCAAGCTGCCTATCTGGCCCCAGGTGTACAGGGAATGCTGGGCAGCTGCTCGCTGCCATTGGGCATGCAGCAGCACTGTTGAGCAGAGAGGAGGAGCTCCTGCAACCATCCTAGCACACTCCTCCTCACCTGTAAGGGAAAGAATCATGGAAACAAGCTCCACACCAGAATTTGAGCCACCTAGTTATGGTTTAATCTTCCCCGGGACCAGGGTAAGGTCTCTCAGAATTTTCAGCAGTGCCTGGTCACACATTATGGACCAGGAGGTGAGAACATCCAGCTCCCAAGTATTTGCTGTTTTGTGCTTTGTGTGTCAAAATGAGACAAAAGCAGACAGACTCTT
>NW_009953386.1:1691266-1715157 GCF_000747805.2 Chaetura pelagica | reverse complement strand
TGAGACAAAAGCAGACAGACTCATTCCCAAATGCTTTGGGCACTGTTGTGTTTTGTTTGTTTTTTTTCAATCACCTGACATCCTGAACTATAAATTCTAACTCTGGGCAAAGCATCTATCAAATAATCTCCTTCTGATTTGGTAATGACTTAAATACTCAATAAAAGTGTAAATGGTTAACGTTAGCATAACTGAACTTGCTTGTGTAAACTCCTCAAGAAGAACCTGCAACTTCCAGTGGCTCCAAAACCAGCTTCAGTTTACACATATCCTTCTTCCTTTTCTTTCCTCTCCCTAACAACACTTAGCTTTTCTCAGAATCAAAAAGGTCAGGCCAGTGGTGTCTCTGCTGTACTCAAAAGGTAGAGTCACTGCACAGGCTGGAATAGCTAACCATGTCACCACTCTTAATCAGGCTCCTGCTGGCATCCACAGTGGATTCAACGCTCTCGCAGCTCTACCACGGCACATCTGCACATTGTGCAGAAGGAGCACAGAGCAATGCAAAAGCATCAGCAAAGTGCTGCAATAGGTGAAGGGATCTGACTGTATAATGCATTGCACTGTATTCTGATGGATTCTCTTGCTCAACTGGATGCTCAGCTCCAGAACCTATGCTGTCCAGTGTTACTACACAGGATGTCCTTGAATTGTAATTAAGATTTAACCACCAAGGAAAAGTGCACTGCTATGCTGCAAAGCCCTTACACAAGCCAGGTCCCCACCTGGGTGAAAATATTCTTCAGTTCTATGACAGTATCAAACTGAGGGAGCTTTGCAATGGGGGGCTGAAAGATGAAAAATGCGTATATCTGCAATTGCTTCCTTGCTGAGAGATAAACCAGGAAAACATGGCTGCAACATACCCAGCACAGCCTTAATACTAACTCTCCTATCCTTAGCCGGACTCCCACCTCTCCCCATGAGTGAAAGAAGTCAGATCTCTTCTCTGAACATTTTCCTTTGGTTCCTGATTGCATCTCTTTAGAAGGCAGCTCTAATGAAAACACAGGAGAGCCAGTTCTTTCTGGCCATGAGGTTAATAAGAATGGAACACAGGAGCAGCAGGGGCTACAGGAAGAATAATTCCTTTTAAAGCTGGAGATAGGAAGCCTATAGGTGGTATGTGTGACATTTCTGCACGGAGGAGTCCAGCTTAATTACCTACAATTCAAAGGTAGGAAGTTATACATTAAGTCAGGCAAAAAGAAAGTGGTAGGAGAGGACAGACTTTGGCCACTCATGAAGATTTAACATAATGAACTCTCTGGCTTCCAAGAATGTTACTGTATTTTTGCTGGCCAAAAACCAATATGGCTAATTGCATTTGTATTACCTGCAGTTCAATGAGAAATTGTCTCTTTCTCATTGCTTGCACTGTTTTATAGTACAGGAACACACTGCAATACCAAGCAGAGTGGCTGTACTTCATTTGTAGGTAAAACAATTCCTGTGTGCATTTAGCTTGGCTCAGTAAGACACACAAACACCAAGGGGCTGGAGCTGCAGTTATTCAGATGGCAGTCAGTTCTGGCATGCTGACAGGGACAGCATCCACAGGTGCTAAGTGCCTGAAAGTTATTTGGCAGAGCCTGCATGACTGGGTAGTGCTGGTAATCATAATATCTGGCCAACTAAATATCTGAGTCACCTATTCACCTACTCAGTATTTTTGTATGCTACAGACAGACATATGGTTTACAGCAAACTAGGGAACAGACACTGCCACACACTCATTTCTTCATCTTTCCCAGAATTTGCTGATGCATTCTCAGTTGAGACAGACACTGGCCAAACTTCCTTTCAACATACCACTAAAAAGGCTATATTCTAACAGCTGTTGTTATTGCCTTAATCTCTTCTCTGTTGCTCATGCCTGACAAAATGAGGAACTGGTGACCACCTCTGAGTTACAAGGTTCCCAAAGTTAGATGCACTGAAAGAAACAAGAGTGCAGTTCACAGGTAGATTTTCTTGTGCTATGAAACCAATGTAAGAATCTCCCATCACCCCTGTCCTCTTGCCTGAAAGCTGTTTGCACCTCTTCAGTTGCAGCAGTGCAAGTGACCGTGAGGCCACATAACATAAAATAGATACAAATAGTTAAAAAAAAACCATCAACATCCAAAAGCCCTGTAACAAAACAGCATAATTTCCCCAACTTAACTGATAGGAGGCCTCCCTCAGCACTTCTGTGGGAGCAGAAAACAGAGTACCATGAGGAGACCTCCTTCCCTGGAGTCTGCTCCCAACCAGACAAGAGTGGGGAACCACTGCTCAGGCTGGACTTACTCCATAAAGCTTTGCTCCATTACAGACAGCAAAAGAGAAGACAAAGAGGGAGAATCAACATCCACATGTGGATGCCAGAGGAAGAACATTACATGGAGTAATCTAATACTTTCTTTGCAGGGCACCAGGTGGCTGAATGCCCTCTGAGATGGGTCCCCTGATGATCAGAGAACAGTCAACACGCATGTTCTGCCTGTGCTCATGCTGCTGGACACGAGGAACCTGCTGTCAGAGACACCGTATACCCAGCACATTGACTGCATACAGCTCCTCAGCTGCACCAGAATAAACAGTCACCACCTGCAAACTGCCAAGAGTCAAATCTGACCAGATCTGTTTCGTGCAACACTGAAGTAAAGGCTGCTTCTGCTTGCATTTGCCCAGAGTGTGCCCCTCCAACACCCCCGCCCTCCTGCTGTGAGCAGGGCTGGGGTATTACCCAGGCACTCCCTTTTCTTGCCACTGTATTTGATAGCTGGTAAAAACAACCACGCCAAATGTGGCCAGACGATCCCACGGACAGAACAACATGAGAGCTGTAGCCTGAGATGCTAAGGGCTGGGGTCCTAGTGTAGAGATGACTCTCATGCATGGTCAGGATCACTCAAGTGAGACCCTTTCCTTTAGAGCAGAAGCAAGAAGCCACACCCACAGTATTAATAGTGGGAAGGTCTAGAAGGACTCCAGCACTTTTTTTTGCCTTTTAATACTCCCCACTGTCCCAAGCCAAGAAAGCTATTCTCTACTTTTCTCTTTGCCTCCAGGTCAGAGGATTTAGAGAAAATTCAACAACAACATTTTCAGAGGTTGCCATCTCTGAGGCAATTGAGGATGGAGGCCTCTGATTTCTGAAAACCCTTCCTCTACATCATTCTGCGTGTGCTGCTCAAAGGTGATTAAAGTGGAACATGGCAAATCTCCAAGGGCAAAAAACTTGGAAGAGTTGCAGTTTTACTTCGGGGAGGCCAGAGTCTCTTCATAGCTGACGATGTAACCAGTTTCTACTCTCCACTCTTATGTGACTCTTCATATGCATTCCTCTAACTTCAGCTCATAATTGCAGGGTTTGATATTGAAACTAAAAAGACTGTTTTCTCCCCTTCCCTCCTCCTCACTGCAATTTGAAGAATTTGGACCAGTAATTCAAAGAGTTAGGCAATGCCAGACTGGACCTTTGCCAGCCTAAATGTTTCCTTAGCTTCTTTCACTTGAGAAAATAAAGCAAAACAACCTCACACCAAAAAAGAGTGGCTTTTTCATCTCCCTAAATGACTAAATTCAAATCTCTTTGAAAACATATGTATAGGCAGCAGTTGCAGAAAATAAGGTGCAAGTCAGAAAATCATAAACAACCAACACATTTAGCTGTAATAAACGAAGCATATATGTAGTTGGTATTCTGGTAACCAGTGCTAGCTGGAAAACCTCCCAAAAGCTAAAATCACATGATCTAGGAGTTTTTCTGGGTTTAGACAAAACCAAAACCTCCTAAAAACCAGACTATTTTCCATTGAAGATGTGGAAAATTATCAAAACACTTTCCACTAGCTCTGGAAGTAGCAAATTGCTGCATATAGAAAACACAAAATTCTTCCTGTACTAAGGCAGATTAGACTTCCCATTACTTTGGCTCTGCTTTTCATTTCTAGAGGTTAAACGTTTGGCCCTAATTACATGTGGAACCTAGTATTTTTTGCTATTTGCATAAACCTCATGTTTGCACTGGATTCAACATAAAATACTATCTAGTAATACAGTTTGTTCCTTCAAAAGTACGCCCACCCCTGCCCAGAAAAAAAACAGTCCATCTCTGCAAGTTGTAAATCTTCCATTTTCTCATATAGATTGCTGTTTTCAAATTTCTGCACATGGCCAATTAACAAATCTTTTTTAAAAAATCATTAGAAAGACAGAAACCAAACGCATTTGCTATAGCAAAGAACCTCATGTGGCAAGGAGCTGCGTATCTCCCATCTGTCTCTGACAGGCACTCTCTAAGCCTTGTAGATACTTTGGGTTTGGCATTTCATTCTCATACACAGGGAGCACTCCTAAAGAAGAGGTAACTACTTGGGCTGCCCAAGCTGCAAGCTTGCAGAGCACGGGAGCAGCACAGTCAACAGGTAGAAACCCAAAGGTACCCAAGGTAGAAAGATGATGAGAGCAAATATGGTCCTTAAGCTGCTCATGAATTAGCCTGTACAGAGTACCAGCAGAAATATGAGCCCCACGTAAAAAAAAAACTAAACCTTGCACAGACTCCATTCATTTGAATGTAACAGTTACTGTGACTTGCATCTGTAAATAGTTATGCACATGTATAGCTTGAGTCACATGGAGTCCTGCAGATGCCAGCAGGAATTCACAAACTTTTTACAACTTATGTATGAATATGGCTACAGAAACCTCTGGCTGTTGCAATTGAATCTCTCTTCTAGGCATCTAAATAGCCAATGGATAATGGAAAAGGAAAGCAAATATATCTTGCTGTATGAGGTGTGGCAAAATAAAAGCTGACTTACTAAACACGGTGCTGTATGTTCCAAAATACCCTTAATTCTGCCTGCCTGGTGGGCAGCAACTACCCATTTCTGAAAAACGCACTTCTAACAACCACAACCAGGCATTTAAAAAATCCTTGTCTACAGGAAAACAAATCCATGGAAGGCATGATGGTTTTGACATCCTTCCCTCCTCTGTACAATTTAATCTGGCATGTCAGCAATGTACTGGTCTGGTTTGATGAAATGGACACTCTGACCCTTTCTTCTCACTTGAAGATTGATTGATTGTTTGTACCTGCACAATTATGCCTTAGCAAACAGGCAAGAAGAGAAGCAAACCTTTGGCCACAACATTTAATTTCTGCTAGCAACATTTCACAGCTGTTACTTCCCTGTTTACTCAAAGGAACTTACTTCTTGCTTTGTAAAATGCTCTATGTTCATTCCCATCCTCATTTCCATACTCTGCTTTAGGTAAAAACCTATTTCCTTTGAGTTCCATAATTGAAATACGTCTAATTCCACAGGCACTTTCCAAGATTTGTTTACAGCAGAACTAGCCACTTAAAAAGCAACAACATTTTTTAAAGCAACACATCCCCTTATTCACATTGCAAACAATTCCTCAGATTATTGTCAGGAGGACTGTTCTCAAATATGTCTCATCTTTTACCTTCCTTCTGTTAGCCTTTTGCACTCCTCTCAGCTTGGACAATGAAAATCAATGCACCCACTTTCTTTTTTCTCTCCAATGAATTTAGTATCAGGTGACAGGGGAGCATTTTTTTTGGTAAGACAACCCTTTGCACTTGAACTTCTACAAAAACTAACTACTTAATGGGAATTAATTGTTCTTGACTTCTGTGGGGAAAAGAGAAAACCACAGCCCCTCACACCACCACCTTTTTTCCTTTTATTTTTTTACCTTTTTAAACAAAGCAAAAATTTGTCAGCCAAATAGGAATTGACAGCACTCCTTTAGAAAGCAAAATAAAGCTCGCCCCAGCTGGGCACTCACCAGGCTGCTATATTTGTATCTCACGTGCTGGGCCCATGTGCAATCCAGCTCTCCTTGATCTGAACAGGCTTGCTGCACTGCGCCTTCCCTCATCCCCCCAGCACACTTCAGCTGTTTCTCTGCCTCCTTCTCCCTGTCATCCCTTCGCCCTGCTGGAGTACAGCTGATCCAAGCCCCCGGGAGCAGCTCAGACTCCAGTGTTGGCTTCAGCCCCAAACTCAGAGACAGCACATCCTTCCTCCAGAACTGTGAGCAAAGGCTGGGAATCGCCATTTGCTCTTCCAGAAATGCATCCTAGGGGAAACTTACAGGCTCTATTGAGGTTTCCCCAAACAATCATTCTTTATTTTGGCTGGCATGAGAAACAGAAAAATCTATAAGAATACTAAAAAGCATTTTCAGTTGTATTCCGACTATTCCCTCATCACTTGGAGACGTTTTTCCAAGACACTTAGACCAGGGTCCTAGCTCATAAGCAGGAAACACAACTGCTTTTTGCTTTTGACCTGCTAAATTTTGTCCCCTTACCTGTTTCACAACCAAAACAGACCTCTCCACTATTAAAACATGCATTACTGCTCCTCCATGTCCCCAGGCATTTTCGGGCTCTTAATTCTTCCGGAAAACTCTGACTCATGTGTAAGGATGACAGCCATTTTATTGACTTAAAATGTCCTGCCTCTGTCCTAATGCAGAGAGACTTAAGATGCTCATAAGAAAATCCTAAAGATCTTCACTTCGCAGCCTGGAATATTAGGATGAATAGCCACCAATTTCAACGTGCCTTAAAACAACAGATCACAAATTGTTCAGGATAGACTACTTAAGAAGCTCAACTGTCCAGGGATGAGACAGGCATCATCTGCAATCTGAGCCTTTTAGGTTGTGCAGCATGACTGGGTATTAATTCCTGACATCATTGTCCTTCTGGTAGAAGATATTTAACTTTCCCTCTCCCTTCTCTGAAGAAAACATTCACAAGCTGTGTGTTTGGCTGTCCTTCTGCCCTCCACTTCTCTCCAATCTTGGATTGTTCCCATTTGAAGGAGACACACCAAGACTTAATGTGCTTTCCTTATCACACCAATGCATTTTTAAGAGCTTCTGAATACCAGCTGCGATTTTACAACTGGTTCTTGAAATCAGCACAAAGCATTTCCATTTGCTTTTTGACTACAGAAAACTTTTTTTAACTAAATCCAAAATGAGCAATCACCTAAAAACTAAGGGCATGTTTCTGAAACAGAGCATGAAACAACAGGTCTCCTTTGTTTGTCTATATCAACACAGAGGATTTCTGAAAGACTTGATTCTTATTAGCATCAGACAAGAAAATCCTCAACATTAAATTGTTCCTAGTAAAAGCCCTGTCCTGAACAAAGGATGATCCAACTCAAAGGGAAGAGAGACAACTGGTTGTGGAGCTCATTTTCTCTCTTGGGGCTCAGTTCCACTCCTCCTTTCTGAAGAGAGTTTTTGTTTGCTTGTTGCATTGCTATTTATAAGCAGGTCATCTGAGTTTGTAGAGGGGAATTTCTGCTAATAAATCCTCTTTGACAATTGCTTTCTAGTTTCAGTATTTGCAAACTGCTAAACAAATTAAGAATAGAAAGAGAACGACAGAAAGAAGGATTAGGTCTTCATAAGTCATCTGACATTCTATTTTAATCCTGTTTCTTATGACATGCCCCCTGACATTTTTTATAATGTCAGTGACTTTTAAAATTAGAGTTCAATCGACTAATTTTCAGTGCTCTTGTGCATGAGATTTCAACAAGATGAGTCTACTAAAGTAGTTTTAATATCTCTTTTGTTTCAGGGTGGGTGGTTTTTTTTGTGGTTTTGTTTTTGTGGGTTTGGTGTTTTTTTTTTCTTGTAGTCTAAAATGGCAAAGTGAATGAAAGGACATTTTGCCATCTGAAAAACTCCACCTTCAGGCAGATATAGCCAGGAACCCAGTGGATCCTTGTTCATCTAATACTAGGTAAAACCTCTTAGTCAAGGCTTCACACGGTCTGTCTTCTGGTGAGGGTTTTATTCCTTAGTTTATCTATCTCATAAGGCAAACATCTGTTCAAAATCAGGTAAACTCCAGTTGAAACTTTAACTACAGAACAGCTACATTCCATTCAGAATAACTTCAGTTAGAAGAATGCATTCACCAGAGCCCTTGCACAAATTATTCACCATATGCGGAAAACTACAAACAACAAATTATTTTACAGAAGTAAACACATATAAAAATCTGCATTGTAACACATGTAACTTTAAGACTGGAATGTAACGAGTTTCCATATAAAACAGCGTGGAAACATAAACAGGCATTCTTTGTGCTTTTGCACTTCACTCCTTTTGCACGGTTGTGGCCATGGAACTGGATATTAAAAATAAAAAAGCAAACAGAACAAAAAACAAAAACCAGAAAAAGGTAAAAGTGAAGCCACTTGAGAAGATACTTCTGTTAGAGATGTTAATGCATCTTGCATCTACTGTAGGAGTGACCAGATTTGACCACAGGAGAACATAAACAGAATCAGGTTGTTACTGATACTGATATGTAAATCAGAGGTGCAAGAAGTGGGCTGTTCAACTTCAGTGAGCATTAAAATGAGAAAAAGCAAATGCAAAGCATCCATGAAGTTCATGCAATGTGAGGCAAGCCCAAAGGAATTCAAAAGCCCAAGTAAACAAAACTGCTAACCAGTGACCCAGTGGGAGAAGGGCAGTTAGGCGGCAGCCTTTGCAGCTCAGCTAAGGCTTACAAGTGTTGCTGTTGTACATACATTGACTGGGGGAGGGACAAGGAGAAAGAAGTGAAACACCATTATGGCAGCAAAGGTGCTGGAGGAGAAAGAGGTGCAGTCCCAAAGAAAGAATCTCTCTGGTTTGCTCAATACCTGGAACCAAGGTAAGCTGGGATCATGAAAGCAGAAGGCAACTTCAGTGAGAGTGAACAAGAAACGATAGAGGTCAAAATCCATGCAATGAGTAAGAAGTAAAACAGCCATATAAAACCAAGGAGGTTCAATGAGGCAGACTGCAATGCAGACAGAAAACAGGTAGGTAGGATCTCCCGGGAAGTGAGACTGAAGGAGAAAGGAGGCAAGGAAAGCTGGCAATTCCTCAAAGAAACACCACTTACAGACCCCATGCAAAGTGTCCTATTGCAAGACCCAGGAAGGCAGGATGGAAGGAAGCAGAAACCTGACTAACTCATGACTCTACTTTCTTGAGCTCATACAAGCTGTAGGTCAGGCTACGAAGGCAGGGGTGAAAGGATGCAGGAAAGCAACTGGAAAGTAAAAAGAAAGCATCCCCTTCGTTCACTAGCAGTGAGAAGAATGGGAAGAAAAGTGTTAATGAAAAGGGACAGATGACAGTCTTAACAGCTGAATCATTTTTGGAGGCTGATGCATTAAAAGGTCAAGTGCAAATGTCTAACACTATGTTATTAATGTCAACAGCATAAAATCTCAGGCTATGAAAACCTAGCAAAAATCCAGAATAAAATGCTTTCACGCTGGCTGGTCCTGATGAACTTCGCCTGTTGAATACTAAGAGAACCAGCTGAAGCGATTTCAGTTCATGAAGAACATGAGTCCTAGAGAACAGAAAAATTTTTAGAAGCCTGGAAAGGAGAAACATCATGTCTGACTGTAAAAAAAATTATGCTAGGGAATTACAGAGCTCTCAGTTTAACTTCCAACCCAAGAAAAAATATTGAAACAAATAATGGAACTATATGTAAGAAGCTAAAAGGATAAGTACGAAGAGATGAGTAACAGACCTTGTTGAATTGTCAGAAAGAAATTGTGTCAAGCCAATTTAATTTCTTTGTGTGACAGGTAATGGGCCTTGGGCAAAGGTGACAAGCAATAGATGCCATATATCTTGACTCTTAGTTGGATTTGTGACACTGGTGCCTGTGATATTCTCTTCAGCAATCTCAGAAAACATGGACTAGTAACTACTCAAGGGTAAGTGCAAAAGCAGTGGCACAGCCTTGCTCAGAGGGCAGCTCTCAGTAGCTTCTGTCAAAAAAGGAAGATGCACCAAGTGAGATTCTCCAGGGGTCTCTAACAGGAAAAATATGTTTAATATTGTCCTCAACCTGCACAATGGTGTGGAGTGGAGATCAGGCTTATCTATCATGTAGATGATACCTTGCCAGAAAGACTGCAAGAAGGCTGAAAGCTAACATTAGAATTTAAAAGGATCTTTAGAATGTGGAGAAGCATTCTTAAGAATGTAATTAATTCAATGAAGATAAATTAAAGCCTTTAACAAGAATAAACAACTGCATGGACACAAGATAAGGGAACAACTAATTAGTCAGAAGTTCTTCGGAAAGAAAATAATCTGAGGTGGGCAGAATGTAATTATTTGCCAGCTGGACTTATATCAGCAGCATCAACCTCATCTAGTGGGAGGTGTTCCTGCTCATGCAGGGAGTTGGAACTAGATGATCTTTAAGGTCCCTTCCAGCCCAAACCGTTCTATGATTCTATGGTTATAATATTGTGAAAAAGGCAAGTACCGTGTAGACATAAGAATTTGGACACACTATATGATCTTTCCACTCCACCAAGCAATGAGTGGCTTCAGCTGGAATACTGTGTCCTCTTTTAGGTATGACACTTTAAGAAAGATGTAGACCTAAGAAGAGAAAACCTAGAGAAGAGCAAACAAGAACAGTTACAACTCCAGAATCTAAACACGTATTTCAGGGGTAAATTAAAAGAAGTTGGGCTGATCAGTCAGTAGAAGGGAACACTGGGGAGGCATTATAAGAATCTTCATGTATAAAAAAAGACTGTTGCCAAAAGAGAAAGAAATCATTTGTTGTTTATGTCCAGTGCAGACAGAGCAAGGAGCAACTGGCTTATATTTCAGAAAGAAAGATGTATGTTAGCAGAATGAAAGCTCTACTGGTTATCATGGTGAAGTACTAGAAAGTCTGTCTGGGGAGGGCATGGAGTTTCTGTTACTGGACAGCTTTCAAACAAACCCTATGGGAGGAGTGACAGATGTACAGGTGCCTCTGCTCCAAGGTAGATGAGTTTGCGATGCTTTCAGGACCCTTTCAGTTCTGTTTTTAAAGTCTCTCTGAAAATGTTCAGGTAAAAGCATTTTGAATACTGGCATCAACCTTGCTTGCCACTAAAAATGATGTTTGAGAGATTCTATTAAAAAAACAAACAAAAAACAACAAGCAATGTTTTAGGTGTATTTCCTGGAATGTGTGTTCTCTGCCACAAGAAATTTCCCTTCTGAGCTTCAGAGAGACACTGTGTCTTAGCAAGGGTTATATAGGCATTGAGAAAACAAAAACCTTTATTGTGACTTAAAGCCTGTTAAGTCTTGCTCTTATAAAGTCCCAAGCATCTGGGTGACATATTCCTGGAGAGCAGGCATAAGCTGATTTATGTAAAACAAGAGAGACTGTGTGGGACTTAACTAGAATGTGAGATTTCAGATTTCCATTGTGCAGACTGTCTTTGAGTATGTTGGTGAGTTAAGAGACATACTGAGATCTTAAGGGAATATTTTTAAGCACAGTCGTGAAGTAATTGAATTAAATCACACATCAAATTTTCACAGGGAGAGCTAACAATAAATACATAAGTATCTATGTAAGGGCTTCATTACGATCACTTACATTTGGAGTCAGATTTTTTTCAGTCATCTCAATGCCACTGATTTTCTATAGCAAACCTTTCCAACTTCTCAGCAACCAGGACAGCAAATTTTACTAAAACAGTTTAACTGGGAGGATTATTGGAAAAAAGTACCTTACAGTGTCACATACTGGTGAATAACTACTTTGGTAGTAGCAAGGATAGTCCCTGAGACCACAGTTCAGCCCAGAAGCTACCAGGACAACAGCCCTGAGTTGTAAGACAGGGCTATGGACTCAGTTTTTAGCAATAGGGAACTGAAAGAGAGACAAAGACACAGATTCCCAAAGTGTTTATGGGCTCTTAACACAATACCTGACTGTACAGATTTGGCTCTATATTACTTTATTGCAGTTATACAAGAAGGGAGAGCATAGCTGGACCCACTATTGCCTGAGACACCAGATAGGAGACACTTTCAATTAGTCCTGACACAGAAACAGTGGTCTCTCAGCTGCTATGTCCTTGCAAACTTCAGAAACATAGGAAAAAGAACAGAGGGCTAGTTATCACCTGCCCTTCCCCAGAAGGAAAGATTATGACCTTTTAGACATCAGAGAAGCCCCAAGTGTTGGTGCTATTATGACTATCCTAGATTAATGGAACACTAGGGAATCCAACCAAGGAGCAAATGAGAGGGCATCACATCCACTGCTCAGGGAACCCTGTGTGGGTTTAGCTCAATTAAAAGCCATTTTAGGTGATTAAAACTGCCAAATTTGAAGAGATTCTGGTTTCCAAAGGAAACCAAACTACTGCCAATTGATGTGAAAACACAATGAGAGCCATGGGTGAGGTGTTTTTTGTCTGTAAGGAGCAAAGCCCTTGCCTGCCCCATACAATCCTACTGTGTTTCCAAACAGCTCCTTGTAGAAAGCATCTGAGTTGCCCCTTCCTACCCAGCCCCTTCCTACTAGCAATGGCAACTCTGAAGGCTGCTTGCACCTACTCAAAAGCCTCTGCGAGTACCCGAAGTGCATCTCTTCTCCACCATTTCTCCTTGGTGCTCCAGTGTATTTCCAGTATGTCTACACACTGGTGTGTCAGGGGCAATTAATCAGGATAAACATAGCTTGCTTCAAGGTTTCATGGCCACAAAGAACAGGCCATAGTGATCTTCACTACCTGAACCATGTGGTTGGTGGAAAAGGGCTACAGCACCTGGTCTGTGCAACAGCTAAGCTTCAGAGTCTGAAGAATCTGGGACCAGACCAGAGAACAAAAAGAGGGTTAGAGACTTACAGAACCATGTAGATGGGAAGAGACCTCCCAAGTCCCATGCCCTTCTCAAGGCCTGGCCAGTGAGACCAGTATTGTCCCAGACTTCCTTCAGAAAGCCATGATGTTTCTTGGCTATAATCCTCTATATCAGTGCATCTCTGCTGTGCTCACACTGGTTATTTTTCTGCTTCCTTGCAATGTGAGCACTATCCTGCCTGGGTTTCTAGCTGCCTTGCATCAGCACATTTGCATTTTGAACTCTGTTAGAGGGAAGGATGGCTGAAATGGCACAGAAGAAAGAAGGTCTTGTGATTTGCCTGAGATATCTGAAGCAGTTTCATTTCCTTGCTCTGCCAGAGACTTCCTGCATAGCCACAGACACCTCAAATGGACACCCACCACACAGAGTGGGTTTTATCTAAACTATCATCTTATCTATGAAACGGACTTCTATCATAAGCTCACACTATAGCCTAAGGAGAAAGATAACAGGTTCAGATAGCATCGAATCCCATCCTAAACCAAATAGTTCATTGGTTTGACCCCCCTCTTCAGCTTCTGAATTTTTGAGCCTCCTATAAAAAAAGATGATGATCTGTTATTTCACAGGGGTATCAGACTCATCAATACAGTAAATATTTTAAGGACTGCAGGTATAACCATGAATAAGAACACAGAAGAACCAAGACAGAAACCTACTGCGAGAATTTTTGCTCTGTCTTATTCAACCTGACTGCCAGAGCTGGATAAATTATTTGCAGCAAAAATTTGGCAACCTTTCTTCATGAAAATTTGGCACATAGACATTTTTCATTAATTTGTTCCTTATGCAAACGTATTCAAAACAAAATTGATGAGAATATATTTCAGCCTGCGGACTAAACATAAAACTTTTCCCCGTGACTAGAGCAAATTAAAAATTTCAAATGTGAAATGAAATGTATTTATTTTTGGCAAAGAAAGGGATAAAATGACAGCATCCACACACACTTCTTTCTGAGTAAGTTAAGCCACAATGTCCAACCATAACTCTTCCAAGAATTCATATGCTCTTCAGGAGCTGGATAGCAAATCACTCGGTATGACAAAGCAAAGTCAAATAATACTGGTAATTCTCCCTGACTGGATGAGTTCAATATGACAGGACTTTTATAAGCACAAACATTTTTTCATTGCTTACTTCCATGATTCCATAATCATAAGCAAAATTCAACCGAGAAATGTTTCTGAAAAAAAAGTCAGAGGTGCACTAGAAATAAGCCTTGCCAATGCACAGGGAGAGGGAAGGTCAGGAGGACCCAGACCAGAGTGAGAAGACCTCTAAAATCCTACTAGTGTAGCTGAAAGTAGATGTACCTACACTGTGGGGATAAGAGAGCCACATATAAGCAGCAGGGTAGCAATGGTGGCCTAGCAGGTCTGTGACTGAGAAGAAGGGCAGCATGTTAAACTCTGCACAAAGAAACACTTCCCTGCCTGCTGCAACCAGAATTTCTCAGGCTATGGCTCTCATCTCAGGGCTTCTACAGAGGGTGTTGAATTAAACCAGCTCTCAGTATCACCCTGCAGGAAGAGCTGGGTGCAGGACCTGCAGCTACCCTATTGCACTGCTGTTCCTGGGGAAACAAACATTAGCAAATGCTTTTTTATGGAATTCACTTACCATAGCTCTTTCGAATGACAGGCTGCTGGGGAGCAGAGTTATGACATCCAGAAACTGACAACAAGAGCAATAAAGCCTGACATATATCATGAAAGCCAAGCTATGGTACTACGTGTAATTAACAGAGAGTGTAATTATTCACCTCGAGATGGACTTTGACGGATGCCTCACAGTTAATTCTTTTTTCCTGTGTTTCACCTGCTCTCTTTCACAGCAGCCAGGAAGCCTAGCTTGCAACTTTCAGCTTTTTGCCCAGTTTCTCATCCAAAGAGGTTAAATCTTTATGGCCTGTAGCCAGGCTAGGATCAATCCCAGGGCTGATGCTTTGTCTAATCCAGAGGATATGTAGTTTCAGGCATAAAGGGGCATTCTGTTACCATGAGACTGACCAGGTAGGTACGTGTATTAAAACTCTGAGCATGCCCAGCATCAGTTAGTTGTTTCCAGGATCCTGAGTATATTCATGTGTGTAAGAGCCATCTTCCTTTTTATAACAGCACTGCGCCTCTCTTCCTTAGTGCCCACTAAACTCTGATATGAGGTACAGCCAGGAGTGTTTATTTTCCTCAAATTCTTTGAATTGTAAAGAAATCAGAACAGAAAGAGAGCATCAGGAAGAGTTTGAACAGTTGCCCAGTCCCAATAAGCTGCAGAGGAGGCACTTAAAAACCACCCTACCATCCACCAGTGGACTTGGTGGTGTTTGTTGGCATGTGCTGCTGTTGCATGGGAGGAGAAACAACTGGGGAGGATTTGGCTCAAGCTCTGAAAATCAGAGGGAGTAGCTGCTACTATACCAAATGCGATCATTTAAAAACATTGCAACCATGAGTAATGTGATCTAGCTGATGCACTGGGGACTGGATGGGAATTTAAGCTCAGTCAGATGAATTTGAAGATCTTCACAACCCTTAAATGAAAGAGAAATTCACAGCCTTGGGACAAAATGACCGAAGCCTAATCTAAAGCTCATTTGAAGGCAACTATAATGATTCCACAGGGTTTTGGGGGCGTTGAAGCAGACCCCCAAGGGATGCAAACCTCTGAAGAAGAGGCTATATAATCTTAACCCAGGAACAGAGACATTTTAAAAAGCAGTGAAACGCACAGTTGGGCTCCGCATGACTCAGTGATGAATGAGTGTCTATGTTGCATCATTTCAAAACGAGAAAGCTGGAGATGAAGGGAATACAAAAAATACCCCAGAAGAGAATTTAAAGTTCCTCTGGTAATCACAGCCTCCCTAGCTACACATGGGCTTGAGTACACAAGCCAAGACAGAACCCAAAATTTTGTCAAATGCAAAGACAAAAACAAAAACATTTCAAAACTGCAGCCCATAGATTAAACCCAGGAGAGTCTGCACATTTAAACAACAGAAAGGCAATGGCACATAGATTTTTGTAGGCACAGAGAGTGCAAAATAAATGGCTCAGACAGGCAAACACAGCTAAACATTAATGGCATAGCTGTATTCTTTTAAATTCAGTAACTGCAGAGTGTTCCAGGGATAACACTGGGACTTGAAAATGACACAGCTCAAGTTAGTAAAAAATTATGTGTGTTTCAAGCACTACAGAATCCTAAACAGACTATACAAATCCTTATGTCTCCAAATACCACCTTGATAAATTAGTCATTCCCATGTGATGCCCAGTGAGAAAAAGGTACTGTTCACCCTAATGAGCAGGAAAACTGAATCCAATCATAGGGAAAAAAGCAAGCACATATTGGCACAGAAGAACAGTTTATAATTTGAAAGAATTATGTGATTGTAACTGAAAAGTCAAATATACTATGGATGAGTATTGATTCACATAACCAAAATTAAGTCATAAAGTCTGTACAGCATCTGATCAAAATCACTAAAAAAGGATAGCTAAGATCTTAGCAGAAAAACAAAAATATTCTAGATGTTAGATATAACACATGCATTTAAAAAAAAACAAACAACAAAACTCAGGCTCTAAAGTAGTCATTTTTAATACACCACTTAGATATTATACAGTGAATTTAAGCAAAGGCCATTTGGTATAAGTTCTGCTCCCAAGATACTACAAAGAGTAATTGCACAGATCTTTGAGGGATTACGAGGTGTCAGACTTTTAATGGATGATATTTTAATTTGGGTACATGGAAGTTAACTCAAAGAAAGACTTTGGCAAGTATTGCAGGAAACCAGAAAGAGAAGGCAATCTAGTACCTAAAATATCTGTGGTCTAAAACACAACATTGTGAGAGGTTGGGCAACAGTTGCTTAACTGAGATCCCAGATTAAACAAATGCAACAGCAGGATGTCCACCTTACAATGTAAATTAGATCTGCAGAGATTTATGAGGATGATAAATTCTATTCCATTATTCATTCAAATTCTAACTAGGGTCGATATGTCCTTAAGGTGGGAAAAGTAAGCTACCTGGTACCAGGGAGATTATTATCAACAAAGCAAAAAACCCAGTTAAAACCAGTAACACTAATCCACCAATTAAAAAATATCATAATTATGTTTTCTGAAAAGCTGTAATATGTGCACATGCCTGTTTAGAATGAGATTTCTAATCAGAACAGACAGAAACTACTGTCAGATTGACAAAAAAGTGCTAGTTATTTTACTTGCTGCTCTAAACTTCATTCAATCTAGATAAATATGAAAGATATCAAGAAAAGAGACTACAAAGCACTTTGAAGGGGTTGTAAAAAAATCTTTTGCCTAATTTTCACAGATACTAAGCATTAGCCTGAGTTGGAAATGCAGACAGTAAGCACCTTGCAAAATCAGTCCATTTGTCTTTAGCATTGTCTACAAGTCCACAGATAAAGCTGATATTCTTTTACCAGAGAAGAAGATTTCAAAGGCATAAATTACTGTTTGATGCCCAATGTCCAATGCACAGCTATGATCCTAGCTGAAAGTTAAAGGTTTGCAAATTTCCCTTCTTTTCACTGGGGTTGTAATTGGATTAAAAACTGCATGCTATCAGGGCAGTGAAAAGTGGATAGCATTTAGACTAATCAAACCCTGTGTTCTGATACATTCAAAACACATACAGCAAAGATCACATCAGCAAAAAACAAAATGTGGCTATCTGTGGTATGGAATGTAGCAACTGTTCTGCAGGACTAAAGCCATCTGGAAAATAAAAGGAGGAAATTGCAAAGAAGAGGAATTTGGGAAGTAGCATGTAATCCTTTGTATTGCAATTTGGCCACGACATTGATGTTAACATTTCTGCTTTTATGGGAAACACCATATGATCTGTAATAGTAACAAATGATCAGCACCTCATTTTTATATGCAATCTGAAGGATTACTCCTCCATCAGCATGGGGAGGGGTGTGCTGCAGCAGAGTACCCAATCAATCCTGGCTGACAGAACTTGCGCCTGTGGAGTTCCCATCAGGAGGTTCTCGAGCTTCTCATTTTTAGGCAGCTGACCCCACTTTACAGTCTTCAGATTGGAGAGATCTGTTCATCCCAGTATTAGGTAATACAGCTTTAGGTCATAATGTATTGTGCCTCTAGAGGCAGGTGAAGCGAAGCAGCAACCAAGTTTAAAAGTTGTCAGCATTCACAAAAAAACATCAATTTAGCAGCTTTCAACCGATTTCCTTAACACAGAAGGCAAAAAAATATTGTATCTGTTCATCAGACTCTCAGGACTGTGATAATAAGATGTGCTGTAAGTCAAGATTGAGTGGATTAACACCTTTCTACATAGAGCCCAGGACTGGTATGTCAGTGGATTTAATACAACAGAATAAAATTAGCAGACCTGTAGGAAACATATAAGGACAAAAAGGGTACTGATCATTAGGACTGGGAAAGCTTGTACAGGGAGCCTTGGGCTGGGAAATCTAGGGGAAGGGGTGCAGGGCAGGAGAGGGCCCTGGCAGAGCTTTTCAATGTGCACTTGTTTCTAATCAGCCCCATCAACCCTTCAGTTCCATATACAATTTTGTGCATGTGCAGTTCTGTGGCATCCGGGAGAAGACCAGACTTATAAGCCCCACAGCCTCAGATACTCTGCTTTGTTATCTCAGGGGCCTTTATGAAAGCCCCTTCCAGAAGACATCCTATATGACTGTAATGCATGAAGCATGCTGAGATGCTTGGAGTGGCTGAGAGACCAAGGTGGTGAGTCGCTGCCAACACCACCAGTGAGCACTGTGCTGGGGAGAGTTGTGCAGGTCCTGCAGCAAGAGCCTATGGTCCCTGGTTCCTCTTCTGCTACTAGCTTTTAATATATTGCTTCTCTTACCCACTCATTCCCAGCTACTGAGTGATGGGTTCCTGAGACTTTTTCAGATCTGCACTGAAATGCTATTACAAGAGCATGCAGGTTCACACACGATGCTTTGTGTCCTCCTCCTCACAGCTCTGTTTCCCTTTCTGCATCCCCCTCCTCATCTTTTTTATCTTTCTCCCTTTCCTCATTATTGTGGCAAGGGAAGGGAAGGAAAAGAAACACTTCAGAAATGAAAGATTAGTTTGCTGTATCATAAAGATGAGCTTTGTAATCACTTTCCTTTAAGCAAAGAATTAAAAGATAATAAAAGCCCTAATTAAGGACCTCGTTAGCTTAACTAGATTTTCATATGCAAAGCGATGTTCTCCACGTGCTGCTGCCGTCTGAAAATGCCGCATGGCCCTACATGGAAAACACCTGTGCCAACTCCTAAGTGCACTTTCCTTCTTTATTTCACTCAATCTTTGTTTCTTTCCCCTTCCTTTCCCTCTGTGCCAGGGTTCAACAGGCTCAGGCTGACATGAGGCTGCTTTGCACTGGGCACACATGACACAGACCTGGCATAGCTTATGAACCACATGGAAGAAACACTTAAGAAACAAAAGGACATGGAAGATGGAGGAAAGAAGAAAAGACAGACAGGCGCTGAGAGCACATAAGCTAGGCCTAAGAGGCAGGTGGAGGGAGCAGTCAGGAACCCCCCTGGTTAAACTGGTCTGATGTCAGGTAGAGCCTAGGGAGGTGCAGGATACATCTGAAATCTGCTGAGCACAAGAATGCTTTGGGTGGGTCCAGATTGCCACAGAGCAGAGCTGGAGAGAGGACATGCTGTCTGGGGCTAGCAAGACCCAGGTCTTGCTCCTGTACAGAACCTAGCTAAGATTTGGGCATAAACTTGGAGCAAGGGCTTAGCTTCAATTTTTACTATAAACAAAAGCTGGATCCTTGTAGATACTGTCCACGGGGCTTTTAAGAGCTCTGTTCTTGGTCCCACAAGGCCCTTGGTGCAGTCTAGCAGGGAGATAAATAGCTGTTTGGGGATGTGCTTAATAGAAGCCAATTAGGAAGTCATTATAGCACCCTAGTGCAAGCAGGTGAGGGAACAAAATGACTGCTTGTGCTGGGTGAGAAGGTTGTATTTCCCAGCTGAGCAAAGCACAGGGTTAGCAGCAGCTCAGCCAGGCAGGCAGTGCCCAGCAGAGGCCACAGCAGAGCCAGGAGCTTCCGCCTGCCTCTAACAATCTGATAAATTCCTACAGCTGGGAACTCAGCACGAGATGGGAATCGGGATTTCATCCTCGTTAAAACTGTAATCGGAGCCTCATTCTACTTCGTTTAGACCCTGCTGTGAACGTGAGCCAGCGCGGCTGGTGCTGAGCGGGAGGTCACCCCCGGGGCCACAGCGAGGGGCACGGTGGCCAGAAGCAGTAGGAGGCTGGAGGGAGGGCACTGAGGCAGAGACCCCTGTAACTTGAATTCATCTCGCATAGGTATGCAGAGACCCCTGTTGTGAGCTCCCCAGCTTCCAGCTTTTTTTTTTTTATTATTATTATTTTTTATTTTTTTATTTAGCGAATAAGAAAGAAAACATTCCAGTGCTGAGCAGAGATGGGTTTGAAACAGAGCCTCAGAGCTTGGGGCTCAGCCATCAGCTCGGGCTTCTCAGTGTGAGTGGCTGGGGACTCTCACTCCAAAACCGCTGAACCCCCAAACCCTCCCAGTTTTACAGTCTCACAACTTTCAGTCCAGGGCAAGGTATAAGGAGACCTGATACAGCATCACTAGATCAGTGACTGGGTCAATCCATTTATTAGCTGAGAGTTTGCTTTGTTTAATGTAATTGTTTTTTTGCCTTTTTTCTGCAAAACATGGGAGTGGCTCCGTACGATGGGGTTCATACAGTTTGGGAACAGAGATGATGAGCTATAAACCAAATCCAGCCATTGCATCCAGCGCTCAGGCACCAGACTCCCAGCTAAGCTCATCTCCAATCATTACATGTACTCGTGCAGAAGAGGAAATTGCCTATGTGCCTTAAGTATGGTTTAAAAATAATCAGCAACAATCAAAGTACTTCTGCTACATTACAGATTGAGACTGAGGCAATTTGTTAGTGAGGATCAGGCAAACTGCCTTAATTTGGCCTTCCACCACTGCCCACCTCGTGGACCAACAAGTGTATCGTAACTATTAGAAGAACTTCACCGAATGTTACAATTACTCATGTCAAATGAAAATGTAATGCAGTTAACGTGCCTGTTGGCTCCCTGCTGCTACTGCTGATGATTATTGCTATTAGAGCATGACCAAACAGTCATTCAAATATAAACAGCAGATTTGTTTTGATGGTGTGTGTGTCCCATTTTATTCACTTGCTGCGAATATTAACACGAATGGCTTTGGCTTGCAAGACTGGTCCCTGGGGAGAGAGACAAAGTCAGGAGTACTGTTGTGCTGACTATGTATCAGCTGAACTATCTGCACGGGACAATTTTGTGCGTCTCTCTGGAAAACTTGACAGCCACCTCATCAGAAAGAAAAAGCAGAGCTGTGCAAGTCCAAGTGCTGGTCACGCAAGATGAGCAGACACTACTTGAACAAAAAATTATGGCAATCCGCTGATGAGCAACTCTCACAAAAGCACATTCCTGCCAGCCAGTCAGTAAACACTTACGAACAGCAGCTACATTGAAAGGCAGTACCCAGCTCATTCACAGGAGTTCCTGATCTGAAGCCTACTAAAGGAAAAGGTGTCTTTCCATTGGCTGAAATGGTTTCCTTGTTGTAAAGTCACACATGGGGCTAAATTCACTAAAAGCTCTGATTGCTGTGAAAAGATTACCTGATTAAGAAGATTAATTATTATTATTGATCTCACTTCTATGCTGCTCTTTAGTAGAATTCCTTATCTCTGCATCAGTTTCCAAGATGGGAACTCTGTTGCTCTCTCCATCTTGTCTGAGTTGCTTACTGTAAGTGTGCTTTGCCTCGTAAAGATCAGAGCTAATCCTAATGGCCACTGATGCGATTACGTTGTGCAGCTGACTGCAGAACCTCTCCTTTGCAAAAGGACAGATGCAGAAGGTGCCAATCCAAAGATGCCAGGGATCCAAGTAATTACCTAACTATACCAAGGCCATGACTCTTGCCAGATGCTTTGATAACGGCTCCCGTTTATGTCTTCCACAGAAGCACACAGTTGGGAATATCCCTGAGGAAAAGCTAAGACTCTTGCACATCACAGGACTGACTTTGGAGACAGGCCACAGTCTCCCAGCTTGCGCTTGTTCCGATGGGTTTGTGAGAGGTGTCAGCCTCCTCTGAGGAGCACAGTGCTCAGGGGGGAGCTGCTGGCCGGTGCAGAGAGAACAGCTCAAGTACCTGGGTCAGGCAAATGTGAAAGAGTGCAGGAAACACAGTCAGCACATGTTCTTTGAAAGTCTTTTTGGTGAAAAGTTAGATACAGGGTAGCACTATCTCTGGTATATAAAAGTTAGCTGGACTGATGAAGATTTGGACATGAATATTGAGCTTTGAGGAGACATTCCCAGATTGATTTCTAGTACCAGTTCCATGGAAAATTTATTAGTTGTGCAACATGCCAAGAGGTAAGGATGTTTGGAGTGCCTCATGCTTATTCTTGTTTGGGTGTTCCTTCACACAGCAAAAATATTAGGTTTCTTCAGGCTAGAACATAAGTGATGGAGAAGAAATGTGACCTAGAAATACAAAACCATAAGCATCATGTATCAACTGAATAAGGATCTTTCAGTGTCTCTTCCAGTAGCAGCAATGGGAACCCAATGAAACAGGAGATGAGCAAATGTAAAATAAAGTTCAGAAAAAAGCAGAGTTCAACTGTTGAACTCACTGCCACAGGACACTGCAGGAGCTCAAAGAGCCATGAGATAAATTCACAAGGAACTACTGAGCACTAAGCAAACACTAGCAGCTCAGGCGGTCCCTGGGCTTCAAATCACTGGAGACTCAGAGAGTGTAACGGAGTGGTATCATTACATACTTAAACCACTCTTACATTTATCTCTTGGCATCTGCTATAGGTCACTGCTGGCGACATATGGGGAAAAGCAGCAAGAGAGATCCTTGATTCTGCCAGCTATGGCAGTTCTTATGTTACTGACTAATTGGGTGAGCTGTATGGCTCAGATCCTTAAGCAGGAAGTTAGGAGTGTCTGTGCTTAGAGAGCTATGAAATTATGTGTTTTGGGTTTTTTTTCTTTCTCGTTTCCCTTTTTTCCTTTTTTATTTTCATTGCATTTGCTACTCCAGGGGACCCACAGATCATCCCAAAGAATGGACTCAGAGCTCCTGGCAAAGTCTGAGAAGAAATAGTTTCACATCTACACATGACCAGGATAGGGTGTGATATGGGGACACCATCATCACAGACATCTACTCCTACTTACTGATTACCAGCAGGAGAGCTGTGTGAGCAGAATCCAGTTCTAAGTAAATATGAGAGCTGAATGTGAGAGCAAAGTATGGCAAGGTACTCTGAGGATGATTTTCCTATTTGTCAGTGTGAGCGTAAGATAGTACAGGCATGCACAGCAAGTGCAAACATGAGATAAAAATATGGAGGTGCACCAGTATCTACAAAAGGAAGAGGGGAGAGGAGTATGTCTTCATTTTTTGCAGGGCACGTATTTATAGGGTTTATCAGAAAGCATCCATCCATGCACTACAGGAAAGTGCAGGCTCCATGGCAGTAGTTTATCTGGAATCAGGTGAGTGTATGCACAGGACTGTTCATGCACACTAACACACTAATTAAGTAAGCAGCTGAGAGCAGTGTAAGGGTAAAAGGACATTTCATGGAGAGACATGGGGATAGGGTGCAGGGTCATTTCTCAGGTGGAGCAGGGGTGCAATCCTCAAGGAGGGTTCTCCTATGCAGGCAGAGTGAAATTCATTGCAATAGCAGTGTTTCTGTGAGCAAAGTGAGGTATTTCAGGAATGCAGAAGAGGAAAGCATCTGTCCCACTCAGAGAGCAAAGAGCTGAGCAGCTGAAAATGCTTGTATCAAATCCCCATTTAGGCATCTCTTCCCTGTCCATCCCTTGTTCTCTCCCCCTCCTCCAATTCCCCCATTCATTTCTTATTCTACAGCAATTCAGAACTAGGCCCTTCTCCTGATTAACATTTCAAACCCATTGATAGTTTATGCTGGCTTAGACAAACTAATCATCATTAGCACTTCAAAAACCTGTCCAGCTTTCCCTCACAGAGTCACAGGTGCCACACTC